>NC_136065.1:563390645-563927612 GCF_964261635.1 Lissotriton helveticus
GAAAGCCAATCAAAAAACGCTTTTATGTGTCTTAAGGACAATTTAAGTAAGGTTATGGATACATTTATGATGACTGGTGCAATGAAGTAGAAATCACTTACTTCATTGGTAGGCATTTACAATAAAATGTTCTCCTCTGTTTTGTTCATCAAGCGTAACTTTAATCTGCAATCCTGAGTAGGCCTCACCTTAAACAAACCTCTGGATAGGCCACATATTATTGTCATCCTGATTTAATCATTTATAATGCTAGGGATAGATTTATGATAGGTGTATACCTCTTTTGTGCCACTTAGAAAACATTCTCCATGGGGAAATGACTTAAAATGTCATTAAGACACATGAATGTTTTTTTTTTTTAAACGTTTGCAAATTTTTTGGGTCACTTTCAACATGGCTATGTGTCTGCAACAGTCAAAATCTAAATTTGCAATGTACAGGTGGGAGCATATTTACAAGGAATGTGCTTCATGGGGAAACGTTTGCAATTTTTTTGGGTCACTTTCAACATGGCTATGTGTCTGAAACAGTGAAAATCTAAATTTGCAATGCACAGGTGGGAGCATATTTACAAGGAATGTGCTTCATGGGGAAAGGTCTTATAATGTAATATGGGAAAAATGACATTAGAGATACTGAAATGCTTTATAGAGAAGCATACACCATTATGTAATTGTCATAATTTTGCAAACCATTACTTTTCCCCAAAAACGATTTTCAAATTATATTTTGAAAACACTGCACATGTGGAAATTACTTAAAATGTCATGTACATATGGTGGTTCATCTGTAACAAGATAAGAAGCTTAGGGATACATTTATGATGACTGGTGCAATAAAGTGGACATTACTTACTTCATTGGTAGGCCTTTACATGTATTATCTCCTCTGTATTCTTCATCAAGCGTAACTTTGATCTGCAACCCTGAGTAGGCCTCACCTTAAACAAAGCTCTGCATAGGCCACACCTTATCGTCATCCTGAATTAATCATTTAAAATGCTAGGGACAGATTTATGATAGGTGTATGCATCTTTTGCGCCACTGTGCGTCACTTTTGTGACGCAGTGGCGGTGCAAAAGATTTGCTATGAGGCGAGAAAATTACAAATTGATGCATTTAGGCAGATGTGTCATGGTGTAAAAAAAACGTGCCACATGAAACCGATGCAGCAGTGGATGTGCCAGTCATTTTGCGCCGCTGTTCCGCCACCCATGGTGTGCTGTATTTACAATGCGGCGCAGCATGGGGCAAAAATGGCACAGATGCGTGACGTATCTGTGCTGTAAAGGTGGCGCATTGCTGGAGTTGTATCGTAAGTGCGATGCAGCTCCAGCAAGGCTCAGGGGTGCCCCATCTATACAATGCTGCGTCAAGACCTATGCAAGCTTCAAGCAGGCGCAGGGTTTTGAAGCAGCTTTCTCCTATCTGATTGTAAATGCGGCACACCATGGGTGGTAAAACAGTGGTGCACATTAACTGGTGCATGCCTGGGGATCTGCCATTTAATATAAATCTGCACTTTAACATTTGAGTATGTGCAGGGAACACAGAGTCGTTGAGGCTTATCCAAGGTTAAGAACAGATGAGTCCTGTTCAGTGAAAAATTAGACATAGGCTTCACCTGCTCAGCATCGCTGGACATGGTTAAATAATAGCTGCAAAATGTTACTCTTGTTAAATAATTTTACTATTATAATCTGTGAGATTTGTCTCTTACTCTGCAACATCTCATTGTTGTTATCTTTCTTTAAAGATAAAGACAACCTCAACATGAGCGACAATCTGCAATCAGTTGATTTTGACCTCATCATTGAACTTGTAATTGAAACATCAGTGGATGTTGATCCATTGGATGATTTAAATCCTGAGGATGAAGAAGAGCGTGATGAGGATGCAGATTTGTCTGAATTATATGATATCGGATGGGAAGCTGACTTGCTTCAGCCTTTGGAATTATAAACATTTATTTTTAAAATTTATAATCAATAAAAAGTAAAAAGGTAAACCGTTTAATTTAAAAATAAAAACACCTTCAAAAACAGGTTATGTGTAGTGTTTTCAATAAAATATTAAAATATGCTCATAAAATTAGATCAGATTCACATATAAAATAGCATAGGTAACATAAATATAAATGTCATTTCTTTTCTGGTATTTCTGTATTGTAAAAATGGCAATGACTAAAAAATCTTCAAAATAAAATGTCAAGTAGTGTGTTATATTTTTGATCACTATTAATGATTTACTGTTTGATAATAATGTTTAATAACATTTTTTAGTATCTTTTTCCTCAGATTCAACTGCAGATCATTTCAAGATGCCTACAAAAATAAGAGAGATGAAGGCTGCAAAACGTCAAAGACAGCAGGAGAAAAAAAAAATGCAGCAGTCCTCTAACAAAAAGATTTCTCAAGCCATGAAGAAAGCACCGGGTAAGAGCTCTAAATATTTCATAAGAAATATTTGTAATAAAAAAAATATTAGTACAGAAAATGTTTCAATCCATAAAATGACAAGTAAATCAAATGGAAAGAAAAGGACAAATGAAAATGTTACTGCTAGAGCAAGAGATAAATCTGTGCATGATAGTAGAAGGAAACAACAGTTTACGGAGATTCGTAAACGAATGTTCCGTAACAGGATAATTGGCAATTTGTTAAAAAATATTAAGAAAGGTCAACAGAAATTAGTTTTTTATAGGAGAAAAAAAAAAGTTGAGAAAGTTATTGATCAGGCTTTTGAAATTAAACGTAAGTTATTTATTTTGATAATCAATAGAATTAGGAAGCTAAACAAGGCAATTTTTGATTTCAAAAGAAATAGTAGATGGAAGAGAATAGTTAATCGTAGTAATTTTTGTGAAGTTTTTTCTGGAGAATGGATACATAGTTCAAGCTGTGAGGCATTTTTTAATGAAGAGAGTTATTTCCAGGATAATGATTTGGTGCATGCAGTTGACATCAGTGGTCGTGCTTATGAAGTGAAAGATGGTTGTCCAGTTGAAAAAGAAAAACTTGTGACAACAGAGGCAGAAGAGTTGTTAGGTAATGAGGTTTTAGGAAGACGTGCTAAGGGTCCTGTGTACACCTGGAAGTGTAGTAGTATTTGCAGTGTGCGACAGGATTCCATCAATTTGCTTTGTGATTTTGTACGGACATTTAACAAGAAAAGTTTGAAGCAGAAAATAAGGTTGTTGCAAGAATTAGATCCTTGCAGAGTGAGAGAAGTGACAGGTTTGCATGGTCATTCACTGGCTTGTCTTTCCAGGAGAGTATGCCAGAGTGTTTTTCATCATTTCAGGATGCTAGCAGTGCATCATAACAAAGTGAGGAAGTTAGTTAGACTGTTGTATTATGCTAAGAGTCCAGCAATTATGCTGAAACAATTATGCGCTGCTCTTTTGCATGGTTCTGAAATAGATGTGAAGAATATATGTGAAGAAATTGAGTTTTGTTACTTTGGAAGTAAAGAGGAGAATGTTGAAATTGAGCAAGAAGTAGAGGGTCATTTGGAAGATAGTGTACAGGTTTCCAGTACAGATAATTTCCAGAGGGAAATTGCGACGTTTGACATGAAATCAAGTGAGAGGCCTAATTTCACTTGTGTGTGTTGTAGACGCACTTATTATAAGAATCAGACTAAGTTAGTGGATTTATATGCAAAAAGTGAAAGGGAAAATAATAGTGAATGGAAGGATTTTGCAACATACTTGATGGTAGAAAATTGTTTTGATTTGGGATTGGATCAACGTGTGTGTACTTATTGTTGTAACAAATTAAAACAAAACCAGATGCCTGCTAGAGCAGTTCATAATAATCTGGAATTGGTTGAGATTCCTTCTGAATTGAAGGATTTAAATACTTATGAATCTATTTTGATTCAAAGTATCCATCCCTTTCAGGCTATTGTAAGAATGGAGCCAAAGACAGGGAAATTGCCTCCATCAGATTTACAGAGAGGATTAAAGGGAAGAGTTGTTTATTTGCCTCTAGATTTGAAGAAAAACATTAACACAATTGGAGTAGAAAAAGTGGAAGAGGAACCTCTGGTTATCTTAGTTAATGGGGTTCCGACAAAGAATAAGAAAATATGGCAAGATTTAGTAGATGTTAGGAAAGTTAAAAAGGCAACATTGTATTTGAAAAAAAATAATAAATACTATAAGAATGTATATGTTGCAGAAGAGGAAGTAAGTGAGGAAGAGGATAGCGATTTGTGTGCTGGTCAAATTGAGAAAGTAGAACCCTCTACTAGTGAGGAAATATATGAACATTATAGTGTTCATCCTTTGCATTCAAAGGAAGTCATGGGGAATGCTATTGAGTTGTTTCAAATGAAACAAGCCAAAGGGAGTCCCATTAGTGTTTGGGAGGAAAGTTTGGAAGCTCGGTGTTTCCCACAGCTTTTTCCAACAGGTCAGGGAGGAAGATATGATGAGCGACCTCATCAAATTCCTGCTTCTGAATACCGGACTTTGCGATTGTATGCAGGAGATGCTAGGTTTCGACAATGCATTCCTTATTTGTTTCATCTCCTGTTTGAAAGCGATCTGTCTGGACTGTCATATGCAGTGAACCACATCTTGAAAAGTGGTATACACATGCAAAACATCTCAGCAAGTGATTTTATGGATAAAGTGAATGTCCAAGATAGTATTTTGGAATCTCACCTGATTAATCTCATGGCGTGTCAGCGTGGTACTAATGAGTACTGGTACCGTCGTCATGGTGATTTAAAATGTATGCTGAGGAACTTAGGTACTCCCACATGGTTCCTCACTCTGAGTTGTGCCGAGTATGGCTGGGAAGACTTACTTCAATTTCTACGAGAGGCAAATGCTAACGTAGAAAACATCGAATTCAAGACACCCGGAGAACTGTGCTCTTTGGATCCAGTCAATGTATGTAGGTACTTCAATCATAGATTTGAAGCTATGATGTCTTTCATCATGAATAAGAAGAATCCACCTCTTGGAGAGGTGTTGGATTTCTTCTGGAGAAAGGAGTACCAAGCAAGAGGAGCTCCTCATATACATATGTTGCTGTGGATCAAGGATGCACCTAAATTTGGAACGGATCCAGAAGACTCAGTGATGAGTTTCATCCAACAGTATTCTACGTGTGCTGTTCCAAACGCAAAGGAGAAGAAAAGCCTAAGAGAAAAAGTTCTGCGTTTCCAAAGCCATCGATGTGGAAAGTACTGCCGTCGTAAATTCCGAAACAAAGACAAGTTCTACACCAAATGTCGTTTCGGCTTCCCACGACCGGTGATTTCTAAAGGAAGAGTAAACAGTTTGATGTCTTCGCTGCGACATAATGTGATGAAGAAATCACCTAAAAACACTTACAATTTGAAGAGGAACGAAGAGTCCAAGTATATCAACGACTACAACCCGGTGATTTTGTCCATGTGGAATGCTAACATGGATATACAGTTTGTGGCTGATAACTGTATGGCTGTGGCTCGGTATGTGACGTCGTATATCACCAAAAAAGAGAAGACAGAATTGAAGGATATGTGGGAGGACATTTCCCATGAAAAGAGCCTCAGCAAGAAGTTGTACAGTTTCAGTCTGAAGATGTTGTCGCATCGAGAAATCGGAGCGTACGAATGTTCTGACCGGTTGTCTTCAGCAAGTCTCTATGCCAAGTCCAGGAGTATCGTTTGGGCGAGTCTTGGTCTTGCTGCAACGCGTAATCGAGTTCTCAAACCTGTGCGGGAAATTGAGTATTTGGCGGAAAAGGAGCCAAACAGTACCGACATTTTGAAGACAAACATGTTGGATACATATTATCCAAATCGAAGCAGTCACCTAGAGAATGTTTGTCTGTATGAGGTTCTGCAAAATTACATGTTCAAGAGGAACATCAAAGAAGATACTGAGAAAGGAGTGTATGCTGTAATAGGAAGTGAGGGATGTCTGGTCAAGCAAAGAAAATGCCACTTGATAAACCATCGAAAATTGAGTGGCGAATCTCCTGAAAAAAAGGAGTTTTTCTATTTAGCACTTTTGCAACTTTTCAAGCCTTGGCGTGCAGAAGAGGAACTGCTTGGAGATTTCCTCTGTTACGAAGACTCTTTCAATGCCGCCAAGGAGACCATAGAATGTCCTGCTTTTCCCAAATATGTAGAAATGTTGAATGCGGAAATTGAGCAGGAAGCAACGATTGCAGCCGAGATTGCCAGAGACAGTTCTCAGGACAGTCAGAGTTCTGCTTCATTGAGTCAGGATCCACTAGGAGGACCTCTTATTGAAAATGAAGCTGCCACTGCTATGAATGAGGTGGAAAGAGCCATGGCACATGCTCAAGAGGATGCGGTTAACTTAGAAGAGTTGGAAAGGCAACTCAACGTTGAGCAGAGGAAAATATATGACGAAGTTACCATGCAAATTGATCATGGATTAAGTCATGATAAGAAAGAGTGCTCATGTACGTCGTTGAAGCCTGTCCGACTGTACGTTAGTGGAGAAGCGGGAACTGGAAAAAGTTTCCTCATTAAAGCAATTTCATGCTATTTGCAGGAAAGGACAGAGTCATCACTGTCTTGTGTTGTCACTGCTCCAACTGGACTGGCAGCACATAATATTAAAGGGATTACTTTACATCGTTTACTGATGCTGCCAGTGGAGCATGACAACAAATTAGAATATCACAAGCTATCTGGAGATGCTTGTTTTGAAGTTTCAAGAATCTTGAGGAAAATGAAACTTCTTATCATTGACGAAGTAAGCATGGTTTCCAATGTCATGCTTGCCTTTGTGCATTTGAGGATGCAAGAAGTTCTCAAAACAGAGTATGATGTGTTATTCGGTGGCAAACACATCATTGTTTTTGGAGATCTTCTGCAGCTGACACCAGTGAAAGGGCAACCTGTGTTCAAAATGCTCACGCATGAAGATACCAGGAAGTGCCTAGGCAGCATTGGCAACGTCAATATATGGTTAAACTTCAATTATGCTGAACTGCATGAAAATATGCGTCAGGCAAAGGATGAAGTTTACAAGACTATTCTACAAGATGTTAGAATTGGAAAAGTGACCGAGCATGGGAAAGAAGCTTTACATGCACGATTACTGACAAATTTATATCCAGAACAAGATGTTGTGCCTGAGAATATTTTTCAGAAAATTACTGATAAGAAATCTGGAATATGTTTGATGCCAACTCTTGCAGAATGTGCAAAATTTAACAACAAAATGTTGCATTTAGAAAAGCAAGAGATTGTGAAAGTGGAAGCTATTGATAGAGTAGAGCATATGGGATCAACAATTATTTTGTCTGAGAATCTGAAAACAAAATTGGATTCATTAGAGAAGAGTATATCTAAAACTGCAGGTTTTGAAAAGACTCTGAATGTGTGCTTGAACTGCCGTATAATTTTAAGAAGGAATTTACATGTTGAAAGAGGTCTGGTAAATGGATCAATGGGTAATGTTGTTGATTTTGTGAAATACAGAAATAGAGATGGAATTGAATTTTTAAAAATTAAATTTGATGGCATTGAGGAAGTACAGCTAATTGCTCGTTGTTCTGCTAGATTTTTGCTTGTAAAAGACTTATATGTTCGCCGTAAGCAGTTCCCTGTTTGCTTGGCATATGCGGTGACAATTCATAAATCGCAAGGTTTAAGTGTAGACACTGCATTGGTGAATATTGGCAGTTCTGTGTTCAAGGAGGGTATGGCATATGTGGCATTGTCACGAGTTAGAACTTTATCGGGATTGTACTTGATTGACTGTGATGTCAGAAACATTTGTGCAGATCTAGATTGTGTTAAGGAATACAATAGGTTAAGAAGAGAGTATGCGCCACATTTGCCTCAGTTTCCTTTGTTTGAGAAACGTCTGGTAGGCCGGAAACGAAGAAATGAGAACAATACTGGAGAGGTTGTAGCAAAAAGACAAAAAGTGAATGAACCTAAAATTACAAGCAGAAACAAAGAGGATTCTGTTGAAGATGTTGTTGGTTTTCAGTTTGAAAACAGTTCTGGTGTCAACTGCTATGCTAATGTAGTAATTAATGTTTTGTTTTCTCTAAAAAATGTAAAAGAAGAGATTGTGGTCAATTCTGATCAAAGATTTTGCAGTTTGTTAAATTCTGTGTTAGAGAAATGTACCACTGATAGAAGAAACATAGAAAGTGTGTCTGAAATTAGAAATCTGTTAGATAGATGTTCAGGCCAAACACAATTCTCTCAAAATATTCAGCAAGATTGTCAGGAGTTTTTAATGTATATGCTTCATGTATTACATGCTGAAGGTGTAGATGTAGATCAGCTGTTTGGGCTTTCTTATCAATGGCAGCATGACTGCGAGAACTGTATGGTATCAAGTACTACTAGTGTAGACTCAGAAAGATTTGTATATTTAACTTTGCCAGACAGTAAATCAGTCTCCTTTAATAAGCTAGTAAAAGGAGCTAATCACAACATGGAGTGTAGCCAATGTAAATCTGAAATGATGTCCACATTATTTATACGAACATATGGCCAGTACATCATTTTAATGTTCCAACGATGTAGGCCTGATGGAACAAAATTGACAACTTTAATAAAAAATTTTGTAGCTTCGCAGTTGTCAATATCAGGAAGGACTTTTGTAACTACAGCAATTATATATCATGACGGCCCTTCAATATCATCAGGACATTACACAGCTTATTTAAAGTCTAGAAATGGCTGGTCATTCTGTAATGATTCTGTTGTAATTTTCAAAAAAAAATTGCCGTATGACCTTAAAAACTCTTACCTGGTGTTTTTAAAACCAAAATTTTAGGAAAATATTCTCGGGATATGATCTGTGGAATTTCAAGAAGTTCTAATGGCTCCTACACAATTTGGCCTTGAGGATAAGTGTAGTTCAGAGACATAACTTCTAATCATAGGATTGGACATCATGGACATGTATGTGCAGTTTAAATGAGTTCAGAAAAACTGTTTCTTTTCATAAGCTAATTAAAGCAGCCAATCAAAACATGGAGTAGAGGGAATGTAAGTCTGCAATGCTGTATACTGTTTTACATTACTTTGTGATTAAAAGTGATGTAGAGAATTAAATAATTGTAGTACTCATAGAGGTAGTGTAAGTCTGCTTCATATTAAGCAGTATCAGTGTCATACGAAATGTAGAACATGACTGAGCAAGAAGGGGAAGATATTACTATTCCAGGATTGTGAAAATGATCTTCAACATTTTAATTCTGAAAGTTGCGGGAATACCAAATGATGGGATTGGCTAACAAGAAATCCAAGAGTTATACATGGCTCTGACAAAATTTGGCCTTGTGGAATCTTGTGGTAGAGAGCAAGAAGTCATTTATTGTATGTAACATGTTTTTAAAAACGATGGAGATTTTCTTTCAGAAACTGGTGGGCTGAAAGTAATAACAGCACAAAAGAGTATAAGCTATTCATAGGACATCCTTGGACGTCATGGAAAGTAAGTTAACTTTAAGGAGTTCTGATTTTTGATTTCTGATCTTGTATGGGTTTTTTAAACACAATCATTTTGATTGTGTTTTTTTTTCCCCGCTGTTACATGATGAATACCTTCAAGTCACTGTTTTTAGTGAATTTTGATACATTCTGAGAACAGCAAAAATAAACCATTTAACATGTATAATTAATTCTGTAATGTTTCCATTTATGATGTATATGTAGAACTGTGTAGAAGGCATGGAGAAGGTGAGGCTTCTGTAAGTGTCAAAGTTGTTGCATGCAGTGCTGCACTTCTGCGTATTCTTTGATATGCTAGACTACATCTGCACAATGAGATACCTAAGCAAAGGAAACAGAAGTGATGTGATTGTGAAATGAGCAAAATAAATTGCATGTATTTCAATTACATCACCTGTGTTTCCTATCATTACGAATCACATTGTGCAGATCAAGTTTAGGTCTGTCCAGGGAAACATAGGAGGTTTGGACTTTGTTGAACATTGCAGTGGACATGACTCACTTCATTGGTAGACCTTCACATGTATTATGTCTTCTATTCTCTTCAACAACTCGAAATTTCATCTGCAACCCTGAGTAGGCCTCACCTGAAACAAAACTCTGGATAGTAGACATCTTATTGGCATCCTGAAGCAATTATTTTAAATTTTAGTGTCTTGCGACACTTTTCTGAGACAACAGCAATGCAAAAGATGCACCATGTTTTAAGATAGGTCTCACTTCATCTCCATCAAGATAGTGTTACTTTAAAATGTATATCTTTAGGACTGTGTAGCTTCTGTAAGTGTCAAAGTTATTGAAAAACTGTTTGTCCTTCAATCTTTGCCCTTGTCTTTTGTAATTTTTCAATACATGTTTTTATATTTTTCAAATGTTTGTTCTCTCTTTCACAGATTGAAAGTATAAAAATAAAAAGTGAGGAATTTAACGACAATTATAAGGTAAGTATTTTGTACTCTTTTCGTTACATTTCTATCACATTGAACTACTATTAGTTCCACTGCTTCATTTCTTTAATCCTCAGTTTCCTGCCTTTGCTACTTCCCTCATTCCTTTCTCTATTACCTACTTACTCAACTCCTTCCATTTTTTTTCTCAGTCCCTCTCTTCTCATAGTTCCTCACTCTTGTTCACTCACTCCGTCTCTATTACTCTTAGTGTCTTAGACTGATCACTGTATCACTATTTGTTCATAATGCTTTCTCTGTGTAGTTGAAGCACACTAAGGGTCATATTATGAATGCAGCCAATAAAATTATTGCTCTTTTTATTGGCAGAAAACTGGTGCAAAAGCGGCTTTAGCGGCAGTTTTCTGCCGCAAAAGCAGCTTTAGCGACACATTTCTGCCTATAAAAGCTGCAAAACTTTTATTGCCTATGTTGATAATATGCCCCTATGTTATTTACATTAGGGCTATATTGTCCAGTATAACAATCAAAATTGCTCTCCAAAGACACCAGGCAAAGCAGACGCTCCCTCAAACAGATCACCAAGCGCAATTTACCCTACTTACAATCTAGCCTGTTCTCTGTCGAGACTTTAGCAATCTTTAGAGCACAAGATAAGATTTTTTTACATGGAAGAGCCATACGTATTGCAATTCTACTTAAGAAACAAGCATTGGCATAGACAATAGGTCTTGCCTTTGGGACCTTATACGTGTTTAGCCATGCAACAGTTGATGTTGCTGCACCAAGGATATTATGCTGCATAACTAAAGACTTAGAAGGTCCAAAAGTCGATACCTATTGGCTATGCCAATGCTTGTTTTTCTTTCAATTCGTTATCTATTTTGTTTTTCACAATTATACCATCTTCTGTCTGTTCTTTGGTAAATAGATCTATTAAATAGTATCTCTTCTTTACTCCCTATAGCTGTCTTTCTTGAAACATCACTCTCTGTTTACTTTCCTTATACTTACTCTTTTTTTTTAAAAAGTTTTTTTTTTGGTTAGCTCCCGGTACGCGTACCGGGAAGCTAAACCGGAAGCGAACCAAAAGAAATAGAGCTTGCCAGAGTGCTAAACATTCTAGCAATTTTTTTGGAAAGGGAAGGTAGTTCTGAAAAGAACTTTTTTTTTTATATTTTTGTTGTTTTATATTTTTTTTGTATTTTTTGAACATTTTTTGTTTTTTTTTGTATTTTTTGAACGATTTTATATTTTTTTTGGGTTTTTTTGGGGGGGGGGAACAACAAAAAACAGGCGTTGAAAAGGGCTCAACAGGAGCAAAAAAAAATTACTGGGGGCGGTTAGGGCAATTATGATTGTCATAAGCCAGGTTGATGGCATTAATACTCATGTTACCACATGATATCAACGCACCACAGTGCATACAAGTATGTTTCATGTGCCCAAAATTCTCTTGGATGTTTGGCACAGTTTCCCGTGCCTCTGCTGGTGTCAATGATATTGACGATGTTGACCTGGCCACAGGAGTTGCTGTTGGGTTTTGTTCCATATCCCGTATTTCCGCCCGGCTGTAATTAAGTGGATGCTTCCTGGTCATGTGCCGATGCATGGTATAGTTCCCATAGCTATACTTTTTATCAGTCCCTCTTGATAATTTCTCTTTGCAGATGAGGCAGGTCACATACCTCGCATTCACTTTCTTTTGCCCTGGAGGGATTGAATAAAACTGCCAGATGAAACTGGCTTTCCTATGGGAAACCCGGGGCACCTCTTCCAAGAACTGTGGTTCTTCTCTCTCCTCTTCCTCTAGGTCTTCCTCTTCCTCCTCTGTGTTGGTGATCACCTGGGGAGGTGGTCCTCTCTTCCCATGAGGAGGTGGAGGTGGTGGTGGGGGTGCACCAGCTGAAGCAAGTACTGAAGTCATTTCTCAAGTATTAATAAAGGTCTTCCTCTCACAATGATGAAAGTCAGAGTGAGGAAAGAAGGAGGGGTTTTCATCATTTGGAAAAAACAATACTTCTCAACCAATGAAAAGTGTTATTTTTAGGTCACCTGACCTAGCCTTCCATAATTATGAAACTAAAAGTGAAATGAACCAATGAAAAGCTTTATTAACAAGTCACATGACTCTAACTTTCATGTTACGCGCTGCGGAACGCTCCCCGGTTAGCTTCCGGTTCGCTGCGCTTCGCGCCTCGGTCCGCGCCCGGGGACACTTCCGGGTGCGCTAACGCAGTACGTCACAAGACGCATTTCGCGGCAACGCGATACGTCGCGCTTTCGCGCCGCGGATCGCTTCCGGGGAGTTGCGTTTCGCGCCTCGGTCCGCGCCCCGGGGCACTTCCGGGTGCGCTAACGCCGTACGTCATAAGACGCATTACGCGGCAACGCGATACCGTAACTATGTTGATTTGTTACCGGTTCGCGGACCGGATCGCGGAATCGAATTGAGCTAACGGGAAGCTTCCCGGTTCGCGGACCGGGAGCGAAACAAAAAAAATATTAAAAAAAAATTATTAATAAACATATAAAATATATTTTTGGATTTAAAGAAGAATACATTTTACAGCTATAGATATTAGCTTTTAAAAAACCAATGAAATTCACTGAAAAAACCATAGGTTATAGACCATATATAGTTAGGAATTAGCATTTACAAAACCTTGAAAATTCACTGAAAAAACCATAGGTTATAGACCATATATAGTTAGGAATTAGCATTTAAAAAACCTTATTTTACTCACACAAAACCATTGAAATTCCATATATAGTTAGTTGCACTAACTATATATCGCGCACCCGTAATCCACTGCTGATGATGTCACATATTACATCATTCATGACATGGTCAGTGACATCACTGATGACATCACTGATGACATCTCAAATGACATCACTGATGACAACATCCAGTGATTATGTGTTTCTGTAAAGTTTAAATATGTTTTACATATTGAAGAATGAGTGGATGTATAAGTGTCTGAATGAAGGTTTTAGTAGGTGCGTGATTGACTGTATGAGTGAGTGATTAAATGCGTCTTACTAAATGCACGGGTTAGTGACTAAACTGTCTGAAAGTGTGCATCAGCATGTCTGTTGTTGTGCAAGCTGCTGCATGTGTTGATCAGTAGCTATATAAGTAGCTATATGGGTTATTGATTGGTTGCACAAGTATTTGTATGGGAGACTGAGTGTGTGTATGACTGGCTGGGAGGTGTGTGACTCTGTGCAGATCAATGTGTACTTGTATCAGTGATTCTATAAGAGAGTAAGTATGTGTTAGTATATGTTTTAAAATGTAAGGTACTCTATGTTTAACTGTGTAGATTAGAAAATGGAACTGTGATTGATTCTTTACAGGACTGACTAGGTGTGTGAGTAACTCCATGGATGAGTGGCAGAGTGTGAGTGTCTGTATAGGTGTATGAGTGCATATGATAGTGTTGTAAAGATGAGTGATTGTATGTATGAATGATTGTATGGGTGAATGAGTGAATGTGTGTGTAGACGTAGGAATCAGTGAGTGGGTATGTAGTAACTAGTATTGGTGTGTCAATGGTTTCAAAAATTATACTCTGTATTTAACACTGGGTGTAACAGAGGTTATATTAAAGTGTGAGGAGATGCATTGTATTGTCACATTAATGATATCATCATTGATGTGACCATTGATGTCAAATGAGATATCATCAGTGATGTCATTTGAGATGTCATCAGTGATGTCATCAGTGATGTCACTGACCATGTCATGAATGATGTAATATGTGACATCATCAGCAGTGGATTACGGGTGCGCGATATATAGTTAGTGCAACTAACTATATATGGAATTTCAATGGTTTTGTGTGAGTAAAATAAGGTTTTTTAAATGCTAATTCCTAACTATATATGGTCTATAACCTATGGTTTTTTCAGTGAATTTTCAAGGTTTTGTAAATGCTAATTCCTAACTATATATGGTCTATAACCTATGGTTTTTTCAGTGAATATATATATGTATATATATACATATATATATATATATATATATGTATATATATATATGTGTATATATATATATATATATATATATATATATATATATATATATATATATATATATATATATATATATATAGAGAGAGAGAGAGATAACTCTAATCCCTAGTATATGCAGTAGACCTTGGTACCATTCCTATGTGACTCTTAGAGTTTATCCATTTGTATCTCTTCCTTGAGTGACTTTACTACTTGTACATTTGCAATTTTTCTTTCTGTATGTATCTCTTCCTTGTGTGATTTCATCTTGTACATTTGCAATTTTTTCTATTTGTATCGCATGTAATCCTATGTCCATATGTTTTGCAACTGGTTCTTATGTAAAGCGCTCTGACACCTTTGGGTAAAGTTCGTGCTATAGAAAATCGCATTAAATAAATAAAAATAAATAAATAAACAAAGAAAGCGAAAGTAAACGAGCTACACTTTTGTGACACAAAATGCAAATTCCATCTCCGTTCTTGTTTCTTGGCTGGTAATTTTGTTTTTAAATGGAACAAAGTGCACAACCTATAGCATGCTGAATATTGTGGTCTTTCTAAGATGTAGTTTTTTTTTACATCAGTTTGTTTGCTATTGCAATGTGGTCTTTGACAGTGGATGCTATATTGTAGCCTGTAAGTATCCCAGGCCAGTGCCACCATTTAGTTCTACTATTGTGTTTGTGCTGATCATGGTTTTTGGTTCTGAAAATGTGGTTGCCACTGTCTCTGTTAATAGTTCAGATTTTTCTTTTGAAGTTTCATAGTACTTTAAGAGATGCATACTATTAAGTCAAATAACATTCTTTACGCTGAACGTTTTTTATTCATTTATTTATAAAAGTTTGATATAGCGCGAAAGTCTCCCGTGAGGGTATCAGAGCGCTGTACAAATTGTCATGTGGCACTGTAAAGCAAATAACACCTATTTGGAGATGATGTTGGATGTAGCAGTTCCTAAGGTGCAGGAATCTGCGATCGTAAGGTCCAAGGTGACGAATATACTTACAAGTTAGTAACCATCCAACCGTGGCCTGAACAGCTATTTTGCTGACTATCTCCAAGGTTGACCATGTCATCTGCCGGCATATGGATCTTACCAACAAGTACTTGATTCACGGAGCCATTGAATGGGCTTGATGACAGTCGCACATGTTGGCTCTGGCCGTGATTACATACTTCGATCCCATTTAGCATTTTGTTCTCCATATTCAGTCCTATTATTCCCTTCTCATCTCACTCCTGGTGGTTCAGTTTGCCACTTTTTTAGGACCCATTGCATCTGCCCACGTTTTGCCACCGTTACCCCATCTTTGTTGTTGGTTTTTATTATGCCCCCACCTACCACCTCTGATGTTTTCCACTCTAGCAACATCGTTGTTGAACTCTATAATGGACCCCACGGGTTTCTCCCGTTTATTCCTTTGTCCCCTGGTTTGTTCCCATTGCATAGATATTTAGGTCTCGACTATTAAATTCCGCAGGAATTAATAGCTCGAGACTATTGGGGCTAAACTAAGAGCTAAACTAAGCTCTCAAAAAATGCGGATTTCCAGAAGTGCATGTGTCCCGTGCACCCGCTTCTATCCGCCTGCCTGCCTGCCTCGCATCACCACATCAAAGCCAGCCATCTGTTGCTTCCCCAGCGTGGTGCCGCCAGCAGCACTTCAAAGGGATCCGCTCCGCCCCCGAGCAGCCGGTGGTCTTCTCTGGTGCTCTATCTTTCTGTTGGATCTTTAGCAAGCACACGTGCTGCCTCCTCTTTCCCTTTCCACCCCGTTACTCTGTACCTTTCAGTCCCCGCCTCTAGCTCCCTCTCTCTTCCTCCTTCATAAGTCCCTTCTCACCTCTCCCACATTCCTGTGCTCCTAAATATTTGACCCCACTCACGTGAATAATCTGTCTCGCTCCTGGGCAGACTGTCTCCCTCCCATGTCTCCCTGTCTGTTCTCCTTTTCTCCACCACTCATCCCTTGCTGCACTCTTTGCCTCTCCATTTACCCCCTCCACCTTCTCTGCTTCATCCTGTATTTCTTCACTCTACTGCCCCCTCTCTTCCCATCTTCCTCCACTTTCCTCTCCCTGCCCAGCCTCTTCCCCCACCATAGCCTCCCAGGCGCACACCACTGCTCGCAAACCACTCCATTTCACATTCTCTTGGTGACAATTCACACTTCGTTCAAATGCTGTGAAAATGCTGCCTGGTTGGCCCTGTTGCAATTCTTGGCCTGGCAGACAGCCCCAGGCAGACCCACAGATGTCCCTTTGCCTGTTTTCCAGGACCTTGCTCCGCTGGCTTTCATCCTTCCGTCAGCGTTTCGCCAGGATTTCAGATACTATCTGCCGTCGCCATGTGTGCTCTTGAAGTTTACATTAAGTATGCACACCAGGGCCATCTCCAAATCCGTCTCGTCTACGGATTACATCCGGCCTGTGTTCATCTCTGTATGAAAGCACTTTGTCTGCCAACCAGCACTGTGCCTCCGGCGAACATAATGCGTTTTAGTTGAAAAACAGATTTCTCAACAAAGAATGCAATTGAAGAAAGTATTTATTTTTTTCAAAACTGGTGAAGAAAGTATTTTTTAACGCATTATTATTGTAGATACATGCAAGACATTGAAGGCGCTACTCAATAGCACCCGTATGCTCATTTATTGTCAGAGGTGGGTTTCACGGTATTGAGTCACTTCACATTCTCCAGTTACATTGCAGATAAGGAGGAACGACTCACTATTTGAACATAACACTTAGGAGAGTGTCTCAAGGGCTTCCACGCCTTTCATCTTCATAAGGACACGAACATTTAGTTGGAATTTATTTTCTGCAGTCTAATATTTAACGCCCCCAACTGAAAGTCTTTATCCTGCAGCTGTATACCAAGCTCCATCTTAATGAGTTTTTTTATTGCTGTCAGACAAATCAGGTTTTCATACCTGTTGTGTTGTTCTATCAATTTGGCAAATTATTGCTAATATGTTCTGAAACAAAACAAATGTATTATTGGTTTCCCTTTCAGTTGTTTTTCTCTTACCTCATCTCATGCTTGCTTGTAAAGTTAACCCAGACAGACATTGTCTCCTCTGCGTCATGGAATTGGACCTTCAATAATGTTGACTAGTGGTTCAATGCTCAGTTTATTTTTTTCTCAACCTAGGTTTGCAAGAAAGGTGTTTTTAACTGTAGCCAGGGGGTCTGTCATTTCAGTGGCCTTTTTTATTTTTTACAAATTGTCTATTGTTAATAAGATATTGCGCATACTAGAGTAGAAATGTTATCCAGATCTGTTTAATGTACAAAATGGAGGGTGCATAGAAAAAAGAGCAGTTGCTACCCAACATGTGCACTCATGTCAAATAGAACCTCTGGTAAAAAGTACACCATCATGAAGTTACCTATTAGAGTTTGTGGTCGGGAGGGGGAACATGCCTTTATGTATTGGGGTGTAGAGGAATGACTTCACAAACTGGATGACTAGCTTATTGCAAGAGACTGAGTGGTTCAAGGTTTACATCACTCTACAGCCCTCACTCTACCACTCTACCGCCCTCACTCTACCACTCTACCGCCCTCACTCTACCACACTATCTGCCTCGCTCTATCGCCCTCACTCTACTGCCCTCACTCTACCACTCTACCGCCCTCACTCTACCACCCTCACTCTACCACTTTACCGCCCTCGCTCTACCTCCCTCACTCTACCGCTCTACCTCCCTCACTCTACCGCTCCACCTCCCTCGCTCTATCGCCCTCGCTCTACCGCCCTCGCTCTACCGCCCTCGCTCTACCGCCTTCGCTCTACCGCCCTCACTCTACCGCCCTCACTCTACCACTCTACCGCTCTCGCTCTACCACTCTACCGCTCTCTCTACCACTCTACCGCCCTCGCTCTACCGCCCTCGCTCTACCGCCCTCGCTCTACTGCCCTCACTCTACCGCCCTCACTCTACCGCCCTCGCTCTACTGCCCTCACTCTACCACTCTACCGCTCTCACTCTACCACTCTACCTCTCTCACTCTACCGCTCTCACTCTACCACTCTACCGCTCTCACTCTACCACTCTACCGCCCTCACTCTACCACTCTACCGCTCTCATTCTACCACGCTACGGCTCTCACTCTACCACTCTACCAGCACCATGAGACTCCCCGGATGTGATTTGTGTGCTATACAAATGTCCCTGACTTGACTTGACCGCTCTCTCTACCACTCTACCGCCCTCACTCTACCACTCTACCGCCCTCACTCTACCGCCCTCACTCTACCGCCCTCCCTGTACCTCGCTCACTCTACCGCCCTCACTCTACCTCCCTCACTGTACCACACTATCGCCCTCGCTCTACCATACTATCGCCCTCGCTCTACAGCCCTTCCTCTACCACTCTACTGCCCTCACGCCCTCACTCTACTGCCCTCACTCTACCACTCTACCGCCCTCACTCTACCGCCCTCATGCCCTCACTCTACCGCCCTCACTCTACCACTCTACCGCCCTCACTCTACCGCCCTCGCTCTACCGCCCTCATGCCCTCACTCTACCGCCCTCACGCTACCACTCTACCGCCCTTACTCTACTGCCCTCACTCTACAACTCTACCGCCCTCACTCTACCGCTCTCACTCTACCACTCTACCGCCCTCACTCTACAGCCCTCACTCTACCACTCTTTCTGTACCACACTATCGCCCTCGCTCTACCATACTATCGCCCTCGCTCTACAGCCCTTCCTCTACCACTCTACTGCCCTCACGCCCTCACTCTACTGCCCTCACTCTACCACTCTACCGCCCTCACTCTACCGCCCTCATGCCCTCACTCTACCGCCCTCACTCTACCACTCTACCGCCCTCACTCTACCGCCCTCGCTCTACCGCCCTCATGCCCTCACTCTACCGCCCTCACGCTACCACTCTACCGCCCTTACTCTACTGCCCTCACTCTACAACTCTACCGCCCTCACTCTACCGCCCTCACTCTACCACTCTACCGCCCTGATGCCCTCACTCTACCGCCCTCACTCTATCGCCCTCACTCTATCGCCATCACTCTACCGCCCTCACTCTACTGCCCTCACTCTACCGCCCTCACTGTACTGCCCTCACTCTACCGCCCTCACTCTACTGCCCTCACTCTCACACTCTACTGCCCTCACGCCCACACTCTACCGCCCTCATGCCCACCCTCTACCGCCCTCACTCTACCACTCTACCGCCCTCACTCTCACGCCCTCACCCCCTCACTCTACCACCCTCACTCTACCGCCCTCACTCTACCGCACTCACTCTACTGCCCTCACGCCCTCACTCTACCGCCCTCACTCTACTGCCCTCACTCTACCGCCCTCACTCTACTGCCCTCACGCCCTCACTCTACCGCCCTCACTCTACTGCCCTCATGCCCTCTATCGCCCTCCCTCGCCCTCCCTCTCTTCCACCCACCTGCTTCTCTAACTCCCTGTTCTCTTCTCTTCTCCCGTGCTGATCTGCTGCTCTCTTCCACCCTGCCTCCTTCTCTAACTCCCTATTTTCTTCTCCTGTGCTAATCTGCTGTTCTCTTCCACCCGCCTCTTTCTCTAACTCCCTGTCTCTTCTCCCGTGCTGATCTGCTGCTCTCTTCCATCCACCTCCTTCTCTAACTCCCTGTTCACTTATCTTCTCCAGAGCTGATCTGCTGCTCTCTTCAACCCGCCTCCTTCTCTACCTCCCTGTTCTATTCTCCAGTGCTGTTCTGCTGCTCTCTTCCACCCCACCTCCTTCTTTAACTCCCTGTTCTCTTCTCCTGTGCTAATCTGCTGCTCTCTTCCACCCCACCTCCTTCTTTAACTCCCTGTTCTCTTCTGCTGTGCTGATCTGCTGCTCTCTTCCACCCACCTCCTTCTCTAACTCCCTGTTCTCTTCTTTTCTCCCTCTGCTGATCTGCTGCTCTCTTCCACACGCCTCCTTCTCTAACTCCCTGTTCGCTTCTCCTGTGCCAATATGTTGTTCTCTTCCACCTGCTTCCTTCCTTAACTCCCTGTTCTCTTCTCCTGTGCTGATCTGCTGCTCTCTTCCACCCCACCTCCTTCTTTAACTCCCTGTTCTCTTCTCCTGTGCCGATCTGCTGTTCTCTTCCACCCCACCTCTTTCTCTAACTCCCTGTTCACTTCTCCTGTGCTGATCTGCTGCTCTCTTCCACCCACCTCCTTCGTTAACTCCAAGTTCTCTTCTGCTGTGCTGTTATGCTGCTCACTTCCACTCACCTCCTTCTCCAACTCTCTGTTCTCTTCTCTTCTCCCGAGCTGATCTGCTACTCTCTTCCACCCGCCTTCTTCTCTAGCTCCCTGTTCTCTTCTCCTGTGCTGATCTGCTGCTCTCTTCCACCCGCCTCCTTCTTTAACTCCCTGTTCTCTTTTGCTGTGCTGATCTGCTGCTCTCATCCATCCCACCTCCTTCTTTAACTCCCTGGTCTCTTCTTTTCTCCTTTGTTAATATACTGTTCTCTTCCACCCTCTTCCTTCTTTAACTCCCTGTTCTCTACTCCTGTGCTGATCTGCTGCTCTCTTCCACCCCAACTCCTTCTTTAACTGTGTTCTTTTCTCCTGTGCTGAACCTGCTGTTCTCTTCCACCCGCCTCCTTCTTTAACTCCCTGTTCTCTTCTCCTGTGCTGATCTGCTGTTCTCTTCCACCGCCTCTTTTTCTAACTCCCTGTTCTCTTCTCCTGTGCCGATCTGCTGTTCTCTTCCACCCACCTCCTTCTTTAACTCTCTGTTCTCTTCTCCTGTGCTGATCTGCTGCTCTCTTCCACCCCACCTCCTTCTTTAACTCCCTGTTCTTTTCTCCTGTGCTAATCTGCTGCTTCCTTTCACACCGCCACCTTCTCCAACTCCCTGTTCTCTTCTCCCGTGCTGATCTGCTGTTCCCTTCCACCGCCTCCTTTTCTAACTCCCTGTTTTCTTCTCCCGTGCTGATCTGCTGCTCTCTTTCACCCACCTCTTCCTCTAACTCCCTGTTCACTTCTCCTGTGCTGATCTGCTGCTCTCTTCCATCCGCCTCCTTTAACTCCCTGTTCTAATCTGCTGTGCTGATCTGCTGCTCTCTTCCACATACATCCTTCTCTAACCGCACACACACACATACATACAACCACGCACACACACATACAACCGCACACACAACCACACACACAACCACACACAATCACACCGCACACACAACCGCACACACAACCGCACACACAACCGCACACACAACCACACACACACAACCACACACACACAGACACCCAACCACACCCACAACCACACCCACAACCACACCCACAACCACACCCACACACACCCAACCACACACCCAACCACACCCAACCACACCCAACCACACCCACAACCACACACAACCACACACAACCACACACAACCACACACAACCACACACACACTACCACACACACTACCACACACACAACCACACTGTATCTATCTCCCTCACTCTCTATCTATCTATCGCCCTCACTCTCTATCTATCTATCGCCGTCACTCTATCTATCTGTTGCCCTCACTCTATCGCCCTCACTCTCTATCAATCTATCTATCTATCGATCGACCTCACTCTATCTATCTCTCTATCGCCCTCACTCTATCTATCTATCTATCTATCTATCTATCTATTGCCCTCATTCTATCAATCGCACTCACTCTATCTATCTATTGCATCACCACAGCATCACTCAGCACCACCACAGCATCACCACAGCATCACCACAACATCACTATGCGCTACTACAGCATCACTGAACACCACAGCATTACTCGTAGCCACCACATCACTCAGCGCCACCACAGCATCAATCTGTGCAACCATTCAACAACAACTGGTTCAAATATGTTCTCTCAATGTTTCAAGCTTTATTACAAATGTCACAAAAAGATGTTAATATTTCACTTCTGTTCTTGGATTTTCATCACAATAAAATACAATGAACATAATCTTCACAAAAGTTATTTACAAAAGCTATTGCCATTATAAATTACAATAACTTTTATTTAAGTATTAATGATTAAAAAATTAAAAGCCATTGTTATTTGTAATATCAATACATCTAAGTCACGTAAATACAACACATATTGCATTACAAATGCTATAGGTGTCACATTTGCGAAAGTTAAAACTATTGGCATTGTAAATGACAAAGCTATTAATTTCGCTATTTTCAAAACCAACACATAAATAAAAAAAATTGTCATTTACAATACCAATAGCTCAAACTTTCCTAATGCGAGACCTATTGCATTGCAAATGCTTGTTTTGGCTGGAGTTATCAATTATTGTTCAATTTCATTTTCTGATTCAAAGTCCAGGCCCTTTATTGAGCCTATTTGTTATAGCTAATACCCCAGCCGAAGACAGTAGGATATTTTATCACTTGCTCCTTTTCTTCACTGGGGTTGTCAATTTTTTTGAAATTACCAACAACCTTAGAAACAATATTTTCATTTAGAAACAAATTTCAAAGAAATCGTCTCTGTAAAACTACTTTGCCATGTTCACTCATTTATCCAATTCTTATATCTTGTCAAATACTTCCATAATCGCCATCATTTGCTTCTTGCATATTTGTAATAAGTTCCTTATATTCACCAAATGTTAACATATCCAATCCTACATTACATCATTTACGTATACTACCTATGGAGCATGACAACAAATTAGAATACCACAAACTATCTGGAGAAGCTTGTTGTGAAGTTTCAAGATTCTTCACGAAAATGAAACTTCTCATTATTGATGACCTAAGCATGGTATCAAACTTAATGCTTGCCTTTCTGCATTTAAGAATGCAGCAAATTCTTAAAACAGAGCATGACATATTACTGTTCCTCCCCCAATCATGTATCATCACAGGGTACATTCAACCTCAGCGCCAAAGGTATTACTAACTCAGTGCACCACAAATCATCACCACATGACCGTATTGAATAACATGACTTATTTTAAAAAAAATAATATCCAACTTTTTGGAGATATAGTTCAACTAATGTCAATGGACAATCAATATTTATAAAAAAAACTTAATTTTAAACACATTGCTACCAATGCGTCCTGCTTGGACAACACATAATCACAGACTCCACACAACTTCGTTCCTTTAGGTGCTACTAACTCATTCCACCATTTATCACTACATTCACACACTAAATTACCAATATTATCCACCTGTAATTAATGCCACCAAGATATGAAGTTTTGGTAACCGCTACCTCCTACCATCACCACATGTCCGTATTCACCCACAATTTAACTGATTCTTCATTCATTACATATAAAGTACAGTACCAAATAAAATAGTCTCCTTCACACCTACACAAAATCGCCAAGTGCCCTTAGTAAGCCAGAATGCACAAGAGCAAAAAAATTACTATAAGTACGTCCTACCCAAACCACACATCTTCCCAAGCTCTACAAACCCTTGTTGTTTAACGTACCACTAACTCAGTGGAAACTAAACAAAGTATAACACCTATTTCATATCCTGATTGAAACTAAAGACCATTTATCGAGCCTTTTTGTTGTAGCTACTACCCCGGCCGAAGGCAATGGGAAATTTGCACACTTCCTGCCTTTCTTCACTGTGATAATCAATTACTCTTGAATTTCATATTCTAATTCAAACTCGTGTCCCTTTATCAAGCCTTTTTCATGTAGGTACTGTACCGCCAGAAGGCAGTGGGAAATTTGCGCACTTGCTGCATTTCTTCGCAGGCCTTATGAACTATTGTTCAATTTCATATTCCTATTAAAAATGCAGACCCTTTATCGAGCCCTTTTTGTTCTATCAACTACCCCGGCCGAAGGCAGTGGGAAATTTGCACACTTGCAGCCTTGTTTAGCTGGGGTTATCAATTATTCTTCAATTAATTAAACTTCAAAGTCCAAGCCCTTTATTGAAACTTCTTGATAACTACTACCCATTGAATGGCAGTGGATAATTTGCACACTTGCATCCTTTCTTGCATCCTTTCTACCACACATTGTATGTACTTTGTGCTCTTGCTTAACTCCTTACATGAGATACCCATTTCTCAGGCACACACAGCGGAATCCGACGCCCAGCCTGTATAATGAACAGGAAAACAAAGCACCCACTTCCCTTACAAGGCAGTGGGTACTTTGCACGTCTACAGCCTTTCTTATTTTTCACCTTCCACTGAATCAACACATCATCTACACATACACACACCTACTTCTTTCTTTTTTCCCTGGGGTTATTAATTATTCTTCAATTTCATAATCTGTTTCAAAGTTAAGGCCCTTTACCGAGCCTTTTTGTAGTAGCTACTACCCCGGCCGAAGGCAATGGAAAATTTGCACACTTGCTGCATTTCTTGGCTCAGGTTACCAATTCAGCACTCAATAGAGTTGAGAACTAGATACCAACAGTGCCAGCACTACAGAAAACATTCAATACATTCTTCATTTATTTAAAACAGAGACTATTTCACAATCTCCTCAGATTTTCTTAAAGTTTGAACAGTAGGAAATTCAGCCTTCATTTCTTTAATTTAGAGATCTTTCTACTGTATGTCTTCAGATTTTGTTTAAATAAGTGACAGCAACCATTTGTCTATGTCTGTTAACAACTGCCTTCAATCTACACTGCACAGGAAACGTACAAGCTCACCGCCAAAGATACTACTTACTCAGTGTACAATAAATCATCACAAAGAAGAGTGAACTGTTTTATGTCACAGTGAGACATACTGTCCCTTTTACATGTAATTGATGCAGAATTCAATTGACAAAAGACATTACTTCAATTACTGTACCCCCCCCCACACCCCCCCACAACCACACATCATCACTGGGTACGTTCAAGCTCAGCGCCAAAGATTACTAACTCAGTGCACCAGAAATCATCACTACGTCACCGTATTGAATGAGATGACTTACTTAGAAAAAAATATATCATACTTTTTGGAGATATACTTCAACTTACTTCTGTGAATGCACAACCAATATTTATTAGAAAACTAGATTATAAAGACTTTGCTACCAATGCGTCCTGCTTCGACCACACATCATCACAAACTCCATAGAACTTTGTTGCTTTAGATACACACTTCCTGCCTTTCTTGGCTGCGATTATCAATTATTCTTCAATTTCATATTCTGATTGAACGTCAAGGCCCTTTATCAAACCTTTTTGTCATAGCTACTACCCCAGCCAAAGGTTACTACTCCAAAAGTAATCTGTAAAATTTGCCAAACAACTCTTTCAAAGGCTGATCCATACAAAAAATACTTCTTTAGCACAGCCAATATAGTGCGACACATGAATTTGCACCCCAACAACTTTGGTTGAGCTACAACACAAAGATTGAAGGGCAACCCACTTGCTGCTGCACCAAGCACATCAACTGCTGCAACAGCATCTTCAGCAAGCACTCCAAACTCACATATTAATCTTGATTTTGGTAAACTTAAATTTCTATGCATGTATTGGGATGAAGAAATAGAAGATGGGAGCACACTGCTAGCCTCTCCGCCGTATCGCCCCTTTGCATTATGGTCAATGCAGTACAAGTGTTTAAAAAAACGAGTCGAAAGTTCAAAAGTGTTTCACCGCAATCGGTGCAAGTAGGTCCTTGAAGTGTAGTTATCTCTAGACACGAGACATGGCTCGTGTTTCGGGATTGACTCCCTCATCAGTAGAGACAGTTCTGGGGTAGCGGAGCAGGCCGCCAAACATCCGTCAAAGGCTTCGTTTCCCCTCCAGCACGCAGGTGCGTCTCCGGCACTAGCATCCTCCAACTTTCTGAGCACTTTAAACACAGCATGCAACAAATTAGCCCCGGTCAAAACCTTTCACTGCAAGAGAAAGCGGCCCTCAGCCCAGTGGTTCACTGAACCCTTACGAATACAGAGACAATACTGCAGGAATCTGGAGAGGCAGTGGCGCCGCAGTTTTAGTCCCGCCGACAAAACAACTTATAAAAACGCTCTCTCCATCTATAAACAGCGTATTACATCAGAAAAAAGCCTATACTACACATCTCAAATTAACCAGGCAAAAAAATCGGTAGGAGAACTATTTCAGGTTGTCACCCGCTTGTCTAATCCCCCGGCCCCGCGTTTAGAAGGATCTCAGGATCTTTCGGACTCCCTGGCCAAATTCTTTGAGGCGAAAGTTAGTTCCATCTTTTCGACTTTCTCTCATCCCTCTCCTGCCCCCTCACCTAAAGAACTCCCCACCCCCATAGTATCAAACTTCGTAGCTTTTGAACCAACCACCCAGGAACATATTCGACAACTTGTGGCCTGCACTAAATCGGGCTCCCCTCTTGACCCATGTCCGCCCACGATCATGAATCGCATCCCGGAAGCTAGTTCACCTGCCCTAACTTCAATCTGCAATACAATGTTCCTAACAGGCACCTACCCATCTGTTTGGAAGGAGGCTATTATCAAGCCACTTTTAAAAAAAACCTCCTTGGACCCTCTTCTCCCCGCCAGCTATAGACCTATTGCGTGTCTCCCTTTCCCAGCTAAGATATTTGAAAAAATCCTGAATACGCAACTTTCAAAATTCATTGATGATAATACCCTATTGGATGATACCCAATTTGGGTTCAGAAAAGGCCACGGAACGGAGACAGCGCTGCTTAAAGCAGCAGACGAGATAAGGGCCACAATGGACAAGGGAGGATCGGCGGTTCTGATACTCCTGGATCTCTCCGCGGCTTTTGACACGGTCGATCATGTCACTCTGATCGACCGTGTCTCGGCACTAGGAATTAAAAACAAAGCCAAAGAGCTCCTTACCTCGTTCCTGGCAAACCGGCCTCAGACAGTTAAAATGGGCAATTACACCTCCCAGACCTTTTTCCTCCCCTGCGGAGTACCACAGGGCTCCTCGCTAAGTCCGACGCTTTTCAATATCTATGTTGCGGACTTGGCGAGGGTTATAAAATCATACGGAATTGCCCTAACAACCTATTCTGACGACACCCAACTGGTGTTATCAGTATACAATAACGGTATTTCGGTCGCAGCAAATTTCCAAGAGGGATTGCTGGCAATTAATTCCTGGATGTCATCCAACTGTTTGAAATTAAACTCTGACAAAACAGTGGTGATGACATTCGGGAACTTGCAACCCACCTGGTCCCCTCAGTGGTGACAAACACAGATGGGTGCACCCCCCCAACCGGTAACTAAGGTACGCAACTTGGGAGTAATCTTTGATAACAAGATGACCTTTCTCCAACATGCCAACTCGGTGGTATCATCTGCTTTCGTTATCCTAAAACGGATAAAAAAACTACTCCCTTACCTGCCTCCATCCGCGGGAAAAATGCTAATGAGTACACTAGTGTTCTCACGAACAGACTACTGTAACTCACTCCTACTGAACTCCCAAGAAAAAGTCCTCAATAGATTGCAGACCGTGCAAAATACCGCAGCCAGGATTCTACTAACTATTCCAAAATTGACATCGACCTCCCCCTATATTAGACAGTTACACTGGCTTCCTATCAGGAGCCGTATTAAATTTAAAGCTCTATGTATAGCATATAAAGCCACCAATAAGCAAGGACCACTATTTTTACAAAAAGCTTTTGCTCCGCCTGAGTACTCAAGAACTCTACGCTCGGCATCAGCCCACTTGCTGAAAGTCCCGCGCACAAAAAAGTCTAACTGGGGAGACAGATGTTTCACCACTTCAACGGCCAGGCTTTGGAACACACTACCATTCCATATAAAAACTGCTCCCACACTTTTGCAATTCAGAAAGAAACTTAAAACTTGGTTGTTCCCAGCATAAGCACTATCTTTTTTCATCACATGAGAGAGTTCCGCAACACTAGCGCAGAGACACCCGCAAGGGTATTTGCGCGCTCTAAAAATTGCATAAAATAAATAAATAAATAAATAAAATAAATAAAAAGCTCATCAGCTTGGATGGCTCCCGGGAACCACTGTAGTAGAAATAGAAGATGGGAGCACACTGCTAGCCTCTCCGCCGTATCGCCCCTTTGCATTATGGTCAATGCAGTACAAGTGTTTCAAAAAACGAGTCGAAAGTTCAAAAGTGTTTCACCACAATCGGTGCAAGTAGGTACTTGAAGTGTAGTTATCTCTAGACAAGAGACATGGCTCGTGTTTCCGGATTGACTCCCTCATCAGTAGAGACAGTTCTGGGGTAGCAGAGCAGGCCGCCAAACATCCGTCAAAGGCTTCGTTGTCCCTCCAGCACGCAGGTGCGTCTCCGAAAAGCTCGTCAGCTTCGATGGCTCACGGGAACCATTGTAGTAGAAATAGAAGATGGGAGCACACTGCTAGCTTCTCCGCCGTATCGCCCCTTTGCATTATGGTCAATGCAGTACAAGTGTTTCAAAAAACAAGTCGAAAGTTCAAAAGTGTTTCATCACAATCGGTGCAAGTAGGTTTTTGAAGTATAGTTATCTCTAGACACGAGACATGGCTCGTGTTTCGGGATTGACTCCCTCATCAGTAGAGACAGTTCTGGGGTATTATTTATTTATTGCGTGATTTAAAAAAACCATTGCAAATACAAAACTTTTTAAAAAAGGATTTCAGAATTTCATTTAAAATATCATGTTCATAAAAACCTGTCAGGGTAGCAGTAACAGGTGAGGTTTAACAAACGTTATGCCGATGGAGAGTCGCGAGCTGTGGGCACCTCACTTAGTTTTTTTGCAGTGCGCTCCATAAATCTTACTAGTGCACAGTTTAATTCAGTGTTCCTAGGATCAAAGCAGGCCAGAACTGCTACTCTACAGCTTCTGATCATTTTTCTATTCCAGTGATGCTTGAGTAGGCCCCGTCTCTCAGTGAGCAGTTTTGGGCACAGACAGATGATGTATATAATGTCTTCTTTGTGATTCCCACAAAGTCGGCATAGATCTCGTCCGTGCTCTCTTTTCCATTTTGGCCAATGCATCAACAAGTTGATGACTCCCAGTCTCAATTTTAAGAAACTTAGTTTTGTTCGTGCACTGAAAGAAATGGTAAGGTACGGCTGTGGAATTAACGAGGCATAGGAATGAAGGGTCATCCACCCATGACTTCTTTTTGCAAGGGTGGCGTTATCTTCCACTATTGATAGTTGGTTAGTGCTAATTTTCGCTAGCCTTTTGAATTCCTTCTGACTAGCGTGCAGATTGCAGAGGTCGTTTAGGCACAGGGTTGTTAGACCTTTTGACCAGTAGTCATGACCTGCTCGCCATGAGTTGTTGTCAATACTGGCCCACAGATGTTGCCCTAGACTACCCTCCTTTGATAGCCTCAGTTTGTGACAGCACACAAGAAAATACATGGCTCTGGCCAGTGGTTGTTTGCAGATGCCTAGTTCCAAACTAATTTGTGCCGGTGATGTATGGGAGGTAATTTGAACACTGATCTGTAGATCTTAATAATGATTGTGTCCAGTTGGCCACTGTCCAATCCTTTTAGAGCTTCACTACCGTAGGTTAGGGTAGGAATGATTTTAGCCTGAGCGGCATGTAGTGTGGGTGCGAGAGTTGGGCCTTGTAGCTTCTTTTGAATTAATCCAATTGCAAAAGCAAGTGCCACACCCTTCCTTTTCTGTTCTTCTAGGTGGGATTTGTATTTTTCATTGTTGTTAAAAATAACTCCAAGATGGGGCGTGGCTACGCAAGCGGAGATGGCGGTCGCAGCTTGTTAGAGCTCCCGCCGGCCCGCCATTAATCCTTCCTGATATCCTGGTCCCCGACCCCAGAACCCACAGCCACAACGGGGCGGTGATTGCCGAGAACACCTGGACTCCTCCGGTGTGCCCAGCGGAGGTCCGGCGTCCCGGAACGGGACGGAGCCCCGAGGTGCAAAGTGCGGCCTGGTGGGCGGAGGTGCAGCCGGGACCTCGATTTTGGCGCTCCCCGGCCGGGGAGCGGTGCATCGCCGGGCCTGGTGACGGCCGCGACGCCCGGAGACCCGAGGGGCTGGGAACGCGGGAGAGTCTCTGTGCTCCCTCTGCCGGGGCCCAGACCTACACGGAGGAGGAGCCGGGGCAGCGGTCGACCGAGATCGGCTGGAGAGGCCTGGTGGCCCAGGCGCAACCGGGGCCCCGGTTTTCGCGGCCCAGTACTGGCCGGGTCCTGCAGACGAGGCGGAGGTCGGGCGCCCTGATACTCCTGAACGGCGGTGATTGACCCTCGACGTGGGCGGACAGTGGAGAAGCTGGCAGCAGCCGTGAGTAGTGCCCCCCCCCAGGCCGAGGGAGACGCCAGCGCTCTGGCGCGACATACGCAATAACTATCCACCCTTCTGGGGGGGGCTGCTGCTCAGAGGTGACCCTGCTCCTTGGCGGTCACTGGGGCCGGCCACGTCCTGACCAGGTCATTGGGTTGCTTCGAGACGGACCAACCGGGACCTGCCTCGGGGCCGGACACTGTCCTCCCTTGCCCTCCATAATTGCCCACCCTTCTGGGGGGGGCTGCTGCTCGGAGGCGACCCTGCTCCTTGGCGGTCACTGGGGCCGGCCGCGTCCTGACCGAGTCATTGGGCCGCTTTGAGACGGATCCGCCAAGACCTGCCCCGGGGCCGGACGTTGTCCTCCCTTGCCCTCCATAGACCTTGGCAGGAGCGGTCGTGGCTCGGCGCCTCCTTCCATCGTGAAGGGCCCCCCCCCCCCTTTTTTTTTTTTTTTTCCTTTTGCTTTTTGGCCCTCCGCAGCCATGACCAGGGGAGGTGGTGGCCCCGCCAAGCAAGTGACTATCGACAAATTCACCGGGCCCAGTGGGGGCGCTGGCTCATCCGGGGGTGCTCCGCCTGGAGGGGGGCCAGACAATGCAGCCCTTATGGCGGCCATTACTCACTCGAGGGACATGCTAGACGCCAAGATCGGGGCAGTGGGCGCGGATGTAACCCTATTACGCCAAGACCTGAGGAACGCAGTGGCGCGCATCAAAGAAACCGAATCCAGGGTAACGGTAGTGGAGGAAGATGTAACTACCCTTAAAAAGAGAATGGCGGCGATGGAATCAGCGCAGCGGATCACGGCGCTCCGGGTGGAAGATGCCGAAGGGCGGGCGCGCCGCAACAACCTCCGCTTTGTTGGCTTTCCGGAGCGCTGTGAGAAGGGCAACATGGAGCTCTTCCTCACACAGTGGCTGGAATCGTGGATGCCCCCAGGGACGCTGTCCACTTGCTTCATCATCGAGAGAGCTCATCGCGCCCTGACGCAAAGGCCACCTGAGGGCGAGCGGCCTAGGGCGGTGATCGCCAGACTACTAAATTACCATGACAGAGATGCTGTGTTGAGGGAAGCTAGAATCAGGGACGCCCTCCTCTATGAAAATCATAAGATAATGATTTTCCCTGACTATACCAAAATGGTGCAACAGCAGCGTCATTCCTTCATGGCCGCCAAGGCAAAATTGAGGGGTCTTAAGCTCCAATATTCCCTGTTGTATCCGGCACGCCTGAGGGTGATTTTTCAATCGCGGACATTGTTTTTTGATACGCCGGAAGACCTCTTCAAATGGACGGATGAAACGGTGCGGGTTAGACCGAACTCGCAACCGGGGCTCAATCCGGGCTCTCCAGAGGGCTCACCACGGGCTCAGCAAGACCGGACGTCGAGGAGGAGGGGCCGAACCAAGCGATCCAAATCGCGCAGACGTGCGGCCTCGGTTGATGGCACACAGACCAGTGGCAGGACCGAAGACTCCGAACAATCTGGGACAGACCACTAAAACATTCCAAGGCCCTGCCTTTCCATCTCTACTGTCACGGCTGTGACTTCTGGTTGGACTCATCGAGTCGTCTGGGCCTTGATGACTGCCCGGCACTGTTGCCGCCATGGGGCAGTACTTTGTCTGTCCTCTAATTGAGAATGGGGCTGTGGGGTGGGGGGTCGGGGACTGCGTGATGGTGGCTACCACTCTCCCTCTAGAGAGAGAGACTCTGTGGGAGGGGGAGTAAGCTTCTTGTTCCGTTTGGGAATGTTGGGATCCATTGGTATGGGTGGGCCCGGGCCCTATGTTCTGGTCTCGGGACCACCCATGCCGCGACAGGTACTTCAAGGTTCTTTGAGGTATAGGGTTGGGGGTGGCGGGATGAGGGCGGTCGGGGTTAGGGCCGCTGAGTTGGGGACGGGGACTGTTTGGGGTTGCGGGACCGTGGGGTTGGGGACCGTTGTCCTTGGGGTTGACAGGGCTATGCATGTGTGTGTTGCAACGATGTTCCATATGACGTGTGGTGGGTGGCGCGGGAGTGGAGGGCTCGGGTGTTGGATCTTAATGGACCATGGCTGAACCGGTTCGTAGACTTCCTGTAGATACTATACGAGTGATTACGTGGAATGTCAGGGGGCTTTTAGATAAAATCAAACGTGGGGCTGTGTTACGCTGGGGGAAGAATGAAGCTGCAGATGTCCTTTTACTTCAAGAAACACACATGATGGGTACAAAGGCTCTGGGCCTACAGAGATTTGGATATCAACAGGTCTTCCATGCCGGGTTCTCCAGGGGGTCCAGGGGAGTCGCCATATTGATTCACCGCAGGGTGGCTTATATCCACGAGAAGCAGTGGGTAGATCCTCAGGGTCGTTACCTGTTTATTAAGGGCAGGATGGGTGCGGAGTCGGTGGTGTTTGGCAGTGTTTACGCCCCCCCCCCACTCCAGTGGGCCTTAGCCGAGAGGCTGTTTGCTGTATGGGAGGGCATCTCGGGACCCTTAGCAGTGATTGGGGGAGATTGGAATGATGTGATGAATGTAAGCGTGGATCGCCAGAGGCGCCTAGGGGGATCTGAGCTCCCGCCCCCCTCCCCTTCGCCCTCCAGACTGCGTGCAATGAGTGAGGGGTTGGGCTGGGTTGATGTGTGGCGACATATGCACCCCACGGCCCGGGACTATACTTATGTCTCGGCTGTACACGGCTCCTTTTCGAGGCTCGACTGTGTGTTTGTGCCTCGGGACTATTTGTGCAGGGTGAAGAGCGCGGACATCTTACCGAGGGGCCTGTCCGACCATTCCCCCGTCTCGATTGGACTGGAACTCCTTCGGAAAAGACAGCCGTTTCGATGGAGGATGTCCTCGTGGCATCTCCTTCAGCCGACATATGCTAACCATTTACGTGAAACGATTGACCATTTCTGGCGGGAAAATCTAGTGGAGGGCGCTGATGTGGGGATGGTGTGGGAGGCCATGAAGCCTACCATACGGGGAGCAGATATTGCATGGTGCTCGGCGGCCCGTCGGAAGCGTCGAGAGCAGGTTGCAGAGGCGGCTGTACGGGTAACGGCTCTGGAGCGAGAAAGTCGTGAGGGTGGTGATGTCATCGGGCTACGCCTGCTTCTACAAGCACAGCAAACCTACGGGTCCCTCCTGATGGATGAGGCCAAGCAGGCGTGGCTGGCCACCAGAAGTAGGATATATCAATGGGGGGACAAGTCCTGCTCCATGCTGCATAGATTGTGCCAACAACACTTTCAACCCCTCCTACTGCCCGGTCTCACGAATGGTGGTGGGGAGGTTATGACCGATCCACATGAATTGGCTACGAGTTTTGCCATGTACTACTCCACCCAGTATGCCCCGCGTGACCGGTTGTCGGATGGCGACTTGGCCCGATTCCTTGAGGAGCTGCCGCCCGTGCCGATATCTGATGAGACTAAGACGGCCCTGGATGCTCCCCTCACAGCTGAGGAGTTGGGAGATGCTTTGGGGCAACTTAACACTGGCAAGGCCCCCGGCCCAAATGGCTATCCTAGCGAATTTTTCAAGAAATTCCATGTTCAGCTTGGATCTTATTATCGCCGGGCGCTGGAAGCGGCGCGTACCAGAGGGGTGTTGCCCCCAGATTGGCGACATGCCGAAATAGTGGTCTTCCTGAAGCCGGGCAGACCCCCAGACAGTCATGACTCATATAGGCCCATCTCTTTGATTAATGTGGAGGCCAAGATTTTGGCCAAGGCCCTGGCGAACCGCCTAGCTCCTCTTATCACCGACCTGGTCCATCCTGATCAGGCAGGTTTCATGCCACACAGGGCAACGCGACATAATATCCGTCGCGCTCAGGCGGCGATTGACGCGGTTGAGACTCTGGGGGACCGGGCGGCGCTGTTGCTGGCCGACATTAACAAGGCCTTTGACTCTGTCAGCTGGTCGTACCTGTTTGCCTTGCTGCGCGGCCTTAACTTGGGCCCGGTCTTTCTGTCATACGTCCGGCTCCTCTACACCGACATCACGGCCTCGGTGCGGGTCGCCGGGGCTGTGTCCGAAACGTTCCATATCGGCCGCGGGACCAGACAGGGTTGCCCTCTTTCCCCCTACCTGTTCGCACTGGCCATGGAGCCCCTAGCTGCCAGAGTGCGCCAGGATGCGCTGATACAGGGCTTTCAATGGACTGCCACTCTGACAAAATAGCCCTGTATGCGGATGACGTCCTCTTTTTCCTTACCGACTTGCAGCACTCGGGCCCGCGTGTCCTGGAGGTGATGCAACAATTTGGGGAGGCCTCGGGCCTATATCTGAACCTTCATAAATCCACATTGTGGGTGCTAGGAGGGGGCGCCTTGGCGGACCCCTGGGCCTCAGGGCTGCGGGTGGCTACGACCGGGCTGAAATATCTCGGCGTATTTCTATCGACCTCGGCAGCCACTGCTTGGGATCATAATCTCATACCAGTCTGGGAGAGGGTACAGTCGGACGTTAAGACTTGGTCTCGGATGCCCCTGTCCATCTTTGGCCGCTCTGCCATTTTTAAGATGGTGGCGCTACCACGCCTCTTGTATCAGCTACAGAACCACCCATATCCTGTCCCACCTCAGTGGTTTCGACAGGTCAATTCTCTGCTGGGCCGCTTCCTGTGGGCCGGAGGGGCCGCCAGGGTTGCGCTACGTACGTGCTTTTTGTCCACCTACGGTGGGGGCTTGGCCACGTCGGATCGGCAGTCCTACTATCAAGCCGCACACCTCCTCATTCTAAACGACTGGTGGTATAGCAATGGCGAAGACCCAGCCTACGCCCTGGAACGTGCCTTGATGGGCGACAACTCGCTCCACACCATCCTCTATTCACCCCGGTTGCGTCGATCTCTGCCGAGGGTTACACAACTTGTCTTTGCAGTGTGGCGGCAGGCCCTGCGACGCATGGGCTGGTGGGGCAGACTGACCGCGGAGACGCCCTTGTGGCGTAACGGCTTGCTACCGGAACTGTCTAAGCTATCAGGTTTTGATGGCTGGGACGCAATTGGTATTTCGCAATTAGGCCAAGTGATGTCTGGCACAGCCCTCAAATCCTTTCAGGCCCTTCGCACCGAGTTTGACATGCCCCAATCTCAATTTTTTCGATATTTGCAATTCCGGCATGCGCTGCTGCCCAGTCTCACCGGCATTGACTCCCTTCCTGACTTCAGCCCGATTGAAGCTAAGGTATTCATGGGCGATCTGGGAGATAAAAAAGTTTCACGCATTTACCAGACAATGGTCATCCATTGCTCCTCCACCCTCCTTCCACTGAAGGCGGCCTGGGAGATGGACGTGGGTCAGCTGGATGAGGATGATTGGCGTGAGGCCTTGGTATCCCCGAGGGGTGCGGCCATTGCCGTCCGATTCCGATTAATCCAATTCAAAATCCTGCACAGAGCCTACTATACCCGCGAGCGTTTGTGGAAGGCGGGACTGATAGAGTCCCCGGACTGTCTGAGATGCGGGCTGGAGAGGGGTACGTTGCTCCACACGTTGTGGTCGTGTCCTAGATTAGTTGGCTTCTGGAGAGGTGTATGGGACTGCTTGTCGGAAGTGTTGGGATGGACCCTCCCTCGTACCCACCGTCTGGGTCTGCTACATATTCTAGAGGGGGTTGGTGGCAATATGTACAAGAGACACCTGCTCCTCCTGGGGCTGGTGGTGGCCAAGAGAGACCTAGCCCGAGTATGGAAGGATGTGAGACCCCCCCCCCTGTGTGCGTGGAAGGCTGGCATAGACTTCTGCATGGGTCTGGAACGACCGATCTTTGAGGCCCGAGGGTGCCCCCGTAAGCACTTTAAGGTATGGAAGAGATGGGCGGACTACAGGGGCCTGTTGCTGGACCCCCCAGTGGAACCAGAGGAAGATCTTTAACTCCCTGTGGCCGGACGGCCCCGTTCCCCCCCCCCACACACACACTTACCGCTTGAGAATTTTCATCGACACCGTCCATACACACATGCATAGGGTTAGGGTGGGATTCAGGGGAGGGATCCGGGAGTTGGGGATGAGTGGATAATTTAGTGATAAAGACAGAGATGATCGTTTCTTATGACCTTGTGCTGCAATGATTGTTGACTGAATACTCAATTCTATTTTCTTGATTGTATCGGAATGTCTGATGGTGCCTTCCCGATTGTGGGGGTCCGTCTTGTTACATATGCTCATCTTTGTCAATAAACTTGTTGTGAAAAAAAAAAAATAACTCCAAGATACCTCTGACAGTTTGATTCGACGATGCTTTCATTGTTCAAAGTCCAAGAGAGTTTCTTAGCTTTACTTAGATCAACTGCTAGGATTTTCGTCTTCCTGTTGTTAATGCGAAGCTCGTTGTTATTTGAGTATTCAGAGGTAGCATCCAGGAGCCTTTGCATTCCGATCTTTGTTTTGCTTAACAAAACCACATCATCAGCATATAGTAGATTTGTCAACGACAGACCAGATAGTTTGGGGGCGTGGGAGTTAACCTTGTTGAGGGCTTCAGGAAGGTCGGCTAGAAATAAATTAAAGAGTGTCGGAGCCAAGACACACCCCTGTTTGAGGCATTTTTCCGTCGGAATTGGGCGGGACAATCTTGAGCCATCCCCGATCTTTATCCTGACCCATGTGTCCTGGTGTAGAAGTTGAATGGCTCTTAGGAGGTCCGCTGGAATGTTGAGTCTGGACAACTTCTGCCAGAGTTTGCTTCTGTTGACATTGTCGAAGGCCGCTTGGAAGTCAATGAATCCCAAATAGAGTGGGCAAGAACAGAACTTCGCTTGGTCAATCAGGCAGGAAAGGGTCATAAGATTGACTGAGGTGCCGGTGTTTGTTGTGAAGCCTGTTTGATTCAGAGGAATTATAGAGTTATCATCCGCCCATGCCCTGAGTAAGTTGAGCAACACTCCCACGAAGTACTTTGCTTCATTGTCAATGAGAGCAAATAGGCGATAATTCCCTGGGGATTTTTTATCTCCTCCTTTGAAGATCGGTGCGAGAATGGATCCACGCCAGGAGGGCGGTCTGATGTTATTTTGCAGGATTGAATTGAAAAGGGTGCTTAAATTTGCAGCCCAAAAGGTTGCGTCTTCCTTGAACAGAGCTTGAGGAATTCCACCTGGACCAGGAGCACCATCCTTCCGTCCCTTTTTTATAATTTTTTCTATGTCAGCCTTCTGGGCTATTATAGGATTGACGTAGCATTGAGACGAAAAACACTCATTTGTTGGTGCCATTTTCTGATCAGCAAAGGGCCATTCCTTCGTTAGGGAGTTTGAAGTGTTCAAGACAGGTGCCCGGACACTCTGTTTTTGTGTTACTTTGTCCACGGAGGGGAGACTTAAGTAGGAGTTGTGCGCATCCCGATCGTTAAATTGAGAATAGAGAAAATCAACCCACTCTGTTTCCAGTATGCTTGAGGAGGCGACTTTAGATGCGCGCCCGGATACACTATTGATAGTACGCCACAACCTGGCAGAGTTGTTTGTTTTAATGTCATGCTGCAGTTTGGCCCAGAACGAATTCCATTGGCTTATGCGTAGCTCACGTTTCGCTTTCTTAAGGTGGCTGCGAGCCTCTCTCAATTTTAATATTTTGGTGCGATCTGTTGGATCTGTTTTTAAGGCCCGCCATATCCGATTCATTGATCTTGTTGCTGATAGTATCTCAGGATTCGTGCGGGGCATGTGCTTTTCACCGGTTTGGATTGAGAATTTTATTGGGTTCGTGTATCTGTCAATAAGTTCAATTGCAAATGTTGACCAGTTGGCAATTATGTTATCCGGTCACCTACTTTGGCGCGCGATTATTTGTTTGGCCTCTGTTGATACTTGTTGAAGATTCTTAAAGGGGCATTTAATTTGTTTGAGGTTGATTGTAAAGCTCTCGGATGCAAAGCCCTTTCCTCTTCGTGTTGCATGAAACAGGTGCTCAGCATAATTTCTTGGGGACAGTGGTCGCTTTCTGTTCTGTTTCCAAGGCAATGACCTGCTATTTGTTGGAGCAATGAAAGGCTAACAAAGGTATAGTCAATTAATGAAGTGCCTTTTTTCGATAGATAAGAAAATCGAGATGGCTTGTCTGAGGAATAACGCCCGTTTAAGGCTCTTAGGCCCAGATTTTCAAGGTTGCCTTGTAGGGAACTTCCATGTGGGTCGTCCTTGTGCCGTCCAGGCCGGTCCTGCGGTGGTATAGCCAGATGCTATCGTGTGATTTGGTGACCTCATTTTTTTGGAGGTCTGACATTAGCCACATGTTAAAGTCGCCAGTAAATACGATTTCTGAATTTAGAGGATCTGTTTGTATTCTCACTATTGACGCTGTAGCTTCTTCTACAAAGGATTTCCTTGATGCTGTATTTGGACGGACGTAAGCGTTCATTAAGATTAGCCTCCGAGTTTGGCCGTTGCACGAAGTGTGAGAGATTCCCACACACTGGAGACAGTTTGATGAGCCCGACAGGTCCCAGGAGGTGACTGCATTTTTTGTTTATATATGTACTGCAAGGCCGCCGCTCCCTCTTCCTGGACGATTCAGTTTATGAGCTGGAACGTGATGGGTTTTAAAACCTTCTAGGTGTTGCGGTACCATAAGCCATGTCTCTTGTAATAACAGTATATCGAAACTCCAAAAATAGGAAATTGTGGCGTTATCCTGAAGTTTCATTGTTAGGCCGTTGATGTTCCATGAACAGATTTTTAGAGGAGTCTTTTCATAGCGGTCCTCCCTGCTGTGCTGTCAGCGGAGGAGGCGGGCTGTGTTCAGGGCGCCAGCCAGCCATGACCATGTACCGGCCTCGTCATTGTTCCTAGTTGGTGTGATCCCGTCTTCTCTTACATTCCTCAGAGGGCGGACGGAAGTGGGGGATTTGTTGCGTGCTCCCCTGAGGACGGAGTATACTAAACCCCTCCCTGCACAACTGCGTTCATCATTACGGCTTTCCTGTAAAATGTGAGGATAGCCCGCTTCCTTGCCCGGTTGTATCAGTATTCCCCATTACTTGAAGGTATCAATTAACCCTAGAATAGTGTTCATTGCCTCTGCGGTGCTCCAGGTGACCTTAGTGGATTTGTTGGATTGGCCTTGGCATGGTGCAATAAATTCTACCGATATTATCTCTTGTGTGGTTATTGCCTTTGACAGTCCTGTCGCTTGAATCAGCTTTAAGATGTTACCCCGATTTAGGACGTCATGGCAACCTTTAGACTTGTATTCTGGGTAAAAGAAGGTAGAGAGGGCTTCCCCACTTAGTGCTGAGCTAATCGGCCTAGGCATTGCCTCTATTTTATCCGTATTGGACATTTGAGCAACCTTTATCGAAGAGTCCGTGAGGAAGACCTCATTATGCACGGTGTCGGGCCTTTCGTTATGACCATGACCGAGGGCCCATTTGGCACTCGCTGGGAGTGCGCCCTGTTGGTTGTTGACACAGTTTACTGTGCCTACCTGCTTTAAGACTTGGTGTGTGATTCACAGCTTTATCGTTCTGTTTGAAGGTTTTGATTGGGGGAGCCATGTTAGTCGTAGTTTTTTGCTCTTTTGCTCCGCTGAGCACACATTTTCCTAGAGGAATCAGTACTATTGACAAGCAGGAGGTGTCACTCTTCCTTCTTTCGCTGTCCCAGATGATTAGTTGGGCTTCCGTTGTAGTTACAGGATCAGAAGGATTTTTTAAATCATCATCTCCTGAGGCTCCAGGACGTCTAAGGGTGTTAAACATCGGGTAGAGATTTAAGACTTGTTTACTCCTTCTCATTTTATTGCGTCCTTTCCGCTTCCTCTGTCTTTTCACTTTCCCCACCGGATCACCCTCTTCTTGATCGATTGGAGAAAGAAGGGTGGAATTTACTCTGCTGGTGACCTGAGGAAATTGCTGTTCGCTCGTTCCGCCACCTTGCACCGCTGTCTCTTGAAGACGTGAGGAGTTGGCCTCTTCTTCGCCTCTTGACCTTAAGTTGGAACATGTTTTTGTTTGAGGGACTTCATTTGGATTGCCTAAATCAGCGTCACTGTCTTTTCCAGGGAAGGGTTTAGCTTTTGCTGATTCTTTTAGGTCTGCTACAAGTTATTCCATGATGCCTGGGAGTGAGCAGAGTTTCTCCACTATTGGTGAACAGTCACATCCTTGCTGCGGGCGTCCTACAACTTCCTGGACCCGTCTGATCAGGCTATTTAGATTTGAGATCCTCTCGTCGATTTTAACTACATACACGGCAAGTGTGTTTAAGAGGCTGATTTGAATATCCATTTTGTCCGCCTGATAGGTCATTGCATCTGCTGATTTTTGGAGAATATCGAGGGCGGTAGCCCATGCTTTTTCTTGTGAGGGGACCTCGCTTTTGTCCTGCCTTGGTGTTGCTGATGGCTGAGGATGTCCAGGGATTGAGTTCCCATATGAGTGCAACAGTTTAGCCCATCCCGTCGAATCAAGGTAGGACAGCTCTTTCATGCCTCCCTCAGCAACCTCTGTGTCCATTGTGATTTCAATAGGCACAGGCACAGGTTTAGGCGCACTGAAGTACTGGGTTTTCGGAACCCAGCGGTGCCAGGGACACACCCTATGACTTCGGGTCCTTCCTGTTTCAGACTACAGAAACTCGGAGTCTTCTAGGTGAAGTCAAAGATCACGTTTATTTGCTGCAACCAAGTAACAGGCGTCCTAGAAGTACAACACGGTGTATATTCTAAGGAGACTGCTCAATCTTACAAAGCCAGCCTTCTCTTTTTATACAAAATATTATGCTTCAGGCAAACATTCCGTATTTTACAGTTGACCATTCACATATTTTCAATACAAAGAAAAAACAGAGTCACGATGACACGCCCATAATTCAATTTGTTCAGCCCACAATCAATTACCCGGCAAGGCCCAGTATTTTCATCAGATATCGACAAAACCCCAATAAAAACGGGCGCCTTCTCCTCGTAAAGCAAGTCATAAAGAAAGAAACAGAGGCAGGTGTGTGTAAGATTAGGAAGGGTTTGTGTGCGATGAAGGGTTTATGGCATGTTGTGCTTTGATACTATCTCGATCGGCCACTGGGAGAGGAACTGACCGAACAGGTTTGGCCTTGGGCAGTGGAGTCAGCTTGCCCAGGTCGTGCAGGAGTCAGCGAAGGTGTACGTGTCCTTCAGACTCGTTTTTGGCCTTAGTCACTGGCCTATGTGAGAGCAACCACAAAATGGATGCCATATACAAAATGGAACCCGAGGGTTCAGGACGGAGTCCCTGATTTAATGGTGACTTCGCCGCCCAAATATGACTAAAATTGGAGTATGTAGTGTACTCGTCATTCTCGGTCTGCTGATACCAAAATCGTCATGATACGACGATGTTTTTGACACAGGTCCAAAATTTTCAGTACCACAGACCCTCCTTTTGCCCTTACATAGGCAATCAACCTATCCTCATGCTAATCTGAGTCCAGGTCTGTATTCCTAAAATCATTGAGATGTTGCTGTAGCATCATCTTATTACTTAGCTCGTCCCTCGATACAGGTTTCCTTACACACGATGTAGCACAGAGGCCACATATAGCAGGAGCACACTGTACGCACAGACAGAACAGGAAAAGAATGGCTAAGATCATCCCAATGACCATCAGAATCTTCCATCCCCAGGCGGATATCAGTTCCCAAAACCACCCCATCAACGACCAATCTCCTTTATCCACATGAATAGATTCAGAGATCTTATGTAGTTTGGAGATGGCCTGGTACACTGTTGGAGCGTTATCTGGGATGAAAACACAGCAACTTGATTGGATCACTTTGCATACCCCACCTCGGTCTGCAAGTACGACGTCTAACGCGACCCTGTTCTGAAGGGTCATAAGGCGATCCGACTGGAGCTCAGCAGTCAAGTTACTAAGGGCACCGGCAGTTTCATCTACGGTGGATTAAACCACCCTCGTCAATTGCCTTATGTTCCTGCTGTTAACCATTGGTCCCCAGAACGGCAGAAAACCCTTCATGAAGTCTCCAAATTCTTGTCCTGCAGTGTCTTCTTTACTGAAGACACCTCTAACTATCCTTGTCCTGTGGTAATCTGCCGCAGCTGTGTAGGTGGGAGGCAACAGAAACGAAACAAAAGATGTGCCCGAAAAGTCAGGGGGCAACCATGTATAGGCTCTATCATGGCAGATGAAATAGGTACCCTTAGCTGCTAAGAACGAAGGGGAAGTCTGGGACGCAAAAACATATGTCTCAGTGCAGATGCTTTTCCCTAACTGAGCTCTGGGATTCTTGCCATTACCTTGCAGACATAGGTGACCCTGATGGGGTACAATCCAAATCGGGGAGGATCTCTTAGCTCGCTGTTTCTCACCCAGAGTAACTCCATATCCGGTCACGTTCCATCCAATGTATGCTAGTGTCTCATCTCTTGGGATAGTCTCATAGGAAGTATCTTCCCTAATCATATCTACTTTACCCTGAACTAGAGCACTATTCTTTGGATTGTCTTTTTCAGAACGTAGGGGGTAGACTTCATGTGCGTAGATGAACATTGTTCTGTATGCCCACACAGAACCATTATGGCTGAAAGGCAGCGCCAGATAAGGGATACCTTTATCAGTTGTGTGAGGCATAAGACCACACACCCAACAGTTAGTCGTGTTCATTACTAGTTGGTGTTGGTGCAAAAGCTGAACGAAGGAGTTATTAATAAACTCTAATCTCCTAACAGACTCATGTTCAGGAAAAGGGTGGAAAGAATGCGAGGAAACAGTAGGAGGAGGCATGGGCAGTGTAGTGGGTGCAAATGTTATTCGAAAAGAGAATAAAACATATCCTATTAAAAACATCATTACACTGAACAACATGAAAATGCACAATATCAAAAACCGTTTCTTGGTCATCATTCTACAGATTTTAGTTTTAAAGTTCATTGTTTTGGCAGGTCTCTCCATCTCGAAAAACTCCATCCTCTCTAAATGCTGCTCGTGATGGTAGGGTGTTCTATGCTAAAGAATGCTTCTGTCAGTCCAGGGCAACTTCCTTAGACCAACCAGAACTGTCGACCTAATGTCTTCAGCTGCACTCCAAAGACTTGGGCAACCGCGACCCTACAGCTGAACCCGGATGGTGGTTCGAAAAACAAAAATAAAAAAGTTTCTCAGATGAGAGAGCTGCACTTTTCAAAAATAGCAAAGGAAAGACAAATGTATTAGTCCATAGCTCTCGGCCTCAGGTTATAGCGTCTTTTCTCAGGTAATGTCTGGTCTTGAAATAGCAGTTCAGGCTCTGCAGTGTCCAATTGAATTGACGGTGGCACAGCTCCTTGCAAAAGATTGTCACTTTCCTGTTCGGAAACTGTTCCTTTTATGCGTGCATCACTGAAAGGTAGAAAACGAGGCACAGTCTCAGTCTCAGAGTCAGCAACACCCTCCTGGACCCACCGGTCGTACGGCAGAGGCAAAGGGACCCTCTTGCAGTGCACGCCGTGGATCCAGTTCTTTTTGCCTTCCACTCGCACGGTGGATCTCGTTGACAGCAGGACTAGGTGGGGGCCGGTCCAACGGGGCTGGTCATTCTTTGTTCGCTGGAAATTCTTGACCAGCACCCAGGATCCAGGATCGATATGATGTCCTGGAGCTTCAGAGACCTGAGGCAGAGTATTGTGAACCTGTTGGTGTAAAACACGCAATTTAGCCGTCAATTCGTACAAATAGTCAAGCAGTACAGGGTGTTCGATCTCACTGAATTTTGTCGGCCTTGGCACTCCCCATATGTTGGCCGGACGGCCGAACACTATTTCATAAGGACTAAGTCCCACTCGCGAATGCACAGTCATCCTTGTTGATAGGAGTGCTAAAGGCAGAGCGTCAGGCCATTTAAGACCAGAGCTCGCTTGGATTTTGGCCAATTTTAGTTTTAACGTGCCATTGTAGCACTCTACTAGTCCAGCTGATTGGGGGTGATTTGCAGCGTGGAATTTCTGTTGGATGCCTAGCCCTTCACATACTTTCTTCATCACTCGACCCACAAATTCACTCCCATTGTCACTCCAGACCATTCTCGGCATTCCAAACCTAGGGAAACATGCTTTGACAAGGGCTTTAGCTCTGGATAAGGCAGTGTTGTCCTTCAGGGGGTATGCTTCTACCCATCTTGAAAAGGCAAAACAACAACAAGTACGTATTTCAAATTGTTGCACCTTTCCATGTGGATGAAATCTAGCTGCAAAACCTCGAACGGATACGTTGGAGGCGAAAAATGACCAGCTGGAGTTGGGGTTCCCCTACCAGGATTGTATTTCAGACAAACCATGCAATTCTTGACCACATTCTCTGCACACTTAGGAATTCCAGCATTTTGCCATACTGGAGCCAACAACTTACAAATCCCTTTCACACTGATGTGAGCCATTCCATGGGCCATTGTAACCACTGCAAGCACATATGCATCGGGTAATAACCATCGCTGATGTTCTGACAATTCAATCCAACAACCATTTGCATCCAATTTACCCGTACTCTCTCTCCACACACTCAACTCTTTCTCTGTAGCTTCAGCTTGAATAGACTTCACACTCTCTATCGTGTATTCACACATTCCAACGTCACCAACCCATCTCGCAGGGCCTGCAACATACATTCGACTCATCACATTCCTTGCTGTTTCTTTTGCGATTTCATCAGTAAATGCATTCCCACAACCAACATCATCAGTCACCTTCTTGTGTGCACTGCATTTTACAATCGCAACTTGCAGGGGTAACATAAGTGACTCGAAAAGCTCATTCACCAACTGACCATGCTGTATCTTAGCTCCATGCGAAGTCAGAAATCTACGTTCTTTCCACAATCGTCCAAAACTATGGGCCACACCGAATGCATACTGGCTGTCAGTATATATGGTCACTTTCATTCCTTTTGATAACACACACGCTCTTGTAAGTGCAATCAACTCTGCTGCTTGAGCTGAATTATGTGGGACACGTGCAGCTTCAACAATCGTATGCAAAGTCGTAACAGCATATGCCGCAGTCGTATCACCATTTGGAAGCTTGAAGCATGAACCATCCACCCATAAGGTACCATCACACTTCACAAGAGGAGTGTCCTGAAGGTCTACTCTCCCTTTCGTTTCTTCTTCTGTTCTGAGAAAACAATTATGCTGTTCAGAGGAATCTGTCTCTGTTACAATTGGCAACAACGTAGCTGGATTCAACGTGTTGCATCTCTTTATGTGTACATGACTCGCTAGAAGTGTCAACTCATAACCTGACAATCGAGCACTAGTTAAGTGCTGTGTCTTGGTCCTATTTAACAACGTGTCCACTGCATGTGGAACCATCACAACCAATGTATTATTCATCACTAAACCCGCAGACTGCCGAATAGAAATAGCTGCTGCCGCTGTGGCTCTTAAGCGACTTGGCAATGCTTTAGCTACCGGGTCCAAAGTTGACGAAAAATACACGCATGGACGCTGCTTGTTTCCGAACAACTGTGTCAACACTGACAATGCACAACCTTCTTTCTCATGGACATACAATGTAAAGGGCTTACTGTAGTCGGGGGTACCCAACACAGGAGCCGAACTTAATGCATTGCGCAATTCGGAAAAACTTTTCTGACACTCTTCAGACCATGGGAGGGGATGCGGTGTATCTTTACAAGTTAATGCCACCAAAGGTTTGGCCGACAAAGAAAAATTCGGTATCCATTGTCTGCAGTACGATGTAATGCCCAAGAAAGCACGCACTTCTCTCTGTGTCCTAGGCACACTCTATTTCGCTATTGCCTGAATTCTTTCTGGGGTCAGTTTCCTTCCCTCCTTCGATAAGAGATGACCTAAGTAGGTCACTTCTTGTCGACAATATTGCAATTTTGAAAGAGACACTTTGTGATGTAAATCAGACAAATGACACACCAACAACTACGTGGCTTCTTTACAGATTTTCTCAGTATCTGCAGCAACAAGCAAATCATCAACGTACTGAATAAGTGTAGCGCCATCGGGTAAAACAATCCTATCAAGCTGTGTTTTCAAAGCTTGACTATATATCGATGGACTTTCACAGTAGCCCTGGGAGCGCGTTTGAAGCGGAAGCTTCGACCTCCTAAACTGAAGCCGAAAATATCCCTACTCTCTTCGGCAATCGGGATGCTGAAAAAGGCATTTTTCAGGTTAATCACTGAGAACCAAGTCGCAGAAGCTGGAATCATAGTCAATAGGGCAGTGATATCAGGGACAACTGGGAATTGTGGCACAACGATTTTGTTTGCCTCTAAGATCAATCACAAATCTGTAAACGGGTGGCTGAGAAGGGTCAGTACGTTTCAAAACAGGCAGAACAGGACTATTGCAAACGTTGCCTCTTGTCTCTTCAATTACATCTTTTTCAATCAAATCATAAATGATCGCTAGCAACGCTTTTTCACCTTCACTAGAGATTTTATATTGGGGAATTCGTGGCATTTTAACATTGGCTTTCAATGTCACAACATATGGCGGTATTTCCAAAAGACCCACATCATTAGGACCAGTAGCCCAAAGAATATCAGGAAGAAGCGACAATTCTGTCGGAAGTTTATCCTTTGACAAATACATTGGGGAGACCACTTTCTTACCTAGTGTAAGTTGCACTCCTGAAGGAGAACAACACAGTGTCGCATACAATCTTTTCAACAGATCCAATCCTAACAAATTTTCACCACAACCTGTGGTCAGAATAAGGGGTGCTTCTAATTCACAAGGTCCAACAGAAAGGGACATAGGACTAGAAATCGGGTTCCTAACCGGGGCGCCAGAAAAACCTACTGAAACATTCGTTTCGCCAGACAAAGGTGCGCCAGGGAGTTTAGAGTGCATAATGGAACTCTTTGTAGCACCAGTATCCAACAGAAAAGGCTCTGACACACCTGATGTAATCACCTCAACATAAGGTCCACTCTGATCTACTGGAACTGAAACAACTCCCTCTCTTTGTCTATGGCTGTCCTAGCAATCATTACCTTCCATATTCTCATCTTCTGCATAGTAGTCATCGGTATAGTACTGAGGCGTCCTACCAGACGCGTTATTCTGCTGGTCAAAACTATTCATTGAATTCTGAGGCAGAAAAGAACGCGCGTTCTGGTGAAAATTTCCACGTCCTCTACCTCTAGGTGCTTGTGGAGTACCTCGACCTCTTGCGCTAGAAACACCATTCATACGCTTTAGCAGAGCAGGGCAACTACTTTTAAAATGGCCCTCCTCTTTACAATATGCACACTGATTAGGGCCTACAGGAAAGCGTTGTTGAGGATATTCGGTCCTTTGCATGTTTCTCTGAAACTGCTGAGGCTGCTGATAGTTACTCTGACCACCACGAGGCGGGTACGCCTGCTGTAAAAGAACCTTTGTTTTTAACTCTTTCGTTTTCTTGTCTGCTCTATCTTTCTCATCTTTATCTCGATTTTCGTAGTACTGGGCAGTAGCCAATATCTGTGCTGATGAGGAAACGGCCCACGAACTCTCTGAATCTTTCAATTTCTTACACAACTCGGGAAGCAAATTATGCACGAACTTGTCAACGAACAACCGTTGACCACCTTCCGTACTCATATCTTGACCACTGTGGTCGATAAACGTCTCCTCAAACCTAGTGAAGAAATCAGACACGGTTTCCTCTTTCTTCTGTTTACATGCAGACAATTTGTCCCAATTCACTTGCATAGCAGGCATTAAAGTCTTCATGTAGGTAACGATTTTACCAGGGAGTTCTGCAACTACAGGCTCAGGTTTAGCACCACCAACTTATCGACCATCTGCAGCAGAAATATTAGCCCAGGTATCACCTAACTCCTGCGCATGATCCGCATGACGAATCTTTCCCCATAAAGGCTGTGGAACAACATTTCCAAACAACATGTCGATATCTGCCAAATTCATAACACATGAGTCTGCAGTCTGTGATAATTCCTTGTAATATCCTGCAGGGTTTTTACGGGGATCAGGCAATGTCTGTTTAAGGGCCAATACTTCAGCGCGCTTCCATGGAACATGTACAAAAACACGCTGAAAATGTGCTGGAACAGCATCGATATTATTAGCAACATCAGCCTGAGTCGCTTCCTTCCATACCGGGGGGACCTCTCTCATGGGATATTGTCGCGCTTTCCTTCTAACGGAAGAATCATGCTCAAACAATAACCGAGAAACACCCTCATTCCTAAACGACAATAATGTTGCAACTGCTTTCTTAACATCTGAACCCACAATTGTGCCTTTCCCAAACTCGTACCGTACATGACATAACTCAGGCGGATTGGGCTCCAAATCATTTTCCTCCAAATCCTCACAAAGGAAAGTACACATTTTCTCAAAAACGTATCTCTGTTTTGGTGCTTCCCACTGATGGAAGACATCCATAACAGAATCTAGCTCATATCTTATGGGGTCTGTAACCCATTTGTGTGCCAAATAATTCAATTTTTCCCGCTCTCTAGAGTCGGGCAGTTGACTACGCAACTGTTTGCTCGTTGAAATAGGGGTCAGGCTTGCTGCCCCAAAAAGAGGATACAGAAGACTAGTAACAGTGTTAGTCATTCTCTGCCGAACAGAAGGAGAAGTTGACGAAAGAACAGGAGTAAAAGCAGAGTGAGGCAAGTCAGATGCAGATGCAGATGCAGATGCAGACGCAGTAACAGTAGGAATATTAGAAGAGGCGGTCGATGCAATAGGAAAAGTCATAAGAAGTACAGGAGGAGCAGGTAGCAAAGTCAGCGGCCCTTGAGGATGCTGAGCCGTAGCAGTAGGAGCCAGCTGAAGAGGAGCTGGTGGTTGTGGAAGAACCTGGGGCACAACAACCGGAGGTTGCACAACTAAAGGTTGCGGAGGTGCAGTAGTACTCTGCGCATAGGGGGGTGGCGAACTCAATAAGTGAGACATTAAAGGATCTTTCTCAAGTTCTTTTGCTGTATCCTGCTGGAGAGGTGGCAAAACTGGATAGCATTTATCGATCGCCATTGTACGTTGCCTGTGCAACTGTTCACTCGCTTGTTCTTCCTCATCATCTTTATATTGCATAGCAGCTTGCATTATCGAAATACCCTTTTCTCTTTTATTCTTTTTAGCTAATTTAATTTCTTTCTGTTTGGCTTCCTTTCGCCATAGGCGGAAAGAGTCAAACATCGCCGGCCGGGCTTTCTTCTTAAAAAGTCTAACCTCTAGATTATCTAATATCTCTGTGTCAAAGCTACCATATTGGGGCCATTTTAGAACACCATCCTTTCTGGTGTATTTGATCCATACTTCATTATATGTGATGGGGCCCACGCCGTGTTTTCACGTAGAGCTCATAGGTTGGAGTTCCAATCGGAGGAACCGGACACGAGTCCTCCAATCGGGAATCCCTATTACAACCAAGACAAAACAAGTTTCCAAGTCTGCTAAGACCAGGCATCTTTGCTCTCTAGTCTAGCTTCAAACTTCAAAGGATTATCGAAATACGATAGCCTCGTGAATACACGAGTCCCTCGGCTTTGGTACTTGCAAGTTCCAAATCAAAGATCCCAAGGGGATACCCAAACTAAGAACCAAACTAAGGACTGGGAGACGCTCCACTTATACTTAACTGAGGTATCGATGACGTCACCAGATTATTTAATACACGCGGCAGTAGTGAGAGCCATACAAGCGCACTGGGGAGAGGGGCTGATCGAGCCAAAGACGACCCTGGCGTGCCAATACACGATGATGGCGGCTGGGACGTTCAAAGCAGTCACGTGCCTCTACTCCCGAATGTCATCCGAAAATATTCAACCCCTCACACCACTCAAAACGAAGTGGGAAGCAGACCTACAAAAAGAAATCCCTGACGCAACGTGGTCCCAACTAGTGCGGAGGGCTAGGAAGAGCACCAGGAATGCGCGCTTCCAACTCATCCACCTGTACATCCTTCACAGAGCCTACTTAACCCCGAGCAAAATAGCAACATATTTTGGAGTGACGGACGCAGCTTGCCCCAGATGCAACCTAATAGAGGCGGATCTGCTCCATATGCTCCGGGGTTGCCCTCACATACAGGAGTATTGGAGTGAGATAGGAGACACACTGAACACAGTGACAGACAGGGAACTGCAATACGACAATGAGGTCACGATTCTACATTGGTTCCCACACACACGCAAAAACAAACTTACAAGCAAATTCATAGACATGGGCCTGCTCCTAGCTAAACGGGATCTGACCAAGGGGTGGAAATCGAAGTCAGGGCCAACACACAAGAGATGGCTGAACGAATTCTTTAAGTGGGCAGCAGTCGAGAGCACAATCAGATACCAACTAGCCCGCCGAAGCTCAGACGAGAAAGCGCAGGATGCGGCGAGGGCGTGGGAAGAGTTAGTCCAGGCTCTAAGAGACAACACACTAGAGGAACTGGAGGGGGAGGAGACTGAGGGCCCGTCAACTCCTTTGACACCCACTGTTCGCCCAGCACTGGCACCAGACACGCACACACAGGGAAGCACATAGAACTCCTTCGACCAATACCATGACTACAGGCACTAGCACCAGACACAGGCGTAGACACACAGGGGGGGAGGGGGGGGCCCAGAGTAACAGTATGAGTACTGACATAGTTAAACGACCAATACCAAGAGTGGAGAGGGAAGAGGAGAATAAAAAGATGTAAAGCAGAGGGCTGTTGAACCATGCTCCCCCTACACGACTCGGCACACCTAGGGGTAAGACAGGACCACGAGTACTGCCGCCCGACCTCCGGCTTGAGGGCTAAATGGCTGTGTACAAATTATTATGGGGAACGTGATTGGAAATACTCTGTGCAAAATGTTGATGTGTCAAGTGTATCACTCTGCAATAAAAATTGTTTTACAAAAAAAACAAAAACGATGACGTCACCAGAAGACTCGTCTATCGTTTCGCTCTACCAATCAAGGGTCCAAAACAGGGCGATAGTCAGGGCAGCAGTCCTTCGTAGCTGTCGGGAAGCGGGGAACCTCGCAGCAAAGACTTTCGGACCACGTCGACATGCAGGGGTCGATGAAGTGGCGGCCTTCCTCCAGAATTTTCACCACACGAAGCTCCTCACGAACCTCTGGCTTGGACCGGTACCACTGATATCGCCCCACGTTGGGCGCCAACTGAAGTACTGGGTTTTTTGAAACCCAGCGGTGCCAGGGACACACCCTATGACTTCGGGTCCTTCCTGTTTCAGACTACAGAAACTCAGAGTCTTCTAGGTGAAGTCAAAGATCGCGTTTATTGGCTGCAACCAAGTAACAGGCGTCCTAGAAGTACAACACGGTGTATATTCTCAGGAGACTGCTCAATCTTACAAAGCCAGCCTTCTATTTTTATACAAAATATTATGCTTCAGGTAAACATTCCGTATTTTACAGTTGACCATTCACATATTTTTCAATACAAAGAAAAAACAGAGTCACGATGACAAGCCTATAATTCAGTTTGTTCAGCCCACAATCAATTACCCGGCAAGGCCCAGTATTTTCATCAGATATCGACAAAACCCCAATAAAAACGGGTGCCTCCTCCTCCTAAAGCAAGTCATAAAGAAAGAAACAGAGGCAGGTGTGTGTAAGATTAGGAAGGGTTTGTGTGCGATGAAGAGTTTATGGCATGTTGTGCTTTGATACTATCTAAATCGGCCACTGGGAGTGGAACTGACCGAACAGGTTTGGCCTTGGGCAGTGGAGTCAGCTTGCCCAGGTCGTGCAGGAGTCAGCGAAGGTGTACGTGTCCTTCAGACTCGTTTTTGGCCTTAGTCACTGGCCTATGTGAGGGCAACCACAAAATGGATGCCGTATACAAAATGGAACCCGAGGGTTCAGGACGGAGTCCCTGATTTAATGGTGACTTCGCCGCCCAAATATGACGAAAATTGGAGTATGTAGTGTACTCGTCATTCTCGGTCTGCTGATACCAAAATCGTCATGATACGACGATGTTTTTGACACAGGTCCAAAATTTTCAGTACCACAGCATGATGTTGGTCATCTTGGTCCGTCCCCCCCCCTCCCCCCCGGGGAGGTACCTGCTCCATCCGACGTCAAGGCGGTGACAGTTCCCTTGATCGAATGGATCGCAGACAGGCCGTTTTGACTACACGGGATGCTGAAGCTAGCTTCAAGAAACGTTTGGTTGAAATTTTCCAGATTAGTAGTTTTTTCTACTGCTGGTTCTATATGTGGCTCCAGTGTGTCGAATGCAACACTGGATATGGCGACTCCGGATGGTGCAGAGTTGTACCGGCGGGCTCTCTGTGTTGAATGGGGCTTCCTTGCTGGGCTCCCCCTGACCACAGTTTGATCTGCAATTGGCGGTTTGGTAGTAGCAGTGGCTGACGTGTGACTGCGTTGGGAAGTCCATGACGCCCCGTTTGCCGCACTACCCTTGATGATGGTCACCAGTGGACTTAGGGGGATTGGGAGGCCAGTGATGTTCTTGTTGCTAGAGAAAACGGTTGACCCGGCGTCCTTTACGTAATTACATTTTGTTGTTATTTTGGTTGGTTACCAAAAAGTTTGCAGGCCGTCATGTCAGGACACTTCCTGGTGGCTTGAGACGTGCTTTCAGTTGTGATGTCAGTATCGCTCAGCAGCAGAATGGGTGACTGCTCAGGGTCCGAACTTGACCTCGCATTTTTCCCTCTGCTTTTCTTTTTCCTTTGGGGATCCGTTGTCCTCACCCTGCCAGATTTCATCTCAGATTTTTTGATATGAAGGAGTTAGGCCCTTAACAATGTCAAAGAGGAATTCTCCCGTTACAATCTAGACACCTCAGAAAGGGTATTCAGCCCATTTTGCGTACTGTTAAATTTCAAAATGAGGTATGCCTCTTTTCTAAGGAGTGTATCTTCAATGTCAATAGGACCTTTGCTGCCTGATTGCATTATGGTACATAGAACAGTCCATGGACTTTAAATGGACTGTTCTATGTACCATAATGCAATCAGGCAGCAAAGGTCCTATTGACATTGAAGATAATTTAACAGTACGCAAAATGGGCTGAATACCCTTTCTGAGGTGTCTAGATTGTAACGGGAGAATTGTGTGGGGCTCCACTGATGTTTGGTTAATTCCTCTTTGAGTGAAGGACACAGCGTTGTTCCCAAATTGGTGTGGGCCCATAGGTAGTCGCATTGCAACCCTAAAACTACATATCCCAGAATTCAAACGGTCATGTGACCGCTTTAAGTAACTAGACAATCGGGCCGCCGCCCTCCACAGTGAACGAAGGATTCGCGAGAGCAAGCTGCCCAAAACAAGGTGAGCCTGGAGAGGGGTGTATTTGCGCATCCGGAGGCTGACACCCATAATGGGGAACTAAAAATGCCCTCTGGTTTATCGTTTAAACAGCACATGAACCGGAGAGAAGAAATACGGAAGTAAGTGTGCGGGGCACATAAGGAAGGTCCGGATTAGCAAAAGCAAGCTGCACAAAAGAAGGTGAGCCCGGAGAGGGGTTTAGTTGCGCATATCGAGAATGACACCCGTAATGGGAACTAAAATACACACCGGTTTATCTTTTAAACAGTACAGGAACCGGAGTGAGAAGAAAAAACACGGAAGTGAGTGCGCGGTGCACATAACGGGAGTCTGATCATTTCAGATAAAGTTGCGAAACGGATATAAGTCGCCCCCGAGGCCCGCGGTGTACCGCATCAGGTATGAAGGTGGCAATAAGCTATCCAACACAGGTGAGATTTGACATGAACCCATTAGTAGTAAATCGATTTTGCCTTCCTCCTAGGTCAAAAGCATCACCGTACCATAGGGAGACGCCCGTACACGGACCTTTAAGTTAAATTGAAGGTATGTTTTGCAGTGTTTTTGCAAAAAGTGACCGCAGGGTGAGTAGTGAGACTGACACTAAACGGGATTTCTGAATGTCCCTTAGATTGCAGCTCTAAAGACCCAGACCTAGACATAGGATAACCACGGCTGGCTACAGTTAAGGTAATATGGATTTTAAAGGTAGTATAAGCGGAATGTTAACATGAGGCTATGGGAATAGACACTGAAACAGTGTTCTTTTTTCCTTACACACATGCAGATAGAAGTGACAAGGCCCTGAGGAGAACTCATAACTGCTGTATGGAGTTCGAAACGCGTCGGCAAAAAAGAGATGGAAACTAAAAAATATTAATAACGACTGACTCATAGAACTGATGTGTCTTGATATCTCCTTCTAACTGTGATTGTGTCCATTACTGTTCCTCATATTTCAAATCACTGATGGTCATTTAGGCGAGGAATTGTGACTTGCCTTTTGGAACAGTTGGAAATAGATATATATGCTATGTTGTGTATAGTGAATGTATTTTTATTTAGTAATGTCCCCTTTTTTTGATAAATGTTATGGTTAAGTTGATATATGTATATGTTATATGTGTTGTGTTTCTACTCTGACATAAAACCAAAGACTGTTTTAAAAAAATATTGAAAGAAAAGGTAAAAATAAATATACCGAACATATCTAATTAGGATTGATGTGTTGCTTATAAGTAAGAGCCAACAAATAAGGTGGGGCGGCATATTTGTGTGAAAAAAGATCTCATCTCAGGGCGGACAGTGTAGATGTGGGACGGTAGCTATAGGAAGGCACCGTTGACTCCTGCAAGACCTATACCCTCACTTCAGCTGCAGCTACAGCCGACTACTGCTGGCCACCAAACGCTGGGCGCAAATCACAACACGCAGGTCATTGGTCACAGGAACCTGCCCAACCCAGGCCAGGAGAGGTTTTCTCAGTCCCCACGAGCTCGTGCACCTCACCTCATTGCCGCTCTTCTCCTCTCCAACCGGAAGCCCCCAGCGCCCAAATGAACAGACAGGGCAGGAGGGGTTACTTCAGGGTGGCGGTGACGGCGATAGAACAGTCCCGAGCCTGCAGCTTGGTTTATGGCCCGGGCTAAGTGGTGAGGGTGATAGATTTCCACTTGCTCAGTGTCACGTTGTCCCAGTGACCCAAGAAGCAAATTGGTGCGGGTAAACTGGTGCGGATGCGGATGAACACACGAGCTCGCGACTCACAGCTCACGGCTCGCGGATCGCACCAAGGGCTGCACACCTACCTCTTCAGGAGTGTGTGGACGGCGTAGACGGAGCCTGGGCCCGGCCTCGTGAAACAACCGGACACGTCCTCCTCAACCGGACACGTCCTCCTCCTCCTCCGACCTCACGGCACAGGCACAGCTCGCCAGCACAGCACTGCACAGCACGGCACACCCCAGGCGCAGCCCTCCGCTGCTCTCCGCTCCGCTCTAGGTTGCTTCCAGCCCCCGGACCGCACAGCACGCAGCTCTCTCGAGCCAAAGCTCAACAGCGCTCAACAGGAAGCAGTGGCTAAAAGCTCAACACCAAAGCTCAACAACAACGACCGGGCTCTAACACTGCAAGTCCCACAATGCACCGCACAGCGCAGCAAAAACACAGAGAAAACTTGTCTTTGTCTTTTCCTGCCACGTTCGTTATACAGGTTTTCAGGTTTCACGAGCTTCGTCTTTGGGTGCTTCTGCTGAATTTGAAGCTACCTCGAGCGATAGCGGCCCCCTGTTGCGTTGTGTTTTTTAAAATTATTATTTATGTTGACTTAGTGACTTCTTCTGTCACGGTTCACAAGGGGCCGTATTAGTGAGCGCCTGGTATTGATGAATGCCTCACTCCTCACTCCTCACTCCTCCTCCAGCCTCATTGATGCCGTCTGCCTCCAGCCCCCGGCTCCCCCCGGCTCACCAACTCACCGCCTTTGTCTGCAACTGATGGCTCAGCGGCTTTGCAGCTTTTCCCCCGGCGGCTTTCTCCCGGGTTCTTCCCGTTTTGAGCACTCCCTGAGCTGCGGGGGTTACGGGCTTGCCGGCTTCAGGCTTGCCGGTTGGAGGCTTACAGGCTGCGGCGGTGTTGTTCTCACAGCGCTGACTCAGCGCTCACACCTGCACGCAGCCTGTCTCCTGCCTCCTCTGATCTCCTCACTCGTCCGCTGCTGCGAGTGGTGGCAAAACCAGGACTGGAACACGGAACTGCTTCACAGAAAACGTGACCCACCAGGACTGGGAGAAAACGTGACCCACCAGGACTGGCAGTTCTGGGGTAGCAGAGCAGGCCGCCAAACATCCGTCAAAGGCTTCGTTGCCCCTCCAGCACGCAATCGCGTCTCCAAAAAGCTCGTCAGCTTGGATGGCTCAGGGGAACCACTGTAGTAGAAATAGAAGATGGGAGCACACTGCTAGCCTCTCCGCCGTATCGCCCCTTTGCATTATGGTCAATGCAGTACAAGTGTTTCAAAAAACGAGTCGAAAGTTCAAAAGTGTTTCACCACAATCGGTGCAAGTAGGTACTTGAAGTGTAGTTATCTCTAGACACGAGACATGGCTCGTGTTTCGGGATTGACACCCTCATCAGTAGAGACAGTTCTGGGGTAGCAGAGCAGGCCGCCAAACATCCGTCAAAGGCTTTGTTGCCCCTCCAGCACGCAGGTGCGTCTCCAAAAAGCTCGTCAGCTTGGATGGCTCACGGGAACCACTGTAGTAGAAATAGAAGATGGGAGCACACTGCTAGCCTCTCCGCCGTATCGCCCCTTTGCATTATGGTCAATGCAGTACAAGTGTTTCAAAAAACGAGTCGAAAGTTCAAAAGTGTTTCACCACAATCAGTGCAAGTAGGTACTTGAAGTGTAGTTATCTCTAGACACGAGACATGGCTCGTGTTTCGGGATTGACTCCCTCATCAGTAGAGACAGTTCTGGGGTAGCAGAGCAGGCCGCCAAACATTCGTCAAAGGCTTTGTTGCCCCTCCAGCACGCAGGTGCGTCTCCAAAAAGCTTGTCAGCTTGGATGGCTTACGGGAACCACTGTAGTAGAAATAGAAGATGGGAGCACACTGCTAGCCTCTCCGCCGTATCGCCCCTTTGCATTATGGTCAATGCAGTACAAGTGTTTCAAAAAAAGAGTCGAAAGTTCAAAAGTGTTTCACCACAATCGGTGCAAGTAGGTACTTAAAGTGTAGTTATCTCTAGACACGAGACATGGCTCGTGTTTCGGTATTGACTCCCTCATCAGTAGAGACAGTTCTGGGGTAACAGAGCAGGCCGCCAAACATCCGTCAAAGGCTTTGTTGCCCCTCCAGCACGCAGGTGCGTCTCCAAAAAGCTCGTCAGCTTGGATGGCTCACGGGAACCACTGTAGTAGAAATAGAAGATGGGAGCACACTGCTAGCCTCTCCGCCGTATCGCCCCTTTGCATTATGGTCAATGCAGTACAAGTGTTTCAAAAAACGAGTCGAAAGTTCAAAAGTGTTTCACCACAATCAGTGCAAGTAGGTACTTGAAGTGTGGTTATCTCTAGACACGAGACATGGCTCGTGTTTCGGGATTGATTCCCTCATCAGTAGAGACAGTTCTGGGATAGCAGAGCAGGCCACCAAACATCCGTCAAAGGCTTTGTTGCCCCTCCAGCACGCAGGTGCGTCTCCAAAAAGCTTGTCAGCTTGGATGGCTCACGGGAACCACTGTAGTAGAAATAGAAGATGGGAGCACACTGCTAGCCTCTCCGCCGTATCGCCCCTTTACATTATGGTCAATGCAGTACAAGTGTTTCAAAAAACGAGTTGAAAGTTCAAAAGTGTTTCACCACAATCGGTGCAAGCAGGTACTTGAAGTGTAGTTATCTCTAGACACGAGACATGGCTCGTGTTTCGGGATTGACTCCCTCATCAGTAGAGACAGTTCTGGGGTAGCAGAGCAGGCCGCCAAACATCCGTCAAAGGCTTTGTTGCCCCTCCAGCACGCAGGTACCTCTCCAAAAAGCTTGTCAGCTTAGATGGCTCACGGGAACCACTGTAGTAGAAATAGAAGATGGGAGCACACTGCTAGCCTCTCCGCCGTATCGCCCCTTTGCATTATGGTCAATGCAGTACAAGTGTTTCAAAAAATGGGTCGAAAGTTCAAAAGTGTTTCACCACTATCGGTGCAAGTAGGTACTTGAAGAGTAGTTATCTCTAGACACGAGACAAGGCTCGTGTTTCGGGATTGACTCCCTCATCAGTAGAGACAGTTCTGGGGTAGCAGAGCAGGCCGCCAAACATCCGTCAAAGGCTTCGTTGCCCCTCCAGCACGCAGGTGCGTCTCCAAAAAGCTCGTCAGATTGGATGGCTCACGGGAACCACTGTAGTAGAAATAGAAGATGGGAGCACATTGCTAGCCTCTCCGCCGTATCGCCCCTTTGCATTATGGTCAATGCAGTACAAGTGTTTCAAAAAACGAGTCGAAAGTTCAAAAGTGTTTCACCACAATCGGTGCAAGTAGGTACTTGAAGTGTAGTTATCTCTAGACACGAGACATGGCTCGTGTTTCGGGATTGACTCCCTCATCAGTAGAGACAGTTCTGGGGTAGCAAAGGGTAGCTTTCTCTACTAATGAGGGATATAAATCCCGAAACCCGGGCCATGTCTCGGGTCTAGAGATGATGGAATTTTCAAGAACATACTTGCACCAACCATGGTGATATATTTTGAACTTTTTCTCAGTTCTTTGTGCTACTCGCACTACAAATACCAAGAAGCAGAGGGGCGATCCGGTGGAGAGGCCAGCAGAGTCGTGCCCATCTTTGTTTCTGATTTAAGGGCTCCTGCGAGCCCCCAAAGCTGACGAGCTTTTTGGAGACGCATCTGCGCGCCTAGCAGGCAACGAAGCCCTTGACGGTTCTACGGCGGCTTTCTCTACCACCCCTGAACTTTCTCTACTGATGAGGGATATAAATCCCGAAACCCGGGCCATGTTTCGGGTCTAGAGATGATGGAATTTTCAAGAACATACTTGCACCAACCATGGTGATATACTTTGAACTTTTTCTCAGTTCTTTGTGCTACTCGCACTACAAATACCAAGATGCAGAGGGGCGATCCGGTGGAGAGGCCAGCAGAGTCGCGCCCATCATTGTTTCTGATTTAAGGGCTCCTGCGAGCCCCCAAAGCTGACGAGCTTTTTGGAGACGCACCTGCACGCCTAGCAGGCAACAAAGCCCTTGACGGTTCTACGGCGGCTTTCTCTACCACCCCTGAACTTTCTCTACTGATGAGGGATATAAATCCCGAAACCCGGGCCATGTCTCGGGTCTAGAGATGATGGATTTTTCAAGAACATACTTGCACCAACCATGGTGATATACTTTGAACTTTTTCTCAGGTCTTTGTGCTACTCGCACTACAAATACCAAGATGCAGAGGGGCGATCCGGTGGAGAGGCCAGTAGAGTCGCGCCCATATTTGTTTCTGATTTAAGGGCTCCTGTGAGCCCCCAAAGCTGACAAGCTTTTTGGAGACGCACCTGCTCGCCTAGCAGGCAACGAAGCCCTTGACGGTTCTACGGCAGCTTTGTCAACCACCCCTGAACTTTCTCTACTGATGAGGGATATAAATCCCGAAACCCGGGCCATGTCTCGGGTCTAGAGATGATGGAATTTTCAAGAACATACTTGCACCAACCATGGTGATATACTTTGAACTTTTTCTCAGTTCTTTGTGCTACTCGCACTACAAATACCAAGATGCAGAGGAGCGATCTGGTGGAGAGGCCAGCAGAGTCGCGCCCATCTTTGTTTCTGATTTAAGGGCTCCTCGAGCCCCCAAAGCTGATGAGCTTTTTGGAGACGCACCTGCGCGCCTAGCAGGCAACGAAGCCCTTGACGGTTCTACCGCGGCTTTCTCTACCACCCCTGAACTTTCTCTACTGATGAGGGATATAAATCCCGAAACCCGGGCCATGTCTCGGGTCTAGAGATGATGGAATTTTCAAGAACATACTTGCACCAACCATGGTGATATACTTTGAACTTTTTCTCAGTTCTTTGTGCTACTCGCACTACAAATACCAAGAAGCAGAGGGGCGATCCGGTGGAGAGGCCAGCAGAGTCGTGCCCATCTTTGTTTCTGATTTAAGGGCTCCTGCGAGCCCCCAAAGCTGACGAGCTTTTTGGAGACGCATCTGCGCGCCTAGCAGGCAACGAAGCCCTTGACGGTTCTACGACGGCTTTCTCTACCACCCCTGAACTTTCTCTACTGATGAGGGATATAAATCCCGAAACCCGGGCCATGTTTCGGGTCTAGAGATGATGGAATTTTCAAGAACATACTTGCACCTACCATGGTGATATACTTTGAACTTTTTCTCAGTTCTTTGTGCTACTCGCACTACAAATACCAAGATGCAAAGGGGCAATCCGGTGGAGAGGCCAGCAGAGTCGCGCCCATCATTGTTTCTGATTTAAGGGCTCCTGCGAGCCCCCAAAGCTGACGAGCTTTTTGGAGACGCACCTGCACGCCTAGCAGGCAACAAAGCCCTTGACGGTTCTACGGCGGCTTTCTCTACCACCCCTGAACTTTCTCTACTGATGAGGGATATAAATCCCGAAACCCGGGCCATGTCTCGGGTCTAGAGATGATGGAATTTTCAAGAACATACTTGCACCAACCATGGTGATATACTTTGAACTTTTTCTCAGGTCTTTGTGCTACTCACACTACAAATACCAAGATGCAGAGGGGAGATCCGGTGGAGAGGCCAGCAGAGTCGCGCCCATCTTTGTTTCTGATTTAAGGGCTCCTCGAGCCCCCAAAGCTGATGAGCTTTTTGGAGACGCACCTGCGCGCCTAGCAGGCAACGAAGCCCTTGACGGTTCTACCGCGGCTTTCTCTACCACCCCTGAACTTTCTCTACTGATGAGGGATATAAATCCCGAAACTCGGGCCATGTCTCGGGTCAAGAGATGATGGAATTTTCAAGAACATACTTGCACCAACCATGGTGATATACTTTGAAATTTTTCTCAGTTCTTTGTGCTACTCGCACTACAAATACCAAGATGCAGAGGGGCGATCCGGTGGAGAGGACCATACTTTAAACATAGAAAACTCCTCAATTTTTGACACTTGGATATGGGTCTCTTGTAACAGAATCACATCTGGGTTTTCAGTTTTGACCCATAATTCTATGGCACACATTTTTTTCTTATTATTTAGACCGTTTACATTAAAAGAAATAATTTTCAGACCCATAATACTAGAATAATCAGCACAAGAGCCTGCAGAAAAAACATCTCAGAAACATTATACATTCTCTGTCTGACAACCTCCCTGTTCTTTTTATTGATAACATACTTCAAGAACACCTGACTAGGATTCCATACATTAATAAACAATAACATCAAGGACTTCATTTTTTGTGAATTATCCCACCACCTCCCCCCTGCAACATCCCCCTAGCACCCCCTGACCCTGTGGCCCTACATCTAGTCCCTTACCCCACACTGGCCACAGCCCCTTAACCCTTACCATGAGGTATTGTGTTATTACACCTCTTAGACCCCCTGTGCCCTGTCCCTTCACCCCTTCTACCCCACCCCTTCAAAGAATACTAAAAATATATTTTGAGAAACTTGACTAGAGGAAGCAGCAAAGACAAAAATAATACTCTTTAGCGCCTTTCATCATGCGAAATTTCCTTTAACAAATCATGCACTTCCTCAACATCTGACAAAATATAGAATTTACCTTTGACTAAAACTTTTAGTTTTGACTGTTGAGCTATTGTGGCTTGAGCCACCTTAGCCTTGAAAAGTTGTAGTATTTTCACGAACTCCTTTCTCCTGCGGGCTGCAGCGGCGGACATGTCAGAGAATATCCAACATTTAGTAGTTTCATTGAGAGAAAACTGTCTCTGTTTGAGAGCTTTGGACAAAATTGTCTCTTTAACATGAACATCAGAGAAGTTAAGAAGGATGGTGCGAGGGAGTGTGGAGTTTGGAAATGGCTGTGCTGGGATCCTATGAGCACGAGTAATCATTAGATCGCCTTTATACGCTGGGACCACTTTCTGCTGTAAAAAAGTGGTAACCCACTGAACCATGTTGGATCCCTCCACCCCCTCTGGGACCCCCACAATTCTAAGATTGGATCTGCGATTATAGTTCTCCAAATCGTCTAATTTCATCTCCAATGTTTTGGAAGCTTTGAACATAGTCTGAACGACCTTCTTAACTCCTGTCATGTTGTCCTCCAGACTAGATATTCTGCTCTCCGCCTCTTGAAGACGTGCGGGAAAAGATGATACTAAGTCTTCAATCTTGTCCAGCCGCTGATGGATAGCACCCATCTCCTCTCTTTGAAACCGTTTCATTTCACGGATCTCGTCCAGAATTAAGTTAAGCATGTCCTTAACTGACATCTGTTGCCCCTCCACAGTCTTTGTATCCATATCAAGATTCGGACTGAAAGGGCTCGGAAGACCAATATTAGCAATACTACCAGTACTACCAGTGCTTCCAGTTTTGCTCAGGGAAATTGCAGTCTTGACCAGCTCGCTTCCACTTTGATCAGTCTCAGGCGGACATTTGGTCTCGAGCGAGGAGACGAAACCAGAATTGGCCTGGGAGTTAACATTCATTAGGAAAACAGTCCGCAGCTGCAGTAACAGATGTTTCTGGGGGATTGCCCAATCCTAGAGATACTAGTAGACCAGCAGATTGAATAGTAGACAAAGCCGCCGGTGGGACAAGATTACCCACCGAAGTCAAAGCAATTTTTTTCTCAAATAGTGGAAATTGTCTCTTGATCTGTGGGGCTGCAGAGTGTCCTGCGTGGCTTACTTCCAGACCGATATGCTTCCTTTCTGTGCCTACTGACTCAGCTGATACCATGTTGCCACCTGGGTTGGTCAAGATAGAAGAATCTGCAGGCGTTTCTTCCTCGTCCTCAGAGCTCTCAGGGGGAGACTCCCCCTTATCCTTTTCCTTATCAGTTATTTTGCGGCGGCCTCTTTCGCCTGCTGACGGCGTGCTTTAGCCTTAATTCGAGCATTTAGAAGTTTACCCATCCCGTAAACTTAGCCCGCAATGATTGTGGTTTATAGCTCACGGCGAAAGAAGAGCCAAAAAGGATTCTGGGTGATGTAGTCTTTAAGCCTGCAGCGTGCAAAAAAGTGCAAATTCGTAATGTAGCCAGTAAGATAAAAAAAAACAGAGTGAACGAATTATCACTCACCAGGTTTACCCCATTTGGCTCACGGCTCAGCCGAACACAACTTGTGTCACCGCTTTGTTTCCCATCGCCCGCAGCAGTTCACACGTTCACAGCCCGCAAGTTCGGGAACAGAGCGCCGTCCGCTGGCAGTCGAAATGCAGCCAAATGCCCCGAGAGTCTCCACCACCGGTTGAAAAGGTCCCCAGACTCCGCTACTCCGATACTGCAGAGAGCAGTTACCTAAGGGGCTAGAAAGCACCGAAAACGCTGAGAACGCTGAGGACGCGTCTGCCTCAGCCTGCTGCTGCCACCGCTATCAGCCTCGTGCGGGGGGAGGAGCGAAGGAACCAGGTGCTCAGGAGCTACGTGGAGGCGTGGAACTCCACTGTAGCGGTCCTCTCAAGAACATACTTGCACCAACCATGGTGATATATTTTGAACTTTTTCTCAGTTCTTTGTGCTACTCGCACTGCAAATACCAAGATGCAGAGGGGCGATCCAGTTGAGAGGCCAGCATAGTCGCGCCCATCTTTGTTTCCGATTTAAGGGCTCCTGCGAGCCCCCAAAGCTGACAAGCTTTTTGGAGACGCACCTGCGCGCCTAGCAGGCAACGAAGCCCTTGACTGTTCTACGGCGGTTTTCTCTACCACCCCTGAACTTTCTCTACTGATGAGGGATATAAATCCCGAAACCTGGGCCATGTCTCGGGTCTAGAGATGATGGAAATTTCAAGAACATACTTGCACCAACCATGGTGATATACTTTGAACTTTTTCTCAGTTCTTTGTGCTACTCGCACTACAAATACCAAGATGCAGAGGGGCGATCCGGTGGAGAGGCCAGCAGAGTCGCGCCCATCTTTGTTTCTGATTTAAGGGCTCCTGCGAGCCCCCAAAGCTGACGAGCTTTTTGGAGACGCACCTGCGCGCCTAGCAGGCAACGAAGCCCTTGACGGTTCTACGGCGGCTTTCTCTACCACCTCTGAAATTTCTCATCTGATGAGGGATATACATCCCGAAACCCGGGCCATGTACCGGGTCTAGAGATGATGGAATTTTCAAGAACATACTTGCACCAACCATGGTGATATACTTTGAACTTTTTCTCAGTTCTTTGTGCTACTCGCACTACAAATACCAAGATGCAGAGGGGCGATCCGGTGGAGAGGCCAGCAGAGTCGCGCCCATCTTTGTTTCTGATTTAAGGGCTCCTGCGAGCCCCCAAAGCTGACGAGCTTTTTGGAGACGCACCTGCGCGCCTAGCAGGCAACGGAGCCCTTGACGGTTCTACGGCGGCTTTCTCTACCACCCCTGAACTTTCTCTACTGATGAGGGATATAAATCCCGAAACCCGGGCCATGTCTCGGGTCTAGAGATGATGGAATTTTCAAGAACATACTTGCACCAACCATGGTGATATACTTTGAACTTTTTCTCAGTTCTTTGCTCTACTCGCACTACAAATACCAAGATGCAGAGGGGCGATCCGGTGGAGAGGCCAGCAGAGTAGCGCCCATCTTCGTTTCTGATGTATTGCGATGAACTTTTGTATTACGTGAAACAGTCTATCAACCTCATAAAAAACAGGAAACAGGAGGATCGATTTTGTAAAAGAATGTCACAAATAGCATTCATCTATACCTGTGCTCACTAGAGCCTTCAATCTACACTACGCACAGCTACATTCATAACTTAAATTCAGCTTTCCTTCTACATTAAGGACAGCATTGTATTCAGCCTTGCTTTCCTTAACGCAGAAACAATTATACTATGTCCTCACATTCTGTTAACTGTAACAAAATAGCATTCATCGATCTTTATGTCATCAACTGCCTTAAATCTGCACTGTGGACACCTCAGTTCAAAACTTCAAATCAGCTGTCCTTCTACATTAAGGACAGCATTGTATTCAGCCTTACTTTCCTTAAGGCAGAGACAATTATACTGTGTCCTCAGATTCTGTTAACTGAGATAAAATAGCATTCATCAATCTTTGTGTCAACAGCTGCCTTCAATCTACACTACGGACAGCTGCATTCACAAGTTGAATTCAGCTTTCCTTCTACATTAAGTTCCGCATTGTATTCAGCTTGTTTTTCCATAAGGCAGAGACATTTACACTGTGTCCTCAGGTTCTGTTATCGGTGACTAAATAGCATTCATCGATCTTTGTGTCAACAACTGCCTTCAATATGCACTGCGGACAGAAGGGTTCACAACTTGAATTCAGCTTTGGAAGTAAAACTATCTTCAATATCTGTCCTGACAACAGCCTTCAATATAGTCTGCGGTCAGTAAAAATCAAAACTTTCTAGCAAGAGCTGCACTACTACAGAAAACATTGAATTCAGCCTTGCTTTATTGAAGGTAGAGACTAATGGATTTTATGTCTTCCGATTTTGTAAAAGAATGTCAGAAATAGCATTCATCTATAACTGTGCTCACTACAGCCTTCAATTCACACTGCGGACAGCAGGGTTCACAACTTCAACTCAGCTTTCCTTCTACAGTGTAGAATCTACACGAAGGACAGCATTCAATCCAGCCTTGCTTTATTTAAGGCAGAGACAATTATACTGTGTCCTCAGATTCTATTAACTGTGACAAAATAGCATTCATCAAACTTTGTGTCAAAAACTGCCTTCAATTTACACTGCAGACAGCTCCGTTCACAACTTGAATTCCGCTTTGGAACTACATTTGTCTTCTATATCTGTGCTGACAACTGCCTTCAATCTATTCTGCGGTCAGTAGAGTTCAACTCTTGATAGCAGGAGCTCCAATACTACAGAAAACATTGAATGCAGCCTTGCTTTTTTTAAGGTAGAGACTAATGGATTCTATCTCTTCCGATTTTGTAAAAGAATGTCACAAATAGCATTCATCTATAACTGTGCTCACTACAGCCTTCAATTCACACTGCAGACAGCAGGGTTCACAACTTCAATTCAGCTTTCCTTCTACACGAAGGACAGCATTCAATCCAGCCTTGCTTTATTTAACACAACAACAACACGGGTTTGGCTTAAGCGCAGCAAGGCTGCGCCAGGTATATTATCAACAAAACAATTGCCAATACTGCTCAACTTATTTCAACTTTGTTGGAAATACAGTGAGGAACTAAACTCTCATCTATATAGACCACTCGTACAGTCTAGAATTCAATCATAGAAAAAACTTTTTATTATTTTGTTTTTTTATTCGCCTTCAATTTGAATTAATTACTCTCATTTAGCAAAAGGAGGGAATTTTTTATTCAACATTTATTCCCAAAGCAAGAGAAGAGCTCCTAATAATTAAAACTATGTGGAAGTATTTATTTACAAAAGGGTGAGAGTGCAGATGTGAAAAGAGAAAAAATCCATACATTCAACCGCTAAATTCTCTATCAATTTCATACAGCACCATATATACCGCATATATACCAAATGATAATAGAAAAGATTTAGTGTGGGGAAGAGGGGGAGGAGGGAAAGCCCTGTGCTAATTTTTATTTTGAGGGCAAGGAACGGAAAACTACACAACTTATTTAACAAATATTTCTCATTTACAAAAAACCTATGTATATATCATTAGGCCTTCAGACACTTTATTCACAGTTATTTACATTTAATCAGTATTCCACTGATTAGCCTAATATAGACACTAAATGGGATGGAAAACTTAAATGAGAAAATACAGGTGGTCGACGCGTTTCGAATCCCCATAAGTAATGGGATTCTCCTCAGGACCATATATGAAAATAAATCTGGTTCACTTGTGTCGACTTGTGAATGGACAAATGTGTAGAATGGCGTCTATTTTCTCGTAATTTTTCGAATTGCTCAGTGCGATGTTTTGTCGTTTTCGAAAGACATCGTGTATTATTTCATTTTAAGGGCTTATTGCACCTTCAAAATCGGTGCGTGGAGTCTTCTTCAAGCTCAGATTTGAAAGCCGTCAAATGCACTGCGGACAGAAGGGTTCACAACTTGAATTCAGCTTTGGAAGTAAAACTATCTTCAATATCTGTCCTGACAACAGCCTTCAATATATTCTGCGGTCAGTAAAAATCAAAACTTCATAGCAAGAGCTGCACTACTACAGAAAACATTGAATTCAGCCTTGCTTTATTGAAGGTAGAGACTAATGGATTTTATGTCTTCCGATTTTGTAAAAGAATGTCAGAAATAGCATTCATCTATAACTGTGATCACTACAGCCTTCAATTCACACTGCAGACAGCAGGGTTCACAACTTCAATTCAGCTTTCCTTCTACACGAAGGACAGCATTCAATCCAGCCTTGCTTTATTTAAGGCAGAGACAATTATACTGTGTCCTCAGATTCTGTTAACTGTGACAAAATAGCATTCATCGAACTTTGTGTCAAAAACTGCTTTCAATTTACACTGCAGACAGCTCCGTTCACAATTTGAATTCAGCTATGGAACTAAATGTGTCTTCTATATCTGTGCTGACAACTGCCTTCAATCTATTCTGCGGTCAGTAGAGTTCACAACTTGATAGCAGGAGCTCCACTACTACATAAAACATTGAATGCAGCCTTGCTTTATTTAAGGTAGAGACTAATGGATTCTATTTCTTCCGATTTTGTAAAACAATCTCAGAAATACCATTCATATATAACTCTGCTCACTAGAACCTTCAATCTACACTGCAGACAGCAGGGTTCACAACTTCAATTCAGCTTTCCTTCTACATTAAGGACAGCATTAAATTCAACCTTGCTTTCCTTAACGCAGATACAATTCTACTCTGTCCTCAGATTCTGTTAACTGTACAAAATACCATTCATCAATGTTTCTGTCGATTACTACCTTCGATCTACATTACAGACAGCAGGGTTCAGAACTTCAATTCAAGTCAAGTCAAAAAAGTATTTATTTCGATATACATATCATTAAAGACTGTGTATTAAAATCTAAATAAGTGGAAAAACACATATACAGTAGGTTAAAATCACAAACTAATCAACGACATTACTGCTAGGAAATTGAATTGTACAGTTAATCCATACTATATAGAATAAATTAGGTTATAAAACAGTCTAAGACTCTGTACAATAATTTAAAAGAGTGAATAAAAATCCAGGTCAACAAGTCAATCGATAGGCATCACAGAAGGGATTAAAAAAATGTTTTTTATATCTGGCGGAGCTTCCTCATCCGTATAGCCCACATCCAATGTAAGAATTTAGCAACAGCGATTGTAGTGGGTTCAGAGGAATCAGTTAAGAGGATTCTCATTGCCTCGACACCAGTGGTAATGCCCCTCTGAAGACAGATGGGCTTCAGCCACGTGTGCCTAGGATATTTATACTCAGGGCATAAAAAGAAAATGTGGGCCACACTTTCCGGCTGTAAAGGACAGAATGGACAGCATATGTTGTTTTTGGCTTGCCATTTGCCGGTAAAGGAATTGACAGGGAGGGTACCCACCCTACACTGGTGGTACAGTTTCCTGTCTCCTGGTAGTGTAATAAAATCCCAATAGCCCTCGTAGGCAGTGCTTTCTTTAAGTTCCAGGAAGTTTCTTGTTAGCGATGGGCCAATACAGCTACTAAAGTTTTTCAATGTGACCATTGACCAGTATAACTCCCTGAATGCCTTTTTAGGCGGAAAAGGATTAGCAATTGGATCCTCCCACTGTAAACTTAGACCCATAGCAGTGTAGATAACCTTTACCTCTCTTAGCCATAAGATTTTATTGGCAGTATCTGCACCTCGGACTTCAAGGAGGGCCTGGGCATACTGAGAGAGTTCAGGTGTAACCCAAAGTCTCCTCCAGTAGGTCGCCGGTCTAAAACGCGCCATATCCTCTAGTCGCTGGCAGCCCAAATCGTAGAGGAGGGGCAGGAGTGGCATTGATGGTGGAAGGCCAACTAACCCCCTCAAAAACTTGTTTTGTGAGCTTGTCATTTGCGCTAAATTAGAAAAACCCCATAATTCTGCCCCATAAAGGACAGATGCGCTTATTTTAGTGCTATAGATTTTTAGCGCTGGTGCTATAGGTATTGTGGCCGACAAACAATGCTCCTTTATTAGGGCTCCTGCTAATTGCGCATGTTATGGGGCCAACTGATTTATGTGGGGTTTCCATTCCAACTTAGAGCCCAGGGTTATGCCTAGGTAAGAGGATAGTTGGGTCTGTTCCAGCATTTCGCCACTCATAGTGACCCTCCCTCTCACTGTCTTTTGCTTAGTCATGACCATGAACTTAGTCTTGGTCACATTGATGGTAAAGCCATAATCTTTGCAGAACACTTCAAAACGGGCAATTGCCTTCTGTAGGCCTTGCTGTGTTTTGGATATTAACAGAGTGTCATCTGCAAACATAAGCAGGGGGATAGGTTTGCCATCTAGTTTTGGAGTATCAGTAGGGTGGTTCTTAAAATAATCAATCACCTTATTGATATACAATGAAAACAATGTAGGTGCCAGAACACACTCTTGCCGCACCCCTCTACAAATCGGAAATCTATCCCTAATTATGCCTTGCTGATCCTATCGGACTTGGGCGAAATTATCTTCATGGAGTTTGATTAAAAAAGCCATTAGATTTCGTGGCATGCCTTGTTCAGAGAAAACGTTCCACATCTTAACACGCGGTACTAAGTCGAATGCCGACTTAAGGTCGACATATGCCGCAAACAGGGTACCACCTCTAAGGATTACAACGCGCCAGTAAATTAAAACAAATCTAAAAACCTGATCTATAGTGCTCGTGTGTGACCTAAACCCTGCCTGGAGGGGAGACAAAATATCCTCCTCATCAATCCAGGTTTGGATCCTTGTCAGCACGAGCCTGGCTATCACCTTCTAGATGCAGTCAATCAGACTTATAGGCCTATAATTGCCAGGGTCCGATTGGTCCCCCTTCTTGTAAATTGGGATGACTTCGGCACCCTTCCAAGAATATAGTATAGGAGAGTCTTTTGCAATGGCATTGGCAAGGGACTGGATGTAGGGCGCCCACACTCCCCTATCCCTCAAATAAAGGTCAGCAGGAACACTGTCCATCCCGGGCGCTCTACCCTTTGGGACAGAATTAAAGATTAATTCAACCTCCTTTAGGCTAAAATATAATGGTATATTGTCTAGGGGAAAATTTGGGCTGTAACTGGACAGAACTGTGTCTGGGGTCGGGCTGCCAAACTGGGTTGCAAAATGCGAAACCCACAAGTCTGGTGGAACATAATTTTGTGGCTGTTCTCTGGGGCGCCCCTTACCCCGTTTCACCAAATCCCAGAATCCACCCATGTTCCTATCTTTACTCGCTTGGTACAGCTCCAACCAATACTTGTCATCCCAAGCACGTTTTGCTTCGTACTGCGCCTTCTTATACGCCCCCCTTGCATCTTTAATCCGGACCCTGTCTTTTGATCTGATTGCCATAGCCAGAGTTTTATAGGCTTGCCTGCACAATTTACCATACCATGTCTCCACCCTCTTTTAAGGCCTATATTTCGATTTTTGTACCTCAGTTATAAAAAATGATCTAATCTTATTAAAAAGATTGTCATGTATTGCGATAACTTTGGACATCATGTCCTGTGCAGTGACACAGTTCTGTAACTCAATAGTAGCTTTTACGGCCATCTCACTCATCGCTGCCAGATGGTCCTCTTTGAGGAGACACTCTGACCATTTTACCCTCCTGCTATCATTAGTAGGAAAGATCTCAATTACGTCGGGGCTAGGTTCTAACCTCCTACTACCAAACAGCTCAGCGGACAGTACAAGCGGATTATGGTCGCTTTCCACCCGCTCAAAAACCACCATATCCTTGATGGATGACCAGTTCTCTTTATTGAATAGGATGAAGTCTATGCGACTACTTCGTATCCCATTATTGAAGGTGGAGGCTCCCTCCTTATCCGAAACTGTTCTTCCATTTACCGCCCTTAGCCCCTGTTCCAGGCATAGAACTTTGAGCTGCAAAGCTGCCTCTGACCACCTCTTAATTGGAGGTATGGACAATTGAGGGATGCCCCAAGTAAGATCTTCATCCAATGTGAGATCTATATCATCAGCATCTAGCAGTTTGAAGCAGCAATTAAAGTCGCCTGCTACTAATATAATCCCCTTCCCATTATAGTGGTCAAGATGTGAATCTAAAAGGGTGATAGTCTCCGAGGATTTGCCACCTGGTTTGCCTCTAACATAGATGTTAAAAATATAGACATCCCTGGATTTAGGGCACTGGATTTTTATTAGTAGAATATCACTACTCTTAGAATCCAGCTGGCTAACACGATATCCATCATCCTGTCTGACCCAAGTGGTCAGGCCACCCATCGATCTGCCCCTTGCGCTGGGGGTAGCAAGGTTATAGAAATTTAGATAGCCGGGTCTATACATTGGTTCCACTTGCCAGGTCTCCTGGAGAAGGATAACATCATATTCATCTATAAATTTTAGCCAGTCATAAGAAATCATCTTATTCCTCAGCCCTGCGATGTTCCACGATACCAGGGTTTGTTCAGCAAAACCATAGTTGAGTTGATCCTGCTTCACAGGCCAACTTGCACAGATGTTAGCTTTAGAGGTCATTGGTTCTAATCCTAATCCCACAATTGGACTGGCGGTGAGGTCCGAAATATTTATCCCCTGAGGATCAAACAGGTTGTTAATAACATCAATATTTATGTTGCTATCGTGCTCTATTAGGTCAGTAGGCAATGGTGTATTACTCTGTTCATGTCCTATACGCTCGTCAATACCATATCCTTGGGATAAGCCTTCCCCTAATAGTTTTGGATCTGACGATAGGGGTAGTCAGTTATTGGCATCCAATGAACCGAGTGCCTCATATCTATTGGACACAGTAAATGGACTATTAGTGATTCTTGGCAGGTTGAACATCAACCTACTACTGGTTAGTACTTGTGATAGATTGGGTCGATAGAAAAAAAAACAATGGAAGGATATTAATGCCCTCGTTTTTCAGCCTGAGTTGGGCTACCTGAGCTAGAATAGGCCTATAATTGCCAGGGTCCGATTGGTCCCCCTTCTTGTAAATTGGGATGACTTCGGCACCCTTCCAAGAATATAGTATAGGAGAGTCTTTTGCAATGGCATTGGCAAGGGACTGGATGTAGGGCGCCCACACTCCCCTATCCCTCAAATAAAGGTCAGCAGGAACACTGTCCATCCCGGGCGCTCTACCCTTTGGGACAGAATTAAAGATTAATTCAACCTCCTTTAGGCTAAAATATAATGGTATATTGTCTAGGGGAAAATTTGGGCTGTAACTGGACAGAACTGTGTCTGGGGTCGGGCTGCCAAACTGGGTTGCAAAATGCGAAACCCACAAGTCTGGTGGAACATAATTTTGTGGCTGTTCTCTGGGGCGCCCCTTACCCCGTTTCACCAAATCCCAGAATCCACCCATGTTCCTATCTTTACTCGCTTGGTACAGCTCCAACCAATACTTGTCATCCCAAGCACGTTTTGCTTCGTACTGCGCCTTCTTATACGCCCCACTTGCATCTTTAATCCGGACCCTGTCTTTTGATCTGATTGCCATAGCCAGAGTTTTATAGGCTTGCCTGCACAATTTACCATACCATGTCTCCACCCTCTTTTAAGGCCTATATTTCGATTTTTGTACCTCAGTTATAAAAAATGATCTAATCTTATTAAAAAGATTGTCATGTATTGCGATAACTTTGGACATCATGTCCTGTGCAGTGACACAGTTCTGTAACTCAATAGTAGCTTTTACGGCCATCTCACTCATCGCTGCCAGATGGTCCTCTTTGAGGAGACACTCTGACCATTTTACCCTCCTGCTATCATTAGTAGGAAAGATCTCAATTACGTCGGGGCTAGGTTCTAACCTCTTACTACCAAACAGCTCAGCGGACAGTACAAGCGGATTATGGTCGCTTTCCACCCGCTCAAAAACCACCATATCCTTGATGGATGACCAGTTCTCTTTATTGAATAGGATGAAGTCTATGCGACTACTTCGTATCCCATTATTGAAGGTGGAGGCTCCCTCCTTATCCGAAACTGTTCTTCCATTTACCGCCCTTAGCCCCTGTTCCAGGCATAGAACTTTGAGCTGCAAAGCTGCCTCTGACCACCTCTTAATTGGAGGTATGGACAATTGAGGGATGCCCCAAGTAAGATCTTCATCCAATGTGAGATCTATATCATCAGCATCTAGCAGTTTGAAGCAGCAATTAAAGTCGCCTGCTACTAATATAATCCCCTTCCCATTATAGTGGTCAAGATGTGAATCTAAAAGGGTGATAGTCTCCGAGGATTTGCCACCTGGTTTGCCTCTAACATAGATGTTAAAAATATAGACATCCCTGGATTTAGGGCACTGGATTTTTATTAGTAGAATATCACTACTCTTAGAATCCAGCTGGCTAACACGATATCCATCATCCTGTCTGACCCAAGTGGTCAGGCCACCCATCGATCTGCCCCTTGCGCTGGGGGTAGCAAGGTTATAGAAATTTAGATAGCCGGGTCTATACATTGGTTCCACTTGCCAGGTCTCCTGGAGAAGGATAACATCATATTCATCTATAAATTTTAGCCAGTCATAAGAAATCATCTTATTCCTCAGCCCTGCGATGTTCCACGATACCAGGGTTTGTTCAGCAAAACCATAGTTGAGTTGATCCTGCTTCACAGGCCAACTTGCACAGATGTTAGCTTTAGAGGTCATTGGTTCTAATCCTAATCCCACAATTGGACTGGCGGTGAGGTCCGAAATATTTATCCCCTGAGGATCAAACAGGTTGTTAATAACATCAATATTTATGTTGCTATCGTGCTCTATTAGGTCAGTAGGCAATGGTGTATTACTCTGTTCATGTCCTATACGCTCGTCAATACCATATCCTTGGGATAAGCCTTCTCCTAATAGTTTTGGATCTGACGATAGGGGTAGTCAGTTATTGGCATCCAATGAACCGAGTGCCTCATATCTATTGGACACAGTAAATGGACTATTAGTGATTCTTGGCAGGTTGAACATCAACCTACTACTGGTTAGTACTTGTGATAGATTGGGTCGATAGAAAAAAAAACAATGGAAGGATATTAATGCCCTCGTTTTTCAGCCTGAGTTGGGCTACCTGAGCTAGAATGGCCCAGACAAAAGTTGGTAACCTAAACCTTAGCACCACACAATCTCCCTCCATACTTTTTTGGGTGTGACCAACCCAGGCTACCCTTCTTGCCATTTTAAATTCCCCAAAAAGGTTATTCCCTAGCCCTGTTTTGGTATTCAAGAAGTGTTGCGCCTTATTCTTAAGTGAGGTCCAGCGCTCCTCTTCATGAGATGGGAGTTTAGGTACATTAGCTAAGATGATGGTATAGGGAGTTGCCTCAGGTGGTAAATGTAGTGCTCCTAACACCGGCGGAGCACTACCCCCACCCTGAGTTCCCCCTAAAGTGCCCTGCAGCCCTACTCTTCCCCTATGTGGAGGTGATGTAAGATGGTTCTGGGGTAAAGCCTCAGGAGTTGATAAGGGGGCTACCGGTACACTTGGCATAGGGATATGAGAAGGTCTAAATTCTCCATTAATTTGCCCAGCGTCATGTCTATCCCCCATAGCAGGTGGCAGATTTTTTGTTATTTGCTGCTGTAAGGAATTTAACCTTTGTTCAATTACATCTAGCTTAGCCATAACAGGTTTGATCAACACAGATAGTCTTTCCTCAAACTGTTTGAAAAAGTCTGGTGGGGCCTGCGGAGGACTAAAGCCAGATCCTGAGTTAGATGGATTATTGCTGTTCTCACCCGCCAGGGGACTATCTAGACCCCTTGGCATCTCTAGGGTCCCACCCCTTACGTGAGCAGCAGTCTTGTTCTTTGCCAGTTTAGATATCTGATGAGTTGTTTTTGGGGCACTGCATGCTTTTCTTTTCTTGGACTGCTCTTTACCTTTGGGTAATTGTGTGGGCCTAAGTTGCCTAGTACGTGTATGTGGCGGGGAAGGATGCGGGGACAAGGGAGGAGTGTTAACTATTTGTTGAGCTTCGGAACCGACCTGCTCAGGGTTAGGTGTAGTAATATTAGGCTCAGCGTTATAGTTTAGTATTGCTGGTAGATTCAATGGGTCTAGTGAGAGCCTCCGCTCCGTGAGCTGAATTTCGTTTATTAACATGGACTCAGCTCTAGAGAGGAAGGCATCTAATGTCCCTACTACTTCTAACCCATGCCCACCCTTTCGGACATTCTTGCTCATGATATTAAATGTACAAATTAGATTGGGGCTATCACCCTCCTGATCAAGTTATGCAGTAAAATGATAGTAATAATAATAACCCCTTATGTCCTGAGTCCATTGCTTACTTGGAGTCCAGATAGAAGAGTTAGGGGGGTGGCCCAGCCCAGCCTCTGCCAGTCGCTGATGGGCGCGGACGGGCCCTCCCTTGTCCCAGGCTTTGCCCGGGCAGCGCCCAGGCACGCCCGCGCGCGCCCCGCGCTGCGAGAGTGCACGGCCACTTTTATGGGCCACAGTCGCTCTGACGCCGTGTCACAGTCTGTGCATGCCGCAAGGCCCCCTGGGAGTTGTGGTCCGGGGCCCCGCGAGTGTCCCAGCGGGTTGTCCACGCGGCGTCCCCTCCACAAGCAAGGCAGGAAGCAGTGTCAAAATAGGCGCCTGCCTTCACAGGAACCCCTTAAGGTGAGCAACTTCCAGCAGTTAAGCAGCAAAAATCATGAGCCGCGTCCCGCCTTCAATTCAATTCAGTTTTCCATGTAAATTTCTCTTCACTATGTGTGCTGAGAAGTGCCTTCAATAAATTCTGCGCTCGGTAGATTTCACAACTAGATACCAAGAGCGCAAGCACTACAGAAAACATTGAATTCAGCCTTGCTTTATTTAAGGTACATACTAATGGATTTTATGTCTTCCGATTTTGTAAAATAATGTCACAAATAGCATTCATCTGTAACTGTGCTCACTAGAGCCTTCAATCTACACAGCAGACACCTTCGTTCACAACTTGAATTCAGGTTTCCTTCTACATTAAGGACAGCATTGCATTCAGCCTTTTTTTCCTTAAGTCAGAGACAATTATACCGTGTCCTCAGATTCTGTTATCAGTGACTAAATAGCATTCTTCAATCTTTGTGTCAACAACTGCCTTCAATCTACACTGCAGACAGCTGCATTCACAACTTGAAATCAGCTTTCCTTCTACATTAAGTACAGCATTGCATTTAGCCTTCCTTTCCTTAAGACAGAGACAATTATACTATATACTCAAATTCTATTGTCTGTGACTAAATAGCATTCATCAATCTTTGTCAACAACTGCCTTCAATCTACACTACGAACAGCTCCGTTCACAACTTGAATTCAGCTTTCCTTGTACATTAAGGACAGCATTGCATTTAGCCTTGCTTTCCATAAGGCACAGACAATTATTCTGTATCCTGAGATTCTATTATCTGAGACTAAATGGCATTCATCAAGCTTTGTGTCAACAACTGCCTTCAATCTACACTACGGACAGCTCAGTTCACAACTTCAATTAAGCTTTCCTTCTACATTAAGGACCGCATTGTATTCAGCCTTTTTTTCCTTAAGGCAGAGACAATTATACTGTGTCCTCAGATTCGGTTAACTGATATAAAATACCATTCATCAATCTTTGTGTCAACAACTGCCTTCAATCTACACTGCGGACAGCTGCATTCACAACTTGAATTCAGCTTTCCTTCTACATTAAAGACCGCATTGTATTCAACCTTTTTTCCTTAAGGCAGAAACAATTATACTGTGCCCTCAGATTCTGTTATCTGTGACTAAATAGCATTCTTCAATCTTTGTGTGAACCACTGCCTTCAATCTACACTACGGACAGCTGGGTTCACAACTTGAATTCACCTTCCTTCGACATTAAGGACAACATTGTATTCAGCCTTCCTTTCCTTAAGGCAGACACAATTATACTGTATCCTCAGTTCCTTTTATCTATGACTAAATAGCATTAATCAATCTTTGTGTCAACAACTGCCTTCAATCTACACTACGGACAGCTCAGTTCACAACTTCAATTGAGCTTTCCTTCTACATTAAGGACAGTATTGTTTTCAGCCTTGCTTTCTGTGACATTCACCAAATATGACTCCGTACTCAAAGGGGTGAATAATATAGAAGTGTTTATTCAGGATACAAAATCCTGTGACCTCAGCCACAGCCTCTCGAACTCTTGTCGCCTCCAGAGTGTCCCCGGCGCTCGCCTTGGAATGCTGGTCGCGGTGACATTCTAAGTGATGTCACCGCGAGCAGCACCATCACACGCAGAGCCGCCGGGGGGGAACAGAAGAGGGAGATACCACACATCCCCCTTCCCTGCAGAAATAGTAAACATTAGATAAAACAATGAGCAGGAAACAGAAACAGGAAAACACTTGCAATAGGCATTAGATAAAACAATGAGCAGGAAACAGAAACAAGAAAACACTTGCAATAGGCAGAATGGCAACAGTCACATCATTACATATTGGTCAAAGTGCCTGGGAGGCCTTGTCACTCTCGTGTTGGGCCTGTGGCCTGGGTGAGGGACACACGACGGCCTCCTGATAGCGCAACCACCATCCTGTCTTGGACCACTCTCCCCCTCCCTTGCACCTTCAGCGACATCTACTGGGGGGTGGTGCCTAACCACTCTCCCTAGGTTCCATATTTTCCCTTCTTGAGTTTTGACCGCATTCTTGAAGAGTTTGGTGATTTTGGTGGGGCTGCTGTACTCTGACCAGCTTGCCTTCCCTGTGGGAGCTTTGATTTTGATATTGTCGCCTACTCTGAACTCAACCTCCCGTGTGGCCTTGCGTTGGTCGTAACTTTCTTTCCTCACTTTCATGGCCTGTTCTTGTTTCCTCAGACTATCCTTTTCCCTGGTATGGTCCGACCACCCCTTGTGCCACCCCATCCACCCTGGGGTAAGTTTAGTGTTGGGTGTCCTTGCGCGGAGCAGTTCGAACGGGGTGACACCCGTAGTCTGATGCGGCGTGAATCTGTATGCCTCTAGCCGCCTCCACACCTCTTCTTTCCAACTTATGCCACTGGCTTTGGCCAGCTGGATGCTTTCCTTGATGGTTTTATTAAAACGTTCGACCATGCCATTGGTTTCCGGGTGATACAATGCGCAACGCTTGTGTCTGATGCCTCTTTCTCCTAGGAAGTCCTCCATCTCTTTTGAGCATAATTGCACTCCGTTGTCAGTGAGGATATTGCTGGGGAGCCCCTCTCGGATAAACACTTCCTGTAAGAAGCTAATGACAGTCTTTGTCGTGACTTCGCTGACAAGTTTTATCTCTGGCCACCGAGAATACAAGTCTACAAGCACCAAGATGTAAGGTGTCCGCAGCTCCCCAGACAACGGGCCTACGATGTCTAACGCCAACTCGTCCCAGGGTCCTGACGGAATCGGCCTACACACCATGGGTGGCGTCTGTTGCCTCAGAACCTTGTCGCTATTGCAACACGGGATGCACTCCCTGATTCTCCTTTCCGTGACCAGGTCCATGTTCGGCCACCAGTAGCTCTCCCTGAGTCTTTGCTTGGTTTTGGTGATGCCCAAGTGCCCTTCATGGGCTATCTCGATCAGGTTGTCTCTCACTGTAGCTGGCGGCACGAGCCTGGTTCCCCTGAACAGACACCCGTCGACAATGGTTAACTCGTCTTTGACGGCCTGGAAGGGCCGTAGTTCTTCATCTCGTTTGTCGCCATGCTTCCATCCATCCTTCACTCTTCTGCAAACTTCCTCCATAGTCTTGTCCTCTTCCTGTGCCTTTCTCCACGTTTCTTCACCCAAAGCCTTCTGGATGACGCAGACCTTCTCAACCATGTACCCTTCTTCATCTTCATCTGACTTCCCTCGCATTTCACTTGTCTCTACGTCATTGACGAGCCTGGACAAACAGTCAGCTGCAAAGTTCTGAGTTCCTGGGACATATTCGACATTGAATGTGTACTCCTGGAGGCTGACCACCCAACGCCTTATCCTACTGGAGATGGCGTCCAAACCCTTTTTGCTGAACACTTCAACCAACGGTTTGTGGTCGGTGCGGAGGGTGAACTGCGTGCCCCACAGGAAGTCTCTGAATTTTCCTACTGCCCAGGCTACCGCTAACGCTTCTTTTTCGATGACTGAGTAGTTGTTCTCAGATTTCTGGAGCGACCTTGAGGCAAAGGCTACAGTTTCCTCTCCTTCCACGCTTTTCTGGGTGAGGACAGCCCCCAACCCTTTTGCACTAGCGTCAGTGGTGAGGATCGTGGCCCGGCCGGGCAGGTAAGACTTCAAACTAGGGGCTTCGGCAAGAGCTCTCCTTACATCCTCGAACTCGCTCTGGCATTCCTGGCTCCATTTGAATTCACTCTCCTTTTTTAGTAATAGCCTGATGGCATAAGTCCTGCCTGCTAAATTTCTTATGAACTTTCCATAGAACTCTAACATCCCCATGAATGATTTGATCTCGTCCTTGCTTCTGGGAGGTGACAGATTTACAATGGTGTCCTGCAGTTCGGCCTTGGGACGTATGCCTTCTGTCGTTATCTTGTGACCCAGGAAATCCAACTCGGCACAACTAAAAACACATTTGTTCTTCTTCACGGTAAGGCCTTGGGACAAAAACCTCCTCAGCACACATCTCAGTCTCTCATCATGCTCAAACTGGTTCCTAGCGAAGACCAACACGTCATCCTGGTAACACATGACGCATGGGATGCCTTTCAGGATGTTGCCCACGATCCTTTGGAATACGGCAGCCGCCGAGACCAGGCCGAAAGGCATCCTTTTGAATTTGTAAGCGCCCATGGGTGTCACAAAAGCAGTGAGTTCCTGAGACTCTTCGTGAAGTTTTACCTGGAAATAGGCTGAGGTGAGATCGAGGGTGGAAAACACCTTTGCCCCCTCTAACATGCTCATCATTTGGTTGATATTCGGCAAGGGGTATCGGTCAACAACAACCTCTTTATCGAGTGCCCTCAAGTCAATGCAGAGCCGGACTGACCCATCCTTCTTCTTCGCTGCCACAATGAGCGCCAACCATTCGGTCGCTTCCACAGGTTCGATCACCCCAGCCTTACACAGTTTCTCCAATTCGGACCTGACCTCCTCCTGAATGGATATAGGGAGTCTCCTAACTTTCGCTACAATAGGCTTGGCATTCGCCTTCAATTTTATTTTATGACAGTAGTTCTTCAAACACCCAAGACCTTCTCTGAACACCTCCTCAAACTCTTTAGTGATGTCAGACTCACATTCTTGTATCTCTTGTACCAAAATCTGGGGATTGCTGTTGGGATTGAGATACACCCCCAAACCCTTCTGAGCACGCCACCCCAAAATGTTGTCCCCTACAGTGGATACATATACTTTAGACACAGTAGACCTGTTTCTGTACTCAATTTTACACAGAAAGTATCCTTTCATGGAGATGGGACGCCCCGCATACCCTCCTGGCCTCAGGTCTAACCTCTTCAAAATTATCTTTCCTTTGGACACACGTGAGAACTCCTTGGCATTGATAATTGTAATTCTAGAACAGGAGTCAAACAATGCCTCTAGGTCAACCTCCCCTACTTATATGGTGTCTTTTGGACTATCAACTTGATCTTCCTCAACATGTGCTGTAACTTCTGCACACATTTGGTTTCTGGGACCAGGTGCCTTCAGCTCTTTCACTTGCACCACAAACTCGTCGCACACCACATTCGTTCTGTCTCTACCCTGTCTACTAGCGCCCTGCCCACTCTTGCAATATTGTTTGAAATGGCCTTTCTTACCACACTTGCTACATGCGAATCTGAGGGCGGGACACTCCTTGTCGTTGGCAAGGTGCCCTTGTTTGCCACACCTGTAACAGGTACCCTTGAACGATCCACCCGGCCTGCCTTCCTTCTGTTCCTTGCCCACTACCTTCTGACCCTTAACTACAGACACAGTCTCACATTCGGACACCACTTCACTGACATTGGTCTTGTCGTCGTTCTTTTTCTCCCCTGCATCTTGTTTAATTTCCCTGACGCACTGCAACATGTGCTCTACCTGCTTGGCTATGATGAGAACTTCTCTCAAAGGCGGGTCATCCTTAAGCCATAACTCTTCACGCACCCGCTCCATCCTGCAAGTCAAAACAAACTGGTCCCTAATTCTCTCCTCGCTCGCTCCCCCAAACTTGCACGTTGCAGCTAACTTCCTCAACTCAGACACAAAATCTTCTATAGATTCCCCATCCTTTTGTGCCCTCTTACCGAAATGATACCTCTCCATGATTGTACTGGTCTTAGGGAGGTAGTGCAAGTCTAACTTCTTTAGGCTAACTTCAAAATCATTCAGACCCCTTGCCTCCTGTGCTCCTAAATCTGGGAGATGGTCTAGGACTTCTTCTCCCTCTGCGCCCAGGTAATAGGCCAGCAATGCAACTTTCCTTTCTAGTCCTAGGTTGGGCCCACACACAGTAGCGTAATTCAGGAATACCTTCTTCCATTTTTTCCATAGAATGATGGGGTCACCTGGGCTGGTTAAGAAAAAGGGTGGAGGGGTCACATTTTGCATGCTTGCTTTACAATAGACAGAGATAAACTTTACCCTCCAAACGTGCACTTTAACCTGCCCCTTGAAAATACAATGCTTTACACAGAATATTTAAAAACAGTTAAGCTTTCTAGGTGCAGTCTGTCAGGACAGCACTCCCAAAATGTGCACACTCTTTACAACTGCTCCAACGTGGGTCAAAATAGTCAGTTATCCTTCAAAATGCAGGGCAATTCACAGATAACCCACTGGTAGGGCACCTTGGGTCAGAATAGTCAGCTATCCTTTGAAATGCAGGACAATTCACTGAGAACCCACTGGTAGGGCACCTACATCCTCATGCAAATCACCCTTGTTGGTTCCAGTACCGTAGTTTCACAATGAAAACAGTGGACTGTTTACTTTCCTGCTGTGCACACCACTACGCCACATCCACATTGAAATGTAACTGGTTTCCACTTCCCACGCCGCACTGCCAGTTCAACACACGGTAATTCAAAAAACGTGGCTGGATCTATTGGATGAGGTGTACAGTCTCACTGCGCTCCTAGGCTCCTATCTCCTCCCACGTCGCGCCCCTAGAGGCCTCTAGGTGTTCCAGCACACGACGAATGAGGTCGCCCAAAAGCTCTTTACTTTCTCGCAGCGCTGGCCAGTTATCATCTAACAGCAGCCCCACACGCTGTGCTTCGACCTCAGATGCGGTAAGGGGTTCTGCAATACATCGCCACTAATTCGCTCTTCCCGCGCTGCCCTGAGGAGGGTGGACAGATCAAGGGAGGTCAGTCTTAAAACGCCCCTAAGGCGTCAACACACGACGCCGCCCGAAGTAGATGAAAATAAAGCGCGCAGTGAAAGACTCTGGCGAAGGGCTGGGAAACTACGCGCCTGGCACTTGCCTGCAATTGAAGCTCCGTAGCGCTATAAATAGCCGCTGGCAGGCTCCGACATGAGCAGGAGATACCTCACCTCGTCAGTTTCCGATGCCGGAACTCGCCACATAAACGTAGATTGAAAGTCTGGGGCCAGCGCGCAGGGTGACAGCAGGCGTACCTCTCCTTCAGGGTGTCAGTCATCCGCCCTTCCCTGGGCATCGACAATCCCTCAGCCTTCCTTCGACTGGGCACACCTCCCTTCCTTGAGGCGCTTCACACTCTGCCGGCTCACCGCATCGCAGCCAGCAACACCTCGACTCGCTGCCTTGACCGGGATACTCGAGTCAGCTGCCGTCCTCAATCCTTCTTTCCGACTGCTGCGCTCTTCTGGGCGTGTTGAGGTCACAAGAGGCTTTAACCCTCGTCGCCAGTGTGACATTCACCAAATATGACTCCGTACTCAAAGGGGTGAATAATATAGAAGTGTTTATTCACGCCGGGGGGGGAACAGAAGATGAAGATACCACACTTTCCTTATGGCAGAGACAATTATACTGTGTCCTCAGATTGTGTTATCTGTGACTAAATAGCATTCTTCGATCTTTGTCTCAACAACTGCCTTCAATCTACACTGCGGACAGCTGGGTTCACAACTTGAATTCAGCTTTCCTTCTACATTGAGGACAGCATTGTATTCAGCCTTTCTTTCCTTAAGGCAGAGACAATTAAACTGTGTCCTCAGATTCTGTTAACTGTGACAAACTAGCATTCATCGATCTTTGTGTCAACAACTGCCTTCAATCTACACTGCGGACAGCTGCGTTCACAACTTGAATTCAGCTTTCCTTCTACATTAACGACAGCATTGTATTCAGCCTTGCTTTCCTTAAGGCAGAGACAATTATACTGTGTCCTCAAGTTATGCAAACAGTGACAAAATAGCTTTCATCGACCTTTGTGTCAACAACTGCCTTCAATCTACACTGCAGACAGCTGGGTTCCAAACTTGAATTCAGCTTTCCTTCTACATTAAGGACAGCATTGAATCCAGCCTTGCTTTACTTAAGACAGACACAATTGTACTGTGTCCTCAGATTATGTTATCTGTGACTAAATAGCATTCTCCGATCTTTGTCTCAACAACTGCCTTCATTCAACAATGCAGACAGCTGGTTTCACAACTTGAATTCAGCTTTCCTTCTACATTGAGGACAGCATTGTATTCAGCCTTGCTTTCCTTAAGGCAGAGACAATTGTACTATGTCCTCAGATTCTGTTAACTGTGACAAACTAGCTTTCATCGATCTTTGTGTCAACAACTGCCTTCAATCTACACTGCGGACAGCTCAGTTCACAACTTCAATTGAGCTTTCCTTCTACATTAAGGACAGTATTGTTTTCAGCCTTGCTTTCCTTATGGCAGAGACAATTATACTGTGTCCTCAGATTGTGTTATCTGTGACTAAATAGCATTCTTCGATCTTTGTCTCAACAACTGCCTTCAATCTACACTGCGGACAGCTGGGTTCACAACTTGAATTCAGCTTTCCTTCTACATTGAGGACAGCATTGTATTCAGCCTTTCTTTCCTTAAGGCAGAGACAATTAAACTGTGTCCTCAGATTCTGTTAACTGTGACAAACTAGCATTCATCGATCTTTGTGTCAACAACTGCCTTCAATCTACACTGCGGACAGCTGCGTTCACAACTTGAATTCAGCTTTCCTTTTACATTAACGACAGCATTGTATTCAGCCTTGCTTTCCTTAAGGCAGAGACAATTATACTGTGTCCTCAAGTTATGCAAACAGTGACAAAATAGCTTTCATCGACCTTTGTGTCAACAACTGCCTTCAATCTACACTGCAGACATCTGGGTTCCAAACTTGAATTCAGCTTTCCTTCTACATTAAGGACAGCATTGAATCCAGCCTTGCTTTACTTAAGGCAGACACAATTGTACTGTGTCCTCAGATTATGTTATCTGTGACTAAATAGCATTCTTCGATCTTTGTCTCAACAACTGCCTTCATTCAACAATGCGGACAGCTGGTTTCACAACTTGAATTCAGCTTTCCTTCTACATTGAGGACAGCATTGTATTCAGCCTTGCTTTCCTTAAGGCAGACACAATTGTACTGTGTCCTCAGATTATGTTATCTGTGACAAACTAGCTTTCATCGATCTTTGTGTCAACAACTGCCTTCAATCTACACTGCGGACAGAAGGGTTCACAACTTGAATTCAGCTTTGGAACTAAAAAAGAATTCACAAAGACCTACGTTTACCAAATGTAGACATTAAATGGATTGTACAGAGAGGATTAAAGAGGCACCAATTGATGCCATTGGGGAAATCCTTTTTACATCTCCAACACCCTGACCTCATAATTCTGCACTGTGGTGGCAATGACCTAGGCACTTTGACTGGGATAGGTCTGGAAATGATTATGAAGGACACCTTTACAGAATTGATGGCACTTTTCCCTCAAACTGCCTTTGTCTATTATTATATATGGCAAAGGCAGAAATGCAACTGGTCCAACCAATATTGTCCACAGATTGAGAAAGCTAGAAAACACTTATGTGCACCATAAACCATCACAAAGAAGAGTAAACACTTTTATGTCACAGTGAGACATACTGTCCCTTCCCTTTTAATTTTAAATGTGTTTTATTGATTGTAAAGGCAAAAACAGGCATCACAGTACAATAGAAAGGCAGCAGGCATATAAAGCGAGCGAGACAGACAGGCACGTCTTCTCTGTAAGTCGAACAGTAGGCGAGGTACATATGCCAGATTATGGGTGTAATGCCAGGACTGCGAATGATAGGCATTGTAAGAGAGCAGAACTGTAAAAGCAGAAACCAGGAATCCACTCCCACCCCCAACTGTCCCTTTTAAATGGCATTGATGCAGAATTCAATCAACAAAAGACATTCAATTCAATTACTGTACCTCACCCCGACCACACATCATCACAGGGCACGTTCAAGCTCAGGGCCAAAGGTATTACTAACTCAGTGCACCACAAATCATCACCATGTGACCGTACTGTCAGTCAGTCAGTCAGTCAAAACACTTTATTCGATTACTTAAAATCATAAAAGACAAGGTAAAAACATTTATAAAAACATTCCATATCATATATATATACAATCAGTGCTTTCAATCAATTATAAAATATACAGTAGGGCCAAGATATATATCATCAGTTTAAAAAAAAATGCTAAAACAGCTAAAAGTTAGGCAGGTATTTTGAGGGCGGATAATCTTTTGTTATTGATCCGAGCGGCAGCCACCAAAAAACTAGCACCACAGTAAATGTCGCGAGTGCTACTTAACATCTGCAAATAGATCAGAGTGGGCCTGACTTGTGAAAAACCCGCCTCTCTCAGGATTGACGCTAAACATTTTCTCCGGATCTCAGAATAATACTCTCAAAACATAAGAAAGTGCATCGTGTCTTGTGTGGAAAAATTATCACAGTGGCATGGGATAGAATTTTCTGGTTTACCCCATATAGGAAAAACGCCTAGGGTTAAGTGAATTAGGTTAAAACGCAATCTAATTAAAAGCTGGCAATGGAATGGTCTAGTTACAATTTATAGATATGGTTCCAGTGAGGGGGTAGTTAATAATACATAATTAACTTTAACACACGGTTTCTTTAGCTCCTGCACCTCCCATTCCATTTCTAACATATTCAGGAAATTGTTCTTTATCCAGCTTACATTCTCTCTTTTAATACATTCTGGTGATGTGTAAATCTCGGGGCGCCCTAGCTTGGTGAACATCGCTCTAACGTACACCAGCCATGGGACCCTATTTGCCTTGTCCATGGATACACAATCACTTAGGATCAGTTGGTTCAAGGTGATTTCTTCGTTTAACCAAGTCTTTAGCCAACAGATCAGTGGGGCAACTTTTAACTGATCTGTAATGTAACCTAGACCTAATTCTGTGTGTAAAGAATAGGTTGGGGTCGACTGAGGGACTGCTAGGAGTGATCTTAAAAACGTATTTTCCGCCACTTGCCTTCTGAGATGTATAGCCCCATAGAGATGCACCATAAGTAGCAATGGCCAAACATTTGAATTTATACATTTTTTATATTGCCTCCATTGGTCTTGCCCCCAGCTGCTTAGCAAAACCCATGAGTGCTGAGGTAGACCTAGCTACAGTATTGCTTTTAAGCTTCTGTTGTGGTCCCCAGGTTCCCTTTTCATCAAGGAGGACCCTGAGATATGTAAAAACCGGGACCTTGGTCACCTCTGCGCCATTACAAAAAAAGGATTTTAACTTCGGGTTCCTACTGCGGACCCCTGCCACCATGACATGCGACTTTTTAATATTAACTTTCAGATCCAAGGACTCCATAAAGTCCCCAAAGTGGTCCAGCATCCTCTGGAGACCAACGCCAGTGCGTGCCAATAGAACTGCATCATCCGCGTATAGGAGAACCGGGATAATAGACTCTCCTATACGCGGGACATCCAAGGTGGCCACACCCAGAGATTTCTCTAAGGCATTAATGTATATAGTTAAAAGGAGGGGGGCCAGGATACATACTTGCCTGACGCCCCTCTTTGAACTAAAGTGGCTAGTGTATCTTCCCTCCCGAGTAACCCTGAATGACGCTAAAAGATCTTGGTGTAAAACAGCTAAAAAGTTAACCAGTGGTGGGTCGATATATATTTCTTGCAAGTTTGGCCAAAGTTTTGACCGATTTACCAGGTCAAACGCTGAGGAGAGATCCATAAAACCCACATACAAAAACCCTTCTTTGGCCACTGTGTATTTACTTATGAGGAGCTGTAAGTTCAGGCATTGGTCCAAAGTGCTCTGGTGCTCTCTGAATCCATATTGGAGGTTAGAGAGGACCCCCCTGCCATCTAACCAATCCCTAAGTTTGTGCAAAATGACTATGCCCAAGATCTTTACTGCTGAGTCTATCAAAGAGATTGGTCTATAGCACGAGGGGTCCCCTCTAACCCCCTTTTTAAAAATCGGGACTATGACAGATGTAGCCCACACCACTGGAAACCCAGCTGTACTGGAGGCATTAAAAACATTAGTCAAAATGTTAGCCCAAAATTTAGAGAAACATCTATATAGGTCCGCTGGTACTCCATCCGGGCCTGGGGCATTATTTTTTGACATATCTTCGATTGCTTTTTCTACATCAGTCACATCGAAGTTTAAAGGAGACACACCCTGAAAAGGGATGTTATCTGCTTCCAGCCAGTCAAGACCCTCATTTTCATAAATCTCCCTAAAGTGCGAAAGTCAACGTTCATCAGGAATGACACAATCCATATTTGAGTTTTCTTGTTCTGAGAAAAACTGATGGTTTATAGTCGCCCAGAACTTACTACTATCACGTAGAACTTCAATTGAGAGAAGATTGTTCCAAGCCTCCTCTTTTATTTCTTGCTTACGTTTGACAATAGCCAGTTTATACGTCTTCCTATAGTTAGCAACGAGAGCCCTATCTCTAGGTTTTATCTTCAACGCTTGGAGAAGGGCGCCATGGACTTTGGAACAACTACTGTCAAACCATCTTTGTGCCTTATTAGGTCTGGCTTTATTTTCAGCCTCTAGATCCTTAGTAATCTGACTACATACAGCAACATAGGTGCCAATAATCTCCGCACTGGGAGCAGAACTATCTAAACAAATTGCCAAGTTTGCATTAGCCTTAATAGAAAGTTCCTCAAAAAAGACTTCAGGGACCATCCTGGACCATTTAATCCTTCTCCCCTGATCTTTTGTGGACAAGTTGCCAATCTCCCCCCTCCCACTAACCTTAAAACCACTCACTTCACCTAAATCCACCTCTAAAGTGACCGGATTATGGTCACTAAACATAGAAGGTACCACTTTATAGGTTGTGACCCTTGGTAAAACAGCAGAGGATATAAAAATATAGTCAATGACTGTACTTGACCCTTTTCCTGTGAAGGTAGGGACCCTCTCCAGCCCCTCACCAAGACCTGACTCAAATAAATTCATATTGGCTAGGAGGTCCTCTAGGGCCTCTCCCTGTCTACTGTGTTCAAAATGTGTAACCACAGAGCTGGGGGGCCCTTGGAGATCATTTAAGTGGCAGTCCCATCTGCAAGGGTGAATATTAAAATCTCCCATGAGAATGACATCGAAAACAGTGTTATGATTTATTTTGTAATCTGACAAAAAATAATCAAGAGCACCCAAATGTTGGTTGGTCTGCTCGCCATCTTTAGCATTATAAAAGTTAATTAATAAAAAATTAGGCGAGTTTGGGATGATCCACTCCAGAATCAAAATGTTACTGGAATCTAGCTCCAGCCTTTTAAAAACACCTTTCAAGTTTAATGAAATAAGGAGGATTAAACCTCCTTTAGGTCTACCAGCTGTCCCTGGTGAAGCTGGAACGACGAAGCTTGAATAACCATCCATATAGAAATTTCTTGATACATCCCATGTCTCTTGCAGGGCAATGATATCGTATTGTTTCACAAAATCCACCCAAATATCATCATTTCTTTTGAGCCTAATACCTGCCACGTTCCAGCTCAAGATCTTACATGATGTTGTCCGATTAGCCACCACAGCTTGCTCCCCATGACACTGTGCAATATCGTATAGTCAATCGTTATCTTCCATGTGTGTCAGGGGTGAAAAACGGTTAATTAGACCTATGTCCGTATTTAACTGTTTGGCGGACTACCGAGTTGGTTCCGAAACTACTTTGACTCTTTCCACCCTCTGAAGGGACCCCCCTGCTGTATTACTCTGTGTAGTATCATGCAAGCTTTTAGGGGCCTACATGGACCTCTTGAGAATGGGCAGTGGAAGATATCTAATGGGGGGTTTTGGGTATGCCATAGCTGGAGGGTAAAAATAGCCCAGAGGTACTGGTCTAATGCCCGAGTTATCCAACTCTGAGGCATCCCAAAATAGCCTGTCAGCCATATTCCGACTGTTAAAATTAACAACCACACAGTCCCCCCTGACACACTTAGGTCAGCGTCCAATCCAGCTAACCCTTCTGGCCATAATAATAGATGTCGATATATCTAAGCCGCCACTGCTATGTTGTGCACACCAGTGTCTGGCTTGCTTTAGGAGGTCTTGAGTAGATTCATTCACACCATCCCTTAATGGGGGAACCCCTGTAAATACAGCCACCAACGGTGCGGCATCTGGGGGGAGATCCAGAGTAGTACCAAGAAAATTCTCTTGCCTATAGCTGGGGGAAGACGGCTTCTGGAGTTTTTTAACCCCTGGATTGGTGGTCCCTAGCACTGCGTTATTAATAGGGGATATACTTCTTTTAGCCATTTGGGGATTTTTCTCATTAGTTCCTAGATTCCTGATCCGTGAGTTATTACTCAGGGGTTCTGGTGTAGAAAGTAGAGTACATTCACCCAAAAATCCCTCCTCCTCCACAGGATTAGCGAGTTTGGTTACCTGGGCCTTTCTGGCCAACACTTGTTGGTCTCTAAGCTCATTAATAAACAGGTCAATTTGTTCACATTTTTCTAACAATCCCGCTACACAGGTATTAAGAGTGCCTACAATGTCCTTGGCGATACCCACTAAGGCTGGCTCCAGCCATGAAATAAACATCTCCTCCACCAGTTCCGCCAAATTATCAGTGGCATTGGGATCCGTACGTTGTGCAACAACTGTGTGTTTTTGCCGCTTTGAGGGCTTCCTGATCAATCTGCGCTTCCCCAAAGTACGTTGTGCCGGGACACCTGAAGATTCCCTGCCCGCTCCACAGGCCTCACCTGCGGCATCTGCAGGGTCAGATTGAGGCTCAGTCACCATTAATGGCTTTGTGATCACAATTAGTGGCTCCAAGGGTATATTCAATATAGGCGCAGGCAAGAGGACAGGCTCTTCAGGCACTGTAGTAGGGGGGGTCAGCCGCATTAGCAATTTCTTTAGATAAAACCCCCACAGTTGAAGTCAGATAAGAGATGATCGATTCTGACTTCCTTGGGACCCTAGCCTATTTGCCCTCCTGCTCCCCATTGCTTTGCTGCTTACGCTTACCCATTTGAAGAGATCAGAGGGGTGGCCCGGCCAACCTCCTTCAGCCTCCGACGGCCACAGACGGCCCGCCCTTTGCCCGGGCTTAGCCCGGTGCATGCCAGCGCCCGTCCCTCGTGGTGGGAAGTGCTAGTTGATTATATCCACCCTCCGGTAAGAGGGGGAGGGGCAGGCAGTCCGTTCGTGGCCCCGCGGCAAGCTGGGAGCTGTAGGCGCTGTTGTTTAGCCCGGCGCGCTGGCTCTCCAAACCACACACCAGCGATGCGTCTCCCGCGAAGCGGGAGGCGCGAGAAGTTTATGAAGTCCCCGTTGGGAGGGGGAGGGGCAGGCAGTCCGTTCGTGGCCCCGTGGGAAGCTGGGAGCTGTTGATTAGCCCCCCACGCTGGCTCTCCAAACCACACACCAGTGATGCGTCTCCCGCGAAGCGGGAGGTGCGAGAAATTTATGAAGTCCCCGGTGAGAGGGGAAGGGTCAGGCAGTCCGTTTGTGGCCCAGCGGCAAGCTGGGAGCTGTAGGCGCTGTTGATTAGCCCCCTGCGCTGGCTCTCTAAACCACACACCAGCGATGCATCTCCCACGAAGCGGGAGGCGTGAGAGGTTTAGGAAGTCCCCGGTGAGAGGAGGAGAGGCAGGCAGTCCGTTCATGGCCCCGCGGCAAGCTGGGAGCTGTAGGCGCTGTTGATTAGCCCCCCGCGCTGGCTCTCCAAACCACACACCAGCGATGCGTCTCCCGTGAAGCGGGAGGCGCGAAAAGTTTATGAAGTCCCCGGTGAGAGGGGGAGGGGCAGGCAGTCCGTTCGTGGCCCCGCGGCAAGCTGGGAGCTGTAGGAGCTGTTGATTAGCCCCCCGCGCTGGCTCTCCAAACCAAACACCAGCGATGCGTCTCCCGCGAAGCGGGAGGCACGAGAAGTTTATGAAGTTCCCGGTGAGAGAGGGTAGGACAGGCAGTCCGTTCGTGGCCCCGCGGCAAGCTGGGAGCTGTAGGCACTGTTGATTAGCCCCCCGTTGATTAGCCCCCCGCACTGGCTCTCCAAACCACACACCAGCGATGCGTCTCCCGTACCGTACTGAATGAGATGACTTATTTAGAAAAAAATACATCATACTTTTTGAAAATATACTTCAACTTACTTCTGTGAATGCACAACCAATATTTATTAGAAAACTTGATTTTAAAGATTTTGCTACCAATCCGTGCTGCTTGGACCACACATCATCACACACTCCACAGAAATTGTTGCTTTAGATGCACACTTCCTTCCTTTCTTGGCTGGGATTATCAATTATTCCTCAATTTCAACTTCTGATTCAACGTCAAGACCCTTTATCGAACCTTTTTCCCATTTCTTCTACCCCAGAAGAAGGTTAATACTCCAAAACTAATCTGTAAAATTTAGCAAACAACTCTTTCAAGGGATGATCCATTCAAATAAATACTCCTTTGGCACACCAACTATGGTGCGACATATAAAAACTAGCACCCCAACAACTTCGCTTGAGCTGCAACACAGATATTGCAGGTGATCCAGGGCTCCTATTGAAAAACTGTCTCAATAACGCTACCTATCACCTCAATACTCACCATTAATCATGAATCACTAATAACGGCCCATAACACCAATGAGACAATTTTTGAGCGTCTGAATCAGGTGGCCTGATTAATTAAATCTATTCACATATTATCTACAAAATTATATACAACTGCAGTTTTATCTATTTTCACCGTGATTTTTAACATCACATATCTTTAATCAAGCCACTAAGGCGATTTAATCAACTGATGGTAACTAGATCATGAATAAACAAGACCAGCTTGTCATTTCAAGTCTAATTTTTATTATCTTTATTTTTATAAGGAAAAGGCATTAGCATTTTAAAATCTTTATTTATTAAGCAATCAAGAAAGCAGTATTTTAGTGAGGAAATGAATTATTAAACTGACATTTTTAAAGTGAGCTCAAAATCATGATTTATTATTCCCTAAATCTATTTCCATGTCTGATGCTCACTCCACTTAGAAAGAAAAAATCATTTAAAGTCTGCTGTCCTTACGTGCACCAAAAGTCCGACAGCATCTCACGTCAATCAGGAATGGCAAGCAGCAAGAGTTTTTCCTCCACTCCAAAGGTCAGGTTTTATACCTTTCTTTCTAGCTAAACTAACAACTTTTGCATTCTTTCGTAAAAATCCGATCCTCTCATTGGCTGAGCCATGTCAGTCCCCGATAAAATGTTTATTCACGTCCGTTACTTGACCAGGCCCGGGCTTATACATAAGCCCTATTGTCTCTCATTACAACATCTTTCGACTTCCTCAGAAAAGATACTTTCTTCCATGAGTTATAACTTTTGTTTCCTAGCCTTGGCAGACATAACAAGTTCCTGTCCTTGAGCCTTTCTTCGAATGCACGTTCATCACAGCCGGAGAACTGCTTTTTCAATTATTAATGTCGATGCAGTAAAAATCTTCACAGCTGCGCATGTGCAGGGCTCCACTCTGGACAAGCTTAGCGTCTGCAACCATTTTCCAGAACCGCCTCTAGGCCTCACTTGGAAACTATTATTAAACAAACACAAAATATCAATTAATAAAAGAATTGAAACCCATTCTGTTACCCACCCCCTTTACTAATTAATCCCGTTAATTATGTTACCTAGCTGAAGCACAAATAGGCAGCATTTTATCTACCATTCCTTAGGATTGCAGGAACTCTTTTATGCGTCTTTGTCACAGAAAAGACATAACATAAGCACACAAAATAAGCACATGCCATTAGTTAAACAGCCGCATTTAATACTGACAAAGACAATAGACAAGGTTAGTTTATTATTTCTTCTTCGCGTTTGCGACATTAAAGCACATTAGTTAACCCACGTGTATTTGATGCAAAAACCTTATACTATGTTGATTAGTATTTTCACCACATGCTTGTTAATTCTGTTATAATTATGAGAGATTAACTTCGCAAGTTTGAACAAAATATTGTTCTGTACCTTGCTTCATCAACTCCCTCATCTGGTGATTTTAAAATCACCAAACTATACCCAAAAATTTATGAATTTTCAACCCTTGAACATGTTTTGGACTTTCTTAATATTAGTATTTCTAACGTTTAGATTCATTTACTTTTCTGCCACTTTCATATTGAGTTCTTTGAAACTCTTCTAGTTCTATTTCTTTTTCTATCTACTTTCTCAGTTTGTAAATTCTTTTCTTTTCCATTACATGTTTTCTTCTCTTGTGAATCATGCAACACATTTTTAACAAAAGTATAACTATAGCTATAACTATTAAAGGAAAAACTATTTTACCTATAATTGAACTACCAATCTCTTGAAACCAGTGTCTAATTGCTGCAAATCTTTTACTTAAGCGTTCTGAAAAACTATCATCTTCTAAAGATTCAACATCATTATGTAATTCTGTTATGGTCCTAATGTACATTTCTATATTCTGACTCTTGTCTGGGATATAAGTACAGCAATGCTGGACATGCAGAATTCCACAGACTCCACCTTCTTTTGCTAGCAAAATGTCTAAAGCAAGACGATTCTGCATTACCATAGTCCTCATGGCAATAAGCTCTGTATTCACTAATTGAAAACCATTTGCAGTATCAGTTGACAATCTATCAACGATTGTAGACATTTTTCTGATCTTAACTGCATTCAGAGTTATACCCACCATAGGTATTACTGCACCAAATATGTCTCCCAATATTTCTGAAAAACTTTCCCTTCTAAATCTGTTCAGGTGATTGTTAATTTCAAATGAACCTTTTGCATTTCTATCTACATGAAAAATTTGGGGAAAAACTAAACCAACATAACAAGTCCCATACCAGTGGTCTGGGAGATTATAATAAGCTTTGTTCCCACACACAAAATATATTCCAGGAAAAATTGGATCTTTGCCCCCTTTAAATCCCCAACCCTCTGTTATACGATAAGTGTCTTCACATTGACTTGCACCAACAAAATAATTGTCAAACAATGTATTATCTCTTCTAATACAGAATTTTCCACTAACAGGTGTATCTATGTTAATTGCAACATTCTCAATTCTACCATTGAGTTTTTCATCTTCCATTTGCAAAAATTTACACTTAGTATGTTTCAATATCTCATTCGCTTGTAAATTGCCCTTCTCTCTTCCACCAAATTTAAGAACGACTTTTCTTCTGCTCTCAGTTTACATGTTAAATTATTTCTAAAAGCATACTCATAAGTGAGTTCATTAGTTACTAGGAAAAATTCCCTCATCTGTTTAGCATATTTCAATTTATTCAAGCTATCTACAACTTTTAAATTTGCAAAAATATCATCAATATCAGAATAATAATATTCCAAACGACCAGTTTGATAAAACAAGCTAGCTATTACACTACAAGTAATGCCAAAGTAAGAGGAAGCGTATTGTAAGTCACACCTTCAGTTACAGAAGTAGGTAATTTTACACAGATGTAGCAATCTTTTGCATCAATCACCTTAACATATTCAGATAAAAGTCTAGAAAATGTATTACTAGAAAAATCTCCTACAGATCTATCTTGATGAATTTCTGGACGGTGTACAATGATTTTATCAGATTTTTCAGCTTTAACAAGATCAACCACAACTTTACTAGTCATATTAGTTTTATACATTTCTTTATCAATTCCAAAAGGAAAAATGACAGCTAGAATTAACTAGACTAAAATTAACAAGATTACACATATTGAAGACAATTTGCAACATCTTCTGAATATTGAGCATCTAGAATTATTATTATAGGAAGGCATCTTTACTAACAAACAAGAACAAACAAGAGCCCTAAAAAATAAAATTAAAAGAAAAATTAAAAATTAAAAATTACTAAATATACACCCCTATTTTTTTTTAACAAATAATTTTATTCTCTCACAGCTTTTCTTCGACTTTATGTCATACATCAGTGTATTTTCCAGCTAACACAATTTCTTCGACCTTGTGTCTCCTAACACAATTTCTTCAACTTGTGTCACCTAATAAATGAAATCAATCATTATCACTTGCATCATCAAAATTACTTTGACTACTATTTACTCCTACCATCGGTGGTATGATGATGTAAGTCCACTCAGGCGATTTGTACTTCTGATTTGGCTTTATTACTCTTTTTGCTCTGCTGTTTATCACTTCTATTCTTTTGCTTGCTTGAACTTTCTTATTTGAGACTTCTACTTTTTGACTTGAAAACTCGTTAACCTGCTCTTTTGCTAAATTAAACTTTAGGCCTTTGTTTTCATCTGGCCAATTATCTCCCTTTCTTGATAACTTCTTTTTTGGTTCCGCTGAATTTTGTTCCACTCTCCAAGCTCTTTTTCTTGATCTTTTCACCTTCGATTCATCTCCACTTTCATCCGTTTCGCTTTCTGTGTTATCAGCTGATTCATTGATAATCAGTTTTACTTTGTCAGATTCTTTTTCAGATTCAGGAACGTCTTTCCTCTGCAGTTTCACTCTGTTAGGAACATCATCCTTATAGCTGGTACTCGGAATTTCTTCTTCTTCTTCTTTAATTACTTCCAGCTTCCCAGTTTCAGAATTTTCGTTCCTGCTTTCAGAGCTTCCAATCTGCTTTTCAATACTCTCCTGATCTTGATCTTGAATCTCTACTTCTTCAGCTTCTTTTTCTGCTACTTGATCTAGCAGATCTTCATCATTTTCATTTTCTTCAGAATCTTGTATCACAATCTCTTCATTCAATGCCTCATTCGCATTTGAATCTTCCAGATGTCGACTTTCTTGTCGATCTTCAGGATCTGGATTTTGATTTCTTTCAGGTTCTTCTTCTGAATCTGAATCAGCAGTTGTATCACCTTCGTTAGGATTCTCAGGTGTTGGGACTCGTATGGTATGGCTAGCTTGAATCCATCTCTTCAATCCCCTCCACTTAACTGCATTTGTTGTGACTAATATCACCTGTCTTGCCTTCTGCCACCTTGGTACTAGGCAGTTTCTTCTTCGGTGAACTTTTGTCCTCCCCCAGTCTCCAGGTAACAGATCATGAGCTTGTTCCTTCTCTTTTGTAATTACTTCAGTTCCCACCTGATGGAACACAGAAGTCACCACATCAGATAGATTTTTACAGTAATCCATTATGATGCTATCATTAATGGTCAACAATTTATCAACTGGAACAAATGCTTGCCTCATGACCCTGCCCATTAAAATTTCATGAGGGCTCAAACCTGTTTTTCTATCTGGAATACTTCTCAAAGACATCAATACAAGTGGAAGTGCGTCTGTCCACTTCATTCCTGTTGCTAAACACATTTTAGCTATTCTATTTTTTATTGTACCATTCACTTGCTCAACAACACCTGATGCTTCTGGTCTGTAAGCACAGTGCAGCTTCTGTTTTATGTCTAGAGCTTCACAAACCAATTGTAGGAATCTGTTTTCAAAATGTGTGCCACGATCTGTCTCGACCGTCACAGGAAATCCATACCTTGGTATGATTTCTCTCAAAAGTAATTTTGCCACAGTAATTGAATCATTGCGACGTGTTGGAAATGCTTCCACCCATCTTGAAAACAAACAGACTATCACCAAAACATATCTGAGTTTGTTATGAGGTGGCATGTCAATGAAGTCAAGCTATAATCTGGTAAAAGGACCACCCTCCCGTCCTATGGTTCCCATGCTCACAACAGTTTTTCTGTTTGGGTTAATCTGTTGGCAGGTAAGGCACCTCTGACAAAGGGATTCTGCAATTATCCTGAATTTTGGATTGTACCATGTTTGCCTAAATAATCTGATCATTGAGTCTCTGCCAATATGTCCTGGACCATGATACATGTGTGCCATGTCAGAAATCATGCTGTCTGGCATTACTACTCTGTCATCCTTGTAAACCCAAACCTCATCTTCTTCTCTCTGTCTGCAGCCTGCTTTTAGCCATGTGTTTTTCTCTTCATCATCTGTCTCATCTTGTAACTGTTTTACTCCCTGCCAAGTCTCAACTACAGATGTTAGCATAAGTGAGTTCAAAACATGTTCATTTGCTTTTCCCCGATTAATTGACACATTATTTTTCGCACAGAATTTTGCCACTTCATCAGCATATGAATTTCCTTTTGTTATGTAATCCTCTCCTTTTTTGTGTGCTGTACACTTTACAAATGCAATCTTTTCTGGCAACTGAATTCCATCGATCAATCTCTTAATTAACTGTGCATTTCTGATTGGTGATCCTGCAGAAGTTAAATAACCTCTTTGAGACCAGAGCTGGCCATAGTCATGGACTACGCCATAACCATACTGACTATCAGTCACTACAGTTATTTTGTGCTCTTTACCCAATTCACATGCACGAACCAAAGCAATCAATTCTGCTACTTGAGCTGAACGAATTCCTTTGAGACAAGAGGCTTCAATCACATCTGCAACTGTACAAACCGAATATGCTGCATTCAGAACACCTTCACCTGTTCTCAAGCATGAACCATCAACAAAATAAACATAATCTGATTCAGCTAACGGGACATCTTTTAAGTCCTGTCTGGGTTTAGTGCAATATTCTAATACATCCAGGCATTCATGATCAACAGCCTCATCTCTGATTTCTGTTTCATAAGTGTCAGGTAATAATGTAGAAGGATTTAAATTCACACATCTCGCAATTGAGACATTATCCGAACCAAGGATAACCTTTTCATATTTTGTTAGCCTACTGTTTGTCAAATGTTGTGTTCTGATTCTTGTGAGGAGAATATCAACTGAGTGTGGTACATATACTTTTACAGGAAATCCCATTATTATTCCTTCACTTTGTTCCAAACTTACACTGGTTGCAGCTACTGCCTTTAAGCAACCTGGTAATGCTTTTGCAACTGGGTCAAGAACAGCTGAGAAATATGCTTTTGGCTTTCTCAGTTTTCCATGTCTCTGAATCAGAACTGATAATACACATCCCTCTCTTTCACTGCAATACAGCTCAAACTCTTTTTCATAGTCAGGCATTCCCAATGCTGGAGCTTCACACAAACTTCTTTTTAGCTGTTCAAAAGCTTGTAACTCAGTATCTGTTAGGCTAATTGGGTCTTTTATGTCTGCTTTTGTCAGTCTCTGCAGTGGCTTTGTAATTACTGAAAATCCACTAATCCATTGGCGACAATAACCAACCATTCCCAGAAACATTCTAACCAGTCTCTGTGTTTTTGGAGGTTGCATTGCTTGAATCGTTTTTATTCTTTCTGTTGTCACTTGTCTGACTCCTTTTGCAATTCTGTGACCAAGATATTTTACTTCTTGTTTACAAAACTGTAATTTTGCAGGTGATACTTTGTCCCTCATCTGCCAGATGATTTAAAAGAGTAATGGTATCTGTTACACAATTATCTCTTGTTTTTGCAGCCACAAGGAGATCATCAATATACTGCACTAACGTAGATTTTCCAGGTAAATCTAGATTCTTCAAGGATTTCTTTAGCAACTAATTAAAAATGGATGGACTCTCGGTATACCCCTGAGGGATACGACACCATGCTAAGATACGCTCTTTGAACCTGACCTCAAAAATTTGTTGGCTTTCTGGATGCAATGGAACAGTAAAGAATGCATTACATAAATCAATAACCGTGTACCATTCTGCATCATGCGGAATCTGATATAAAATTACTGCTGGGTTTGGTACAATTGAGCAACATGGAACAACAATTTTGTTAACTTTTCTCAGGTATTGAACAATCCTGAAAGTACCGTTTGGCTTTTTAATTCCCATAATCGGTGAATTACTTGGGCTGCTCTCAATTTCTTTTAGAACACCTTGTTTTATGAATTTATCTATCAAAGGAATTACTCCTTCAATCACTTCTGCTTTCATTTTATACTGTGGAATATTTGGATAATCTGCTCCTTGTTTTACTGATATTTTTACTGGGTCTACATTTTTCATCAAACCCATTTCATCTCCAGTGAAATCCCAAATTTTAACATTCACTGTGTTTTTCAATTCTTCAGGTAGATTATTCTTATCAAATCCAGGAAATAATTTACTTTCTGCTGCCTCAACCATTGACATTGTTAATCTGTAAAGCCCATCTTCTTCTGGAATTTGTAGCTCAATACCATCCGGTGAGCAATATATTTTACAATTCATCTTACAAAGAATATCCCTACCTAAAAGATTAACAGGACTGCTATTACAAACTATACATTTATGCATGTCTTTAAATTTACCTATTTCAACTTCAACTGGTTCAGTTAGATCTGTTTTAATTTGCTGATTAGCTACACCAACTACTTGGATATTTTCACCAGAGAGGTAGGTTTTCTATTTCCACTGATCTAACAGTAGAACGGGTAGTACCATTTACAAATGGACCAGACTAATCTACCTCAAGAGTGGCTCCAAGCACACACTCTTCCTCCTCTCTCAGGCACCGTCAGAAGTAATCATCAGATTCACTCCCACCATCTTCTTTCAACCAATATTGTTGTGACACATTCGACACATTTACTCTTGGCGGTCTGTTTACCTGTTCACCTCTGCTGAATCCTGTTTCTGCACTGTATCTCTGCACATTTACACAGTTTGGAAGTGGCGGTTGTGGTATCTGACTTTGCTGATTCACTACCTGTCGCTGTAGCTGTTGCTGCAGATTTATCTCATTCTGCATCTGTGGATTTAATGATGCATTTTTTAAAATTTCTGGGCGGATTCTTACACTCACGCTTCCAGTGTCCAATTTCGCCACAATTAAAACATGGGAGTTTCTGTTCTAACTCTTCTATATTTCCCATCAATTTTGGCTTATTATAATTACCCTTAAATTTTCCTTGATTCTGATCAACATTTTTATTTCCCAAATTTGCCAATTGTTGTTCAGCCACTTTTACCTGTGCCCACATAGCTTTTTTCTGTTAACTTCTTTTGTTTAGCATCTATTTCATCACTGCAGTATTTTGCCTTTCTCAAAATCGCATCTACTGTGTTTGATTGCCAACCAACTATTCCAGTTCTTATCATTTCACCAATTTCAGGTCTCAAGCCATATACAAACCTATATATGAAATGGCTCATATCCTTTTCACTTAAATTCTCATAACCACTGTATTGTTTGAATACCAGCAGTAGTCTCTCATAGAATGAATGTACTGATTCCTTTGGCTCTTGGGTTGTTCTATCTATTTTAACCCAATCTATTTCTTTTGGGGGAATCTTGTTTTTCAAGAATGTAATTACCTGTTCGTACTTTCTCATTACCTCTGGTGAAGGAGCACCTGTCACCAAATGTCGAGGGTATTCTTCTTTAGGCCAATTTATAGTAATTTTACATTCTGCCCAAAGATCTGATGGGACAACTATGTCAAAGAATCCATCAAGATCAATCCATTAAATGTTTGAAACTTTCACAAATCTGTCTACATGTCGATACCTTTCTACAGGTTTTTCTCTTAATCGAGGAAAATCATTTGTGAACATTAAAATGTGCTGCCTTGTCCATGGGACATGCACATACCCACCTCCTGGTATTTCTCTCATTGGTAATTCATTTACCACTTCCAATTCCTTTTCCTTTTCTCTGACAGGAAAAGCTAAGCTTGTTCTGTCTTCATCTCTTTTTGTTGTCCATTTTACCCTCCATTTAGCTAAATCACCCCATTTTCTCAAAACCACAATTAAGTCTTTTATATGAATGATTCTTCCAGTGGTATTCATATTCTCAATATCTTTTTCAGAGAAATCCACTATGTAATGTGTCTGCATATTCTTTTGCTTACTCAAATCTACTTCTAATTCAGCAGCCATTTCCTCTAATTGATCATATTTGTTTTTAGTTTTCCAAGTTATGCTTTTGCAAATAAACAATAACTCATCATCCTGATATAACTTCAAACTGTCAGTTCCAATTGTTCCAATTATTAATTCCTCAATATCTGCTTTCAATTTTGCAACATCAAGTAATTTACATTCTGGAGTTTGTGTTAAATCTATTTTATACGGACTCTTTTCCGGCGTTCCAGAGTCAGATTCTGCCCTAGATGGAGTTTTACTTATCAAACTTTGATTAAAAGTTAAATCAGGCATCATTATTTTCTCTCGATGTATTTCAGACAAATCTGAATAAAATTTTTCAGTCACTTTCTGTATTTCTGAATTTAGTGGAACAGTCAAAGCTGAATGTCTAATTTCTTTTTGATCAAATACTGGAAGAACAGGCCCAATCGTTACTGGTACTGTCACTGCTTCCATGTTTTTAGTTAACTGCTGTATTAATTCATTCGTAGAATGAATATTTTCTGAGGTACTCGGTAATTCCTCATACCTTTCTATTCTTTTTCTATTTAGGGTTACATTTCTCTGAACTGGGGTTTCATGTACTGGTGTTTCAATTCTATGGACTGGGGTTTCAGCATAATTTCTATTTTCTCCTGATATATTTGAACTACATCTTGTTTCTACTCAGGTGTTTTTCCATTATTCAAATTCGTTTTAGGAGACGACTCATCAATAATTTCTCTTGGAGGAGCACTAGGAGAAGTCCATGAACAAACGGGTTGATAAGGTGGCGGTTTTCTGGTATAAATTTCTTCTAATACTGCATCTTCTAACTCATTTTCTTCAATAATGTTATTTTTCTTTTGGGTACACTTTTGTCCAGTTACCTCACTAATTAATCTCACTGGGTACAAACCATCACACATGTCTACACTTCTCCATCAACGCATTCTATCCTGATGTGTTTCTCTATTTAGAGCTAGTCCTGCTCCCCTTGATATTCCTCTAATTTCTCGGTGTAATTAAAACATGTCATCCTCCCATTCAACTAGTGCTTCAAATTGAGTAGGTCTAGGCTTTGGTACAAGTTTCATCATTTTCTCTCTTAAGTTTTTCAAAACTGACATGTTAAAAGATCCATCTTCCGGCCATGCTAATACACCATCATTTTCGGTATATTTCATCCAATTCTCAATCCAAAGACAAGTATGATAACCATATTCACCTTACATATACGCTGCAGGTGTTTTGTACTTATGAATTAATCTTCCACCTCGCGTTGCAATTTTCTTGTCAGGTTTAAGTTTATTTTTCAATTTCTGAAACCATGAAAGCTTCTTTTTCTCTTTCTTGAAATAATAATCCATGTTTTTAAACAATTTCCCTTACTTCAGTAAAGATCGTAACAAGGAAGTTGCTATTCCGCAACACCAACCAATCCGTGCGCGAAACTCACCAACAGGCCAATCAGGTTAAGCTACATCAGTATTCTGCTCAACCAATAGAATTACTGCTTTTGAGGATAAGCCAATCAGCTGCAAGCTTGCCTTAGTCACGTGAACCAATCGATGCGCGAACACTGTGACGTATGTTAGCCAATCACAGCGCGACTCTAGTGACGTATGCTGCTGCTGCAGCTTCTCTGCCTCTTGCTCCGCTCCTTAAACTGACACCTCCTTTACAAAAAAATTTCAAAGCGCCATATTTACAAATCCTTCAACTGAATACAGTTAGTAACTCCACAAATAAACAAACCATTTGTCTGTTTCGCTAAATAAAGTGATAGCTTTCCAATCATTCAAGTATTCTTTTTGCGTGAAATAGACTACGCTATTTTCACAGAATATTTTAAATTCGTCAATAAAGTAAGGTTACTCTACTCTTCTAGCAGGTAATAACGAACTTGTCTCTCTCCAAATGGACATAGACAATTCGGAGTTTAACTTGATTGTATATTACAAATCCATTTACGCACATCCATACGGAAAATCCCTAACCATGCATATATAAAATCTTTAGTAGGACTCTAACCCACCCAAAGAAATTCTCACCCGTCAGTAAGATAGACAACGCTTCCTTACCCTTCACTCAAGCTTGGATACATTCTACTACTCTTTTCACAGAGAGTTTGGAAACAGGCTCCAAGTTCCTATACTCGAAAGCTACGATTTCATAGACAATCCTCACTATACATTCTACCTTACACATCTAAAATTCCTAAACTTGTGCTGTACGTCCACAACACTAGTGATATACGGCGTTACCATTATTTTGAAACAGAACAAATGCACTGTGTAACTTCACCTGTGACACTTCTCTTGCCGGCACAACTAGGAATTTTCACACTGCTGGAAAATACCTTTCAACTACATATAACAACTGAACAAACTCAACATATGTTAAACATCGATCCTATGTAATTACCATGTAGCATGTCTGTTACCATAGTAACCGTAACTCTGCTACCAACGAATTGATCCAGCGCTCCTATTGAAAAACGGTCTCAATAACGCTACCTATCACCTCAATACTCACCATTAATCATGAATCACTAATAACGGCCCATAACACCAATGAGACAATTTTTGAGTGTCTGAATCAGGTGGCCTGATTAATTAAATCTATTCACATATTATCTACAAAATTATGTGCAGGGCTCCACTCTGGACAAGCTTAGCTTTTGCAACCATTTTTCAGAACCACCTCTAGGCCTCACTTGGAAACTATTATTAAACAAACACAAAACATCAATTAATAAAATAATTGAAACCCATTCTGTTACCCACCCCCTTTACTAATTATGTTACCTAGCTGAAGCACAAATAGGCAGCATTTTATTTACCATTCCTTAGGATTGCAGGAACTCTTTTATGCTTTTTTGTCACAGAAAAGACATAACATAAGCACACAAAATAAGCCCATGCCATTAGTTAAACAGCCGCATTTAATACTGACAAAGACAATAGACAAGGTTAGTTTATTATTTCTTCTTCGCGTTTGCGACATTAAAGCACATTTGTTAACGCATGTGTATTTGATGCAAAAACCTTATACTATGTTGATTAGTATTTTCACCACATGCTTGTTAATTCTGTTATAGTTATGAGAGATTAACTTCGCAAGTTTGAACAAAATATTGTTCTGTACCTTGCTTAATCACAGGACAATCCACTTGCTGCTGCACCAAGCACATCAACTGCTGCAACAGCATCTTCGGCAAACAGTCCATACTCACATATTGATCTTGATTTTGGTAAACTTAAATTTCTATGCATTTATTGCAATGAACTTTTCTGTTACATCAAATAGTCTATCAACCTCATTGAAAATAAAAAAAAGGAGCATCACTCTCCTCAACATCAGTCACTACACATTTAGGAAGCTTTTTTGGTGGGAGAACTACCCCATCCAAAGGCAGTACAAAATGTGCACACTAGCTGACGTTCTTGGCTAGGGTTATCAATTATTCTTTAATTTCATATTCTGATTCAAAGTCAAGACCCTCTATTAAGCCTTTTTGTTGTAGATGTTTACACACTTGCTGCCTTTCTTCGCTAGAGTTATCAATTATTCTTCTTGAAATTCAAATTCAAAGTGCACGCCCTTCATTAACCCTTCTTGGTAAATACTACCCATGAATGGCAGTGGCTAATTTGAACACTTGCGTCCTTTTACCGCACAGTGTTTGTACTTTGTGCACTAGCTTGCCTCCTTATATGTGGTACCCATTTCTCACGCTCCCACTGCGGAATCCGACGCCCTGTCTGTGTAATGGACTGGAAAACCAAACACCCACTTCCCTTACAAGGAAATGGGTAGCTTGCACGTCTTTAGCCTTTCTTATTTTTCACCTAATTCTTTTTCTACTCAATCAACACTTCATCCACACATACACAAACCTACTTGCTGCCTTTCTTCACTGTGGTATTCAACTATTCTTCAATGTCACATTCTGATTCAAACTCAAGGCCCTTTATCGAGCCTTTTTGATGTAGCTACTACCCCGGCCGAACGCAGTTAAAAATGTGCACACTTGCTGCCTTACTTGGCTAGGGTTATCAATTATTTTTGAATTTCATGAACTTGTTTGTTTTATATCTGTTATAGGTTTAGTACAATAACAAAATTTATCTTGCAAGTCCAAAAGAACACTGAATGGCAGTCTACACTACAAACAACACAGGTCACAATTTGAACTATTATGTCCCTGAAACATACATATTTTGACAATGCAGTCCATACATGTTCTATCTTTAATTTCAATCGTGATTACAGAGGATACAGTCCATCATTAAATGTAGACTGCGGACAGCCGGATTCAGAACTTCAATTCAGCTTTCCTTCTACATTAACGACAGCATTGTATTCAGCCTTGCTTTCCATAAGGCAGAGACAATTATACTGTGTCCTCAAGTTATGCAAACAGTGACAAAAATAGATTTCATCGACCTTTGTGTCAACAACTGCCTTCAATCTACACTGCAGACAGCTGGGTTCACAACTTGATTTCAGCTTTCCTTCTACATTAAGGAAAGCATTGAATCCAGCCTTGCTTTACTTAAGGCTGACACAATTGTACTGTGTCCTCAGATTGTGTTATCAGTGACTGAATAGCATTCTTCGATCTTTGTCTCAACAACTGCCTTCAATCAACACTGCGGACAGCTGGGTTCACAACTTGAATTCAGCTTTCCTTCTACATTGAGGACAGCATTGTATTCAGCCTTGCTTTTCTTAAGGCAGAGACAATTGTACTGTGTCCTCAGATTCGGTTAACTGTCACAATGTAGCATTCATCGATCTTTGTGTCAACAACTGCCTTCAATCTACACGAGCTGCGTTCACAACTTAAATTCAGCTTTCCTTCTACATTAAGAACAGCATTGAATCCAGCCTTGCTTTACTTTAGGCAGACACAATTGTACTGTGTCCTCAGATTGTGTTATCAGTGACTAAATAGCATTCTTCGATCTTTGTCTCAACAACTGCTTTCAATCTACACTGCAGACAGCTGGATTCACAACTTGAATTCAGCTTTCCTTGTACATTAAGGACAGCATTGTATTCAGCCTTGCTCTCCTTAAGGCAGAGACAATTATACTGTGTCCTTAGATTCTGTTATCTGTGACTAAATAGCATTCATCCATCTTTGTGTCAACAACTGCCTCCAATGTACACTGCGGACAGCTGCGTTCACAACTTGAATTCAGCTGTCCTTCTACATTAAGGTCAGCATTGTATTCAGTCTTGCTTTTCTTAAGGCAGAGACAATTTTATGGCACGACACGGAGGCCATATTATGCAAATCTCCTTTATTACCACCGCTCAGTAGCAACAATAGAATGTAGAACATCAATGAACATTCTTAGTAGGAATAAAGTCCCTTAGAAACCATCTCTCATCCTTCTTTGTTGCTGCTGCTCAGAAAGATAAGTATCTCTACAGCTAGCTTATATATACTTGATTATGATACTTGTATATGTGACTTTACTTTGGTGAATGCTTGGTATGTTTGACATGATAACTTGAATATATGCTTGATTATGTCTTATTATCACTAGGTGTCAACATTTATTAATGATTTGACCCTTTTTTCACTCTCTTTTACCTCCAAAGCTCTTGCTTTCTGATCGTGGTCACCCTTACGACCCTACCGCCTCTCTTATTGTCACCCTTAACCTCCGGTTCTATTTTGGACCGGTGTACCCACTTTATCTTTTTCCACCTTATCACGCGAGCAGCATTATTTAAATGACAACACGCCCCGCAACCGGAGCGCATAAACGTCACCTTTCTGCTTGACTTCGCCTTACGGAGCCTCCGTGATCGGCTCCCGGCTCCACAAACTTCCCCGACCCCCTCGGCGCCTACAATAACGTCATAGGAGGGCCAGGCTAGAGGTACTAGAGGTACCGCCTTGGCAACGACCGACGCACGCTCACAACGTGCGCGTCGGCCATTTTGAGCAATTGGGAAGCCCCCATTGACTCAACATTGCACAGCCATTTTGCGCGACTGGGATCACACTGATTCCTCGAGCGAGATGACAGTTGGCTCATCTCTGCTCGGGAATAGCGTGAACCGGTGGCATTTTATAGCGACTCCCCATTTCGCTTATTCCTTGATACCCTAAAGCGTTCGTTTTGCCATTTATTTAAAAAAAAAAAAAAAAAGTAAGATCGAGATTAGTGCCTGCTGTGACACTATCAGGAGTCACAATTGAGTGCTTCCCAAGACTACCTTCCTATAATTAACTGACAAACCTTAAAATGTCTGAACCCCAATCTGACATTGAGGGACACCTGGAAGAGTTAGTTAGCAAGGCCTTCCAGAAAGTACTAGGATCCATTGATGACACTATCACCAAAAGATTTGAATCACTAGTATCCCCGCGCCCTTCTACAAGCGATTTTCAAGCAGGAGCGACCAAGGCTCCGAAGAAACGGGCACATGGAGGTAAGGAACGACAGGATCCTAAAAAGACCAAACCTTCCTCCGCCCCCTCACGCCCTCGTGGCGGTGACAAAAATGGTGCCTCGGGCACCCCAAGTGGGCAAGAAAAAGGCCCAGAGCCCCCTATTGACATCACTAGTGATATTAGCTCGGACCCAGAAATTGACCTGTCATACTCCTCTGACTTCAATACCGATGAAGAGGCGCAAGAAAGGGGAACGGGGAGCTCAGGAGGGGCATCCAAGGCCCCAGATAAGGAAATCGGTCTATTGGACCCATTTGGAAACCCCATGTTTGACCCTAATATGATTAAACACCCCTTATCCCCAGAATGGACACCCTCCCAACATGTTGGGGACTATCTCTCCTTCTGGCTACGCAGGGAAATCCCCCAAGAAGTCAGGGCTAGACTTCGCTCTGAGTGTCCAAGACCCTCACTCCCTAACAAGATAGCGACAACACCTGAACTTGATCCCAAGGTAGTGGCCTTTATATCTAAGACTGCACGTGATCCAAGAAAGGGGATTGACAAGGGCTTGAGGTCCTGTCAAGACCGCCTCCTCGACGCGGTTGGCCCTATAACCAAGATCTTTGAAATGGCTGAATCAGCCTATCTGGAGGATCGTCAGGTCGACCCAAAGGAACTGAGGGAATGGATCCAAAGGGCTATATGCCTTATTGGAAATGCAAACACAGCCTTGTCCATAGAGAGACGAAAAGGGGTACTTTTTAAAATCGATCCCAAACTGATCGAACTGGCAAAAAATGACGGTGGTCAGAGCACTCAAGGCTTCCTATTTGGTGAGGAATTTATAAAAGATATGGCCAGGTATGTCGGAGCGTTTAGCTCAATACAAAAATCCCAAAAAGACATTAAGAGGGTGTTTCAAGATCGTGTTTTTACACGGGCCGGGAGAATGCGGGGTCGTTTCCCCGGCCGTGGAAACTCCAATTCCAGACCCTTCTTATCCCGCGGAGGCGGGAGATTCAACAGCAACTCGAGTGGCTTCAATCAATTTTACCCCCAGAGGCAAAGATCCCGTGGTCGTCCCTTCCGAGGCGAACGGAGACAACGCTCCTTCTCTGCAGGTAAGGACCTCTCTAGACCTTTCAGATATCCCTCCAAAGGTGGGGGGGAGACTACTACAATTCGCTGGGAACTGGAAGCTTATAACCAAAGACCCCTGGGTTCTCAGCACAGTGAAGGGCTACCACATAGACTTTATCGATACCCCTTTCCAATCGATACCCCCTCGAGAGATCACCTTTTCCGCAAAAGACAGGGCACTGGTGTCTGTGGAGGTTCAAGAGCTTCTAAACAAAGGTGCCATTATAGAGACTACTCACGTAGGCTTCTTAAGCAATATTTTCCTTGTAGAAAAGAAAAACAAGGAACAAAGACCAGTCATAAATTTAAAAGGACTAAACCAATGGGTGGTCTACCACCATTTCAAAATGGAAGGGATACACCTCTTAAGGGACATCTTGAGAAAAGGGGACTGGCTGACGAGACTAGATTTAAAGGACGCTTATCTAACCATACCAATCTGGGAACCCCATCAAAGATTCCTTCAATTCTCTTGGGAAAACCATCTATACCAATTTTGCAGCCTTCCCTTTGGCCTGTCTTCCGCCCCCTGGTGTTTCACCAAGGTACTCCGACCCATTGTCGCATGGCTAAGAGAAAGGGGAGTGAGACTGATCATTTACCTCGACGATATACTCCTAATGGCTCAGTCGAGGGAAACCGTCCTACTTCATACGGATCTCACGATTCGCCTCTTACAACACTTGGGTTTCATTGTCAATATGAAAAAATCATGCATAGTTCCATCCCAACAAACACAGTTTTTGGGCTTCCTGGTAGATACCGTACAAACGGAACTACGTCTCCCCTCCGACAAAGTGAGGAAAGTGAGGAAGGAACTCCGGAAACTATTGACTCTCAAAGTTTTCCCCTTGAGATCACTGGCCAAAATTTTGGGCCTCCTTTCATCTACGATTCAAGCAATCTTTCCAGGCCCGTTACACTATCGGGCACTCCAAAGACTAAAAGCAAGATCTTTGAGATCCAACCTCTCCTACTCCCACTCGATTTCTCTGGACCAAGAGTCGAGAGTCGAAGTTCTTTGGTGGCTGAAGAACGTAGAGGCATGGAATGGGAAAGCTATTTTTGGGGAGGAACCAGATCTGATAATAGAATCGGATGCGAGTTTAGAAGGATGGGGAGCGAGATGTGGAGACTCCTCAACGGGAGGACGTTGGACCCCTCAGGAGAAAGAACTGCATATCAACTGCTTAGAATTACTAGCAGGTTCATTTGCAATTCGTTGTTTCACTCAAGATTCAATGAAATGCTGTGTGACTCTGCGGATGGACAACGTCTCTTCAGTTCGCTACGTCAGCAAACTGGGTGGTCCACACTCCAAAGATCTAACAGATCTAGCGAAGGGCCTGTGGGACTACTGCTTGAGCAAAGGTATTTCAGTTGTTGCAGAACACATTCCTGGGTTGAAGAACGAGGTAGCCGACTGGTACTCGAGGAATTTCAGAGACTCCAGCAATTGGAGACTGAACAGACATGTATTCCTGGCCATCCAGTCCAGATGGGGACCCTTCAAAACAGACCTATTTGCGGACCATCTGAATACTCACCTGAGGAATTTCTTCAGTTGGAGACCAGATCCTCAAGCTCTGAAAGTGGATGCCTTTCTTCAAGATTGGAGGGACCTAGCACCTTATGCGTTCCCTCCTTTTGCAATGCTACCTCGCCTTCTTCTCCATGCTCGACGATACAAGCAGTGCATGGTTGTCATAACGCCACTGTGGAGGTCCCAAGCTTGGTTCCCAACCATCTTGGAAATGAGCGTGGATTTCCCAATTTTAATCCCCTCTTTCGAGGAAATTCTCCTAGATCCAGAGGGTCACATACACCCTCTTGTAGAGCAGGGCCTTCTAACTCTGACGGCATGGAAGATTTCAGGAGACAATGGAAAATCCCTGGGCTTTCGTCAAATGCTTTCAGACTCATTTCTGAGTCATGGGCATCCGGCACAAGAAAAGCTTATAGACTGGCATGGAACAAATGGGTTCGCTGGTGCATTCAACGATGTTATGATCCCATTTCAACTGATCTAGTCAATGTCATTAATTACCTTTCAGATCTTTTTACCTCAGGTTTGTCTTACAGAACTGTTAACGTTTACAGGTCTGCGATATCTGCAGGTCATTCATTAATTAATGGGATCTCAGTCGGACAGAGTCTTCTAACTAAAAAGATTATGAGAAGCATGAGGGTTTTAAATCCCCCTTGTCCCAGATACACCTCCTTGTGGGATGTTACTCTCGTTCTTCGGACTTTATCATCTTGGGGAGATAATTCTTCTCTTTCTCTTAAACGAATTTCTTTCAAACTTACTATGTTATTATGTCTAATATCCTTTAGGAGAACTTCAGACGTCAAAGCCTTGGATATTTCAAGTAGAGCCTTTCAACCCGAAGGGGTTTGCTTTTATCTTAAAAAAAGAACCAAGACACTATCTTCTTCTATCTTCTATCCCTTCTTTCTTGGAAATGAAAGACTTTGTGTAGTTAAATGTTTAAAAGAATATGAAAAAAGAACCAGGTATTTAAGATCGAATGAATCCCAACTTCTAATCTCAATTAGATCCCCTCACAAAGGAGTCTCTGCTCCAACTTTAGCTAGATGGGTAAAGAATGTTATGCACGAAAGTGGTGTGGATGTATCTATTTTTGGTGCTCATTCTGTCAGAGGTGCTGCGGCATCAAAAGCATTCTGCATGGGGGGTGGATTACAAGATATCCTTAAAGCTGCAGATTGGTCTAATGATAGTATGTTTAAGTCTTGTTATTTCAGACCAATCCCTAATGTAATTGATAATGTCCTTAATGCACTTTAAACTTGCATAATATGGCCTCCGTGTCGTGCCATAAAATTTAGATTTTTCACAGCCTGCTGGGCAGAAAATCTGGATTTTATTAAGGACACGGAGGCTAATATTATCCCACCTCTTTGTTATACCCTCCCATTTATGATGTTTACTTTTTCTTTCAGAATAACATGATTCTGGATTTTAACTGTGGATTTTGGATCTTCAAGTTTTTTGGATCCTCAAGTTTATCTCACGTTGATCTTTCTTCGCAGTTCCTAAACAAAGAAGGATGAGAGATGGTTTCTAAGGGACTTTATTCCTACTAAGAATGTTCATTGATGTTCTACATTCTATTGTTGCTACTGAGCGGTGGTAATAAAGGAGATTTGCATAATATTAGCCTCCGTGTCCTTAATAAAATCCAGATTTTCTGCCCAGCAGGCTGTGAAAAATCTAAATTATACTGTGTCCTCAGGTAATGCAAACAGTGACAAAATAGCTTTCATCAATCTTTGTGTCAACAACTGCCTTCAATCTACACTGCAGACAGCTGCGTTCACAACTTGAATTCAGCTTTCCTTCTACATTAAGGACAGCATTGTATTCAGCCTTGCTTTCCTTAAGGCAGAGACAATTATACTGTGTCCTCAGGTTATGCAAACAGTGACAAAATAGCTGTCATCGATCTTTGTGTCAACAACTGCCTTCAATCTACACTGCAGACAGCTGCGTTCACAACTTGAATTCAGCTTTCCTTCTACATTAAGGACAGCATTGTATTCAGCCTTGCTTTCCTTAAGGCAGAGACAATTATACTGTGTCCTCAGGTTATGCAAACAGTGACAAAATAGCTGTCATCGATCTTTGTGTCAACAACTGCCTTCAATCTACACTGCGGACAGAAGGGTTCACAACTTGAATTCAGCTTTGGAACTAAAAAAGAATTCACAAAGACCTACGTTTACCAAATGTATACATTAAATGGATTGTACAGAGAGGATTAAAGTGCCACCAATTGATCCCATTGGTAAAATCCTTTTTACATCTCCAACACTCTGACCTCATAATTCTGCACTGTGGTGGCAATGACCCAGGCACTTTGACTGGGGTAGGTCTCGAAATGCTTATGAAGGACACCTTTAGAGAATTGATGGCACTTTTCCCTCAAACTGCCTTTGTCTATTATAATATATGCCAAAGGCAGAAATGCAACTGGTCCAACCAATATTGTCCACAGATTGAGAAACCTAGAAAACACTTACGTGCACCATAAATCATCACAAAGAAGAGTAAACACTTTATGTCACAGTGAGACATACTGTCCCTTTTAAATGGCATTGATGCAGAATTCAATCAACAAAAGACATTACTTCAATTACTGTACCTCACCCCGACCACACATCATCACAGGGTACGTTCAAGCTCAGCGCCAAAAGTATTACTAACTCAGTGCACCACAAATCATCACCATGTGACCATACTGAATGAGATGACTTATTTAGAAAAAAATACATCATACTTTTTGAAAATATACTTCAACTTACTTCTGTGAATGCACGACCAATATTTATTAGAAAACTTGATTTTAAAGATTTTGCTACCAATCCGTGCTGCTTGGACCACACATCATCACACACTCCACAGAACTCTGTTGCTGTAGACGCACACTTCCTTCCTTTCTTGGCTGGGATTATCAATTATTCCTCAATTTCAAATTCTGATTCAACGTCAAGATCCTTTATCGAACCTTTTTCCCATTTCTTCTACCCCAGAGGAAGGTTAATACTCCAAAACTAATCTGTAAAATTTAGCAAACAACTCTTTCAAGGGATGATCCATTCAAATAAATACTCCTTTGGCACACCATCTATGGTGCGACATGTAAAAACTAGCACCCCAACAACTTCGAGCTGCAACACAGATATTGCAGGACAATCCACTTGCTGCTGCACCAAGCACATCAACTGCTGCAACAGCATCTTCGGCAAACAGTCCATACTCACATATTGATCTTGATTTTGGTAAACTTAAATTTCTATGCATTTATTGCAATGAACTTTTCTTTTACATCAAATATTCTATCAACCTCATTAGAAATAAAGAAAAGGAGCATCACTCTCCTCAACATCAGTCACTACACATTTATAAAGCTTTTTTGTTGGGAGAACTACCCCATCCAAAGGCAGTACGAAATGTGCACACTTGCTGCCTTTCTTGGCTAGGGTTATCAATTATTCTTTAATTTAATATTCTGATTCAAAGTCAAGACCCTTGATTAAGCCTTTTTGTTGTAGAAGTTTCCACACTTGCTGCCTTTCTTCGCTAGAGTTATCAATTATTATTCTTGAAATTGAAATTCAAAGTGCACGCCCTTCACTAACCCTTCTTGGTAACTACTAGCCATGAATGACAGTGGCTAATTTGCACACTTGCGTCCTTTCTTGCATCCTTTCTACCGCACAGTGTGTGTACTTTATGTATTTATTTATTTATTTTAGGCATTTATTAAGCGCACTGTCACCATAGCAGGCATCCTGGCGCTGACTGAATCCGAAGGGGCGGGGAAAGTGAGAGCATCGGGGAAGGGAGATTATCAGACAGTTGTCTTAGGGATGAGCCAGGTTTTAATCCTTTTCCTGAAAGGCAGAAATTCAGAAATGTGCCTAATTTCAGCTGGAAGCGTATTCCAAAGCTTGGCAGCTGAAACGTCGAAGGATCTGCCTTCGGATCTGATCTTTTTGAATCTGGGAACCACTGCCAGCTTGGCTTCAGAAGAGTGAAGCTGCCTGGCTGGAGTGTACCAAGTAAATTTAGATTGGAGGGAGGCAAGGCCCATTGCATGAAGCGCCCTGAACGCTATACATAGGGCTTTGAATTGTACCCTCTGCCTCACCGGCAGCCAGTGGAGTTTGCTCAGTGAGGACGCTCCATTTGCTCTTCTAGGAAGCCCCAGGGCCAATTTGGCAGCTGCTTATTGGACTCTTTGGAGTCTGTCAAGCAAGAACCTGGGGGATTCCAGCAAAAGGGCATTGCAATAGTCTAATCGACTAAGGATGGTACATCTTACCACTTGGGCACGTGCATGAATGGGGAGGAGAGGCAGTACCTTCCTTAGGGAACGGAGAATGGCAAAGCAAGAAGCGGTAGTCTTTTGAATGTGCGTCTCCATACTAAGTTTATGATTCAGCATAACCCCAAGGTTGCGAATTGTAGCTACTGGACGAACTGTGGTCCCAGATTCAGGGGGCCAGAAGTTATCAGGGAAAGGCCGAGGAATCTTGGTGCCAGTGCTAGGGCGTAATTGACAATTTTAATATTATAGCTTTTAATTAGCGTGATCAACGGTCTTAGGTACAAATTAAAAAGAATAGGACTAATTGCAGAGCCCTGGGGGACCCCATGCGAGACTAAAGTAAACGCCGACTGAAAAGGGGGAATAGACACCGCCTGCTGCCTATCCTGCAGAAATGAATGGAACCACTGTACTGCCGAACCTCTTATTCCCGCCTCAAACAACCGCTTCAGCAAAATGTCGTGGTTCACAGTGTCGAAGGCGGCAGACATATCAAGCAGAATCAGAAATGCTGCCTGCCTTCTGTCTGCATGCCTCTGAAGCTCGTCCATAGCGGTGATTAAGGCGGTCTCGGTTCCATGGGTGGGCCGGACACTAAATTGGTCAACGTCCAGAAGTTGATAACGTTCCAGATGGTTGGAGAGGATGTTACTAACCCAGCTTTCGGCAATTTTGGCTGGGAAGGGCAGCAGAGAGATAGGACGGTAGTTTTTGGAGCAGTCTGGGTCAAGAGAGGGCTTTTTTAGCAGAGGGGATACTAATGCCCGCTTCCACTGAACAGGAACAGTTCCAGTTGCAAGTGATTGGTTGCAGATTAAGTGAAGGGAAGGAAGAAGTTCCAACTCAAATTCCTTCCATATTTTATGGGGAACAGGGTCTAAGGGAGACCCAGAGGAGATCTTTCTGGCTATTTTACAGAAGGCCTCATACGTGAGAGATGGGAACTCAAGAAGAAGATCATTTGAGGCCAAGGATGGCACTCCTGGCTGGTTCGCTAAGGGTCTCGGTTGGAGATCGGGGGGAGGGGAAGAATCAGGTGAGACTTCTAAGTCTTTGATGATAAGTTACATTATTTCTTTGAAAAAGACAGCAAGATTCTCACAAAGCTCTTGGGACGGGACAATGGTGTTTTTGGCATATTCCGGGTTGGTGACACTATTCAATATATTAAAGATGTTTCTAGAGCTGTTGGGGGAGTTGCAGATCATGGAGGAATAATACTCGGCTTTAGATTTTTTAATCAAGTTCTTGTATTCCCGAACTTTATTTTTCCAAAGTTCCTTAGCAGTTTCAATATAGTTTCGTCTCCACATTCTCTCTGCATGTTTACAGCTCTGCTTCAGATCTTTTAAGCTATCATTGAACCAAGGCGCGGAATTGGTGCCCTTACAGCTACGAGTTTTTAAAGGGGCATGAACGTCAAGGATAGAAGTAATCCTTCAGCAGAGAGAGGAGTAATTATCCTCTACCTGTTTGTCCTCGTCAAAGAATTGATCTAATTGAAACACTTCCCCTGACGAATGCAGATGAGTAAGAACTTTCCAATCTCTGCACTTAATTTTGTTGATCAGCCCAGGAGCTTTGAAATGGTCACCTTTTAGGCCTATAAAGAACTTAATGAGTGAATGATCTGTCCAATCCATGGGTAGAGTTTCTCCCATTGTTACCAACTGGGGCCCTGCGAACAATAGGTCTAGAAGGTGTCCGCTCCTGTGGGTTGCTCCGGTAACCAACTGGAAAAGTCCAAGACTTTCGCAGGAGTGAAGTAGGTTGCGGAGACCAGAATCAAGTACGCCGTTCTGCCAAAGATTAAAATCACCCAAAATAAACAGTTTGTGATGCGAGAGTGCAATATTGGTTAAGGTGGCCAAAAGCGCTTGTTGATGCTGAAGGCTGAACGCACCCTGAACCGCTAGTGCACTTTGTGCACTAGCTTGCCTTCTTATATGTGGTACCCATTTCTCACGCTCCCACTGCGGAATCCGACGCCCTGTTTGTGTAATGGACTGGAAAACCAAACACCCACTTCCCTTACAAGGAAATGGGTAGCTTGTACGTCTTTAGCCTTTCTTATTTTTCACCTTATTCATCTTCTACTCAATCAACACATCATCCACACATACACAAACCTACTTGCTGCCTTTCTTCACTGTGGTTATCAACTATTCTTCAATTTCATATTCTGATTCAAACTCAAGACCCTTTATCGAGCCTTTTTGATGTAGCTACTACCCCGGCCGAACGCAGTTAAAAATTTGCACACATGCTGCCTTACTTGGCTAGGGTTATCAATTATTCTTGAATTTCATGAACTTATTTTATATCTGTTATAGGTTTAGTACAATAACAAAATTCGTCTTGCAAGTCCAAAAGAACACTGAATGGCAGTCTACACTATAGACAACACAGGTCACAATTTGAACTATTATGTCCCTGAAACATACATATTTTGACAACGCATTCCATACATGTTCTATCTTTAATTTCAATCGTGATTACAGGTGATACTGTCCACCATTAAATGTAGACTGCCGACAGCCGGATTCGCAACTTCAATTCAGCTTTCCTTCTACATTAACCCCATCGCTGCTAGGCCTTTTCCCCTCCTGTGCTAAGCCTTTTTTTGATTTGGGGTAGTGCGCGCTTAGGCCCCTAACTTTTTGACCACATAAGGTATCGACGCCAAATTTGCGTCCTTTTCTTCCAACATCATGGGGATTCTAAAGGTGCCCAGGGTTTGTGGATTCCCTTGGAGGGGTCCAAGAAATTAAGCAAAATACAGTGACATTTTAGTTTTTTTCAGAAAAATGGGAAAAGCGGGCTGCAAATGAAAGCCTCTGGGTTTTTTCCTGCAAATGTTATCAAAAAAGGGTTTGTGGGGCTGAAATCTCAATTTTCTCAACTTTTAGGGAATGACAGTCTTTTGTCAGAGAACCAACATTTTTTACACACTTTTGGCATTTTTCTGGGACACAGCCTATTTTTGCTATTTGTAGAGCTTTCAACCTCCTTCCAGTTAATGGTAGAAATGAGTTTGAAAGCAATAATGGATCCTGGGTAGCTATACATTTTCGCAAAGTAGACAAAATTCTAAATTCAGAAAGGGGTCATTTGTCTAAATCCATGAAGGTTTCTTTATAGAAACTAACAGTTACATTTTGGAATAATTGAAAATTTGTTGAAAAAAACAGCCTTTTGTCTCAACATTTTCACCTATAACTTCTATTTTTTTGACAGCTCTTGGAAAGCAATATACCGTTACATCCGTTAGACCTTCCTGGTTGTGGGGATATATAGGACTTGTAGTTTCACCAAGAACCCGACGAACTCAGATCTAAAAACTGAGCAGCAACTTGCAATGGTATTTTATTATTTACTGGGTATAGAGCACTTATTCTTGGAAAATGTATACATGGAAAAATCTGCATGAAAGACACCTATGTATTTCTGAATTGGGTACAAATTATAGAGTTTAGAAACAGTATATATTTGCACATTTTCAAAATTGGGAATACTCATACTAGCATGAGAATTATTGGTCATTTTTCAAAAAGATTTTTTTTTTACACAATGTCTTTCATTGGGAAGGGAGAAATGCATTACAACTCAATAGGTAATAACAGTTGATTTATGAATCTGAATTACCCTAAGTCTCCCGATAAAAACGGTACCTCACTTGTGTGGGTTGACCTTGTGCCTGCGACAGGAAACGGCGCAAAATGCAACGTGATCAAACCTCAATTTTGCAGTTAACAATTGACCCTTTTATGGCAAAGTGCCTAGCTGCAGTTTTTGCACCCTAACTCTGCTGGCACCTAGGGAAACCTAGCAAACCTATACATTTTTGAAAAGTAGACACCCTGGGGAATTTAGGATGGGGTGACTCGACTGCCTACCACCAGGTTCTGTTACCCAGAATCCCTTGCAAAGCTAAGAAATTGACAAAAAAAGTATTTTCCTCACATTTCTGTGGTGGAAAGTTCTGGAATCTGCGTGGATCAACAAATTTCCCCCCACCCAGCGTTCCCCCGGGTTTCCCGAAAAAAATGGTACCTCACTTGCCTGGGTCTGCCTAGTGCCTGCGACAGGAAACAGCGCAAAACGCAACGTGGTCGCACCTCAATTTCGCAGTGAAATCGTGCCCTTTTTTGGCAAAGAGCCTACCTTTTGTTTTTGACCCCTAGCTCTGCCGGCACCTAGGGAAACCCAGCAAACCTATACATTTTTGAAAACTAGACACCCAGGGAAATTTAGGATGGGGTGACTCGACTGCCTCCCACCAGGTTCTGTTACCCAGAATCCCTTGCAAAGCTAAGAAATTAACAAAAAAACGCATTTCCCTCACATTTCTGTGGTGGAAAGTTCTGGAATCTGCGTGGATCAACAAATTTCTACCCACCCAGCGTTACCCCAGGTCTCCCAAAAACAATGGTACCTCACTTGCCTGGGTCTGCCTAGTGCCTGTGACAGGAAACAGCGCAAAATGTAACATGTTTGCACCTCAATTTCGCAGTGAAATTGTGCCCTTTTTTGGCAAAGAGCCTACCTTTTGTTTTTGACCCCTAGCTCTGCCGGCACCTAGGGAAACCTAGCAAACCTATACATTTCTGAAAACTAGACACCCAGGGAAATTCAGGATGGGGTGACTCGACTGCCTACCACCAGGTTCTGTTACCTAGAATCCCTTGCAAATCTAAGAAATTCACAAAAAAAACGCATTTCCCTCACATTTCTGTGGTGGAAAGTTCTGGAATCTGCGTGGATCAACAAATTTCCACCCACCCAGCGTTCCCCCGGATTTCCCGAAAAAAATGGTACCTCACTTGCCTGGGTCTGCCTAGTGCCTGCGACAGGCAACAGCGCAAAACGCAACATGGTCGCACCTCGATTTCGCAGTGAAATCGTGCCCTTTTTTGGCAAAGAGCCTACCTTTTGTTTTTGAACCCTAGCTCTGCCGGCACCTAGGGAAACCTAGCAAACCTATACATTTCTGAAAACTAGACACCCAGGTGAATTCAGGATGGGGTGACTCGACTGCCTCCTACCAGGATCGGTTACCCAGAATCCCTTGCAAATCTAAGAAATTGACAAAAAAAACGCATTTTACTCACATTTCTGTGGTGGAAAGTTCTGGAATCTGCGTGGATCAACAAATTTCCACCTACCCAGCGTTACCCCAGGTCTGCCGAAAACAATGGTACCTCACTTGCCTGGGTCTGCCTAGTGCCTGCGACAGGAAACAGCGCAAAACGTAACATGTTTGCACCTCAATTTCGCAGTGAAATCGTGCCCTTTTTTGGCAAAGAGCCTACCTTTTGTTTTTTAACCCTAGCTCTGCCGGCACCTAGGGAAACCTAGCAAACCTATACATTTTTGAAAACTAGACACCCAGGGGAATTCAGGATGGTGTGACTCGACTGCCTACCACCAGGTTCTGTTACCCAGAATCCCTTGCAAAGCTAAGAAATTGACAAAAAAACACATTTCCCTCACATTTCTGTGGTGGAAAGTTCTGGAATCTGCGTGGATCAACAAATTTCTACCCACCCAGCGTTACCCCAGGTCTCCCGAAAACAATGGTACCTCACTTGCCTGGGTCTGCCTAGTGCCTGTGACAGGAAACAGCGCAAAATGTAACATGTTTGCACCTCAATTTCGCAGTGAAATTGTGCCCTTTTTTGGCAAAGAGCCTACCTTTTGTTTTTGACCCCTAGCTTTGCCGGCACCTAGGGAAACCTAGCAAACCTATACATTTCTGAAAACTAGACACCCAGGGGAATTCAGGATGGGGTGACTCGACTGCCTCCCACCAGGATCTGTTACCCAGAATCCCTTGCAAATCTAAGAAATTGACAAAAAAACGCATTTTCCTCACATTTCTGTGGTGGAAAGTTGTGGAATCTGCGTGGATCAACAAATTTCCACCTACCCAGCGTTACCCTAGGTCTCCCGAAAACAATGGTACCTCACTTGCCTGGGTCTGCCTAGTGCCTGCGACAGGAAACAGCGCAAAACGTAACATGTTTGCACCTCAATTTCGCAGTGAAATCGTGCCCTTTTTTGGCAAAGAGCCTACCTTTTGTTTTTTAACCCTAGCTCTGCCGGCACCTAGGGAAACCTAGCAAACCTATACATTTTTGAAAACTAGACACCCAGGGGAATTCAGGATGGGGTGACTCGACTGCCTACCACCAGGTTCTGTTACCCAGAATCCCTTGCAAAGCTAAGAAATTGACAAAAAACACATTTCCCTCACATTTCTGTGGTGGAAAGTTCTGGAATCTGCGTGGATCAACAAATTTCTACCCACCCAGCGTTACCCCAGGTCTCCCGAAAACAATGGTACCTCACTTGCCTGGGTCTGCCTAGTGCCTGTGACAGGAAACAGCGCAAAATGTAACATGTTTGCACCTCAATTTCGCAGTGAAATTGTGCCCTTTTTTGGCAAAGAGCCTACCTTTTGTTTTTGACCCCTAGCTTTGCCGGCACCTAGTGAAACCTAGCAAACCTATACATTTCTGAAAACTAGACACCCAGGGGAATTCAGGATGGGGTGACTCGACTGCCTACCACCAGGTTCTGTTACCCAGAATCCCTTGCAAATCTAAGAAATTCACAAAAAAAACGCATTTCCCTCACATTTCTGTGGTGGAAAGTTCTGGAATCTGCGTGGATCAACAAATTTCCACCTACCCAGCGTTCCGCCGGGTCTCCCAAAAAAAATGGTACCTCACTTGCCTGGGTCTGCCTAGTGCCTGCAAGAGGAAACAGCGCAAAATGCAACATGGTCGCACCGCAATTTCGCAGTGAAAATGTGCCCTTATTTGGCAAAGGGCCTACCTTTCGTTTTTGAACCCTAGCTCTGCCGGCACCTAGGGAAACACAGCAAACCTATACATTTTTCAAAACTAGACACCCAGGGGAATTTAGGATGGGGTGACTCGACTGCCTCTCACCAGGTTCTGTTACCCAGAATCCCTTGCAAAGCTAAGAAATTGACAAAAAAACGCATTTTCCTCACATTTCTGTGGGGGAAAGTTCTGGAATCTGCGTCAATCAACAAATTTCCACCCACCCAGCGTCCCCCCAGGTCTCCCGAAAAAAATGGTACCTCACTTGCCTGGGTCTGCATAGTGCCGGCGACAGGAAACAGCTCAAAATGTAACATGTTTGCACCTCAATTTCGTTGTGAAATCGTGCCCTTTTTTGGCAAAGAGCCTACCTTTTGTTTTTGACCCCTAGCTCTGCCGGCACCTAGCGAAACCTAGCAAACCTATACATTTTTGAACAGTAGACACCCTGGGTAATTCAGGATGGGGTGACTCGACTGCCTCCCACCAGGATCTGTTACCCAGAATCCCTTGCAAATCTAAGAAATTGACAAAAACAACACATTTTCCTCACATTTCTGTGGTGGAAAGTTCTGGAATCTGCGTGGATCAACAAATTTTCACCTACCCAGCGTTCCCCCAGGTCTCCCAAAAAAAATGGTACCTTACTTGCCTGGGTCTGCCTAGTGCCTGCGACAGGAAACAGCGCAAAACGCAACATGGTCGCACCTCAATTTCGCAGTGAAATCGTGCCCTTTTTTGGCAAAGAGCCTACCTTTTGTTTTTGAACCCTAGCTCTGCCGGCACCTAGGGAAACCTAGCAAACCTATACATTTCTGAAAACTAGACACCCAGGGGAATTCAGGATGGGGTGACTCGACTGCCTCCTACCAGGATCGGTTACCCAGAATCCCTTGCAAATCTAAGAAATTGACAAAAAAACGAATTTTACTCACATTTCTGTGGTGGAAAGTTCTGGAATCTGCGTGGATCAACAAATTTCCACCTACCCAGCGTTACCCCAGGTCTGCCGAAAACAATGGTACCTCACTTGCCTGGGTCTGCCTAGTGCCTGCGACAGGAAACAGCGCAAAACGTAACATGTTTGCACCTCAATTTCGCAGTGAAATCGTGCCCTTTTTTGGCAAAGAGCCTACCTTTTGTTTTTTAACCCTAGCTCTGCCGGCACCTAGGGAAACCTAGCAAACCTATACATTTTTGAAAACTAGACACCCAGGGGAATTCAGGATGGGGTGACTCGACTGCCTACCACCAGGTTCTGTTACCCAGAATCCCTTGCAAAGCTAAGAAATTGACAAAAAAACACATTTCCCTCACATTTCTGTGGTGGAAAGTTCTGGAATCTGCGTGGATCAACAAATTTCTACCCACCCAGCGTTACCCCAGGTCTCCCGAAAACAATGGTACCTCACTTGCCTGGGTCTGCCTAGTGCCTGTGACAGGAAACAGCGCAAAATGTAACATGTTTGCACCTCAATTTCGCAGTGAAATTGTGCCCTTTTTTGGCAAAGAGCCTACCTTTTGTTTTTGACCCCTAGCTTTGCCGGCACCTAGGGAAACCTAGCAAACCTATACATTTCTGAAAACTAGACACCCAGGGGAATTCAGGATGGGGTGACTCGACTGCCTCCCACCAGGATCTGTTACCCAGAATCCCTTGCAAATCTAAGAAATTGACAAAAAAAACGCATTTTCCTCACATTTCTGTGGTGGAAAGTTCTGGAATCTGCGTGGATCAACAAATTTCCACCTACCCAGCGTTACCCTAGGTCTCCCGAAAACAATGGTACCTCACTTGCCTGGGTCTGCCTAGTGCCTGCGACAGGAAACAGCGCAAAACGTAACATGTTTGCACCTCAATTTCGCAGTGAAATCGTGCCCTTTTCTGGCAAAGAGCCTACCTTTTGTTTTTTAACCCTAGCTCTGCCGGCACCTAGGGAAACCTAGCAAACCTATACATTTTTGAAAACTAGACACCCAGGGGAATTCAGGATGGGGTGACTCGACTGCCTACCACCAGGTTCTGTTACCCAGAATCCCTTGCAAAGCTAAGAAATTGACAAAAAACACATTTCCCTCACATTTCTGTGGTGGAAAGTTCTGGAATCTGCGTGGATCAACACATTTCTACCCACCCAGCGTTACCCCAGGTCTCCCGAAAACAATGGTACCTCACTTGCCTGGGTCTGCCTAGTGCCTGTGACAGGAAACAGCGCAAAATGTAACATGTTTGCACCTCAATTTCGCAGTGAAATTGTGCCCTTTTTTGGCAAAGAGCCTACCTTTTGTTTTTGACCCCTAGCTTTGCCGGCACCTAGTGAAACCTAGCAAACCTATACATTTCTGAAAACTAGACACCCAGGGGAATTCAGGATGGGGTGACTCGACTGCCTACCACCAGGTTCTGTTACCCAGAATCCCTTGCAAATCTAAGAAATTCACAAAAAAAACGCATTTCCCTCACATTTCTGTGGTGGAAAGTTCTGGAATCTGCGTGGATCAACAAATTTCCACCTACCCAGCGTTCCGCCGGGTCTCCCAAAAAAAATGGTACCTCACTTGCCTGGGTCTGCCTAGTGCCTGCAAGAGGAAACAGCGCAAAATGCAACATGGTCGCACCGCAATTTCGCAGTGAAAATGTGCCCTTATTTGGCAAAGGGCCTACCTTTCGTTTTTGAACCCTAGCTCTGCCGGCACCTAGGGAAACCCAGCAAACCTATACATTTTTCAAAACTAGACACCCAGGGGAATTTAGGATGGGGTGCCTCGACTGCCTCTCACCAGGTTCTGTTACCCAGAATCCCTTGCAAAGCTAAGAAATTGACAAAAAAACGCATTTTCCTCACATTTCTGTGGTGGAAAGTTCTGGAATCTGCGTCAATCAACAAATTTCCACCCACCCAGCGTCCCCCCAGGTCTCCTGAAAAAAATGGTACCTCACTTGCCTGGGTCTGCATAGTGCCGGCGACAGGAAACAGCTCAAAATGTAACATGTTTGCACCTCAATTTCGTTGTGAAATCGTGCCCTTTTTTGGCAAAGAGCCTACCTTTTGTTTTTGACCCCTAGCTCTGCCGGCACCTAGCGAAACCTAGCAAACCTATAAATTTTTGAACAGTAGACACCCTGGGTAATTCAGGATGGGGTGACTCGACTGCCTACCACCAGGTTCTGTTACCCAGAATCCCTTGCAAAGCTAAGAAATTGACAAAAAAACGCATTTGCCTCACATTTCTGTGGTGGAAAGTTCTGGAATCTGCGTGGATCAACAAATTTCCACCCACCCAGCGTTCCCCTGGGTCTCCCGAAAAAAATGGTACCTTACTTGCCTGGGTCTGCCTAGTGCCTGCGACAGGAAACAGCGCAAAACGCAACGTGGTCGCACCTCAATTTTGCAGTGAAATCGTGCCCTTTTTTGGCAAAGAGCCTACCTTTTGTTTTTGAACCCTAGCTATGCCGGCACCTAGGGAAACCTAGCAAACCTATACATTTCTGAAAACTAGACACCCAGGGGAATTCAGGATGGGGTGACTCGACTGCCTCCCACCAGGATCTGTTACCCAGAATCCCTTGCAAATCTAAGAAATTGACAAAAAAAACACATTTTCCTCACATTTCTGTGGTGGAAAGTTCTGGAATCTGCGTGGATCAACAAATTTTCGCCTACCCAGCGTTCCCCCAGGTCTCCCAAAAAAAATGGGACCTCACTTGCCTGGGTCTGCCTAGTGCCTGCGACAGAAACCAGCGCAAAACGTAACATGTTTGCATCTCAATTTCGCAGTGAAATCGTGCCCTTTTTTTGGCAAAGAGCCTACCTTTTGTTTTTGAATCCTAGCTCTGCCGGCACCTAGGGAAACCTAGCAAACCTATACATTTTTGAACACTAGACACCCAGGGGAATTCAGGATGGGGGGACTCGACTGCCTACCACCAGGTTATGTTACCCAGAATCCCTTGCAAAACTAAGAAATTGACAAAAAAACGCATTTCCCTCACATTTCTGTGGTGGAAAGTTCTGGAATCTGGGTGGATCAACAAATTTCTACCGACCCAGCGTTACCCCAGGTCTCCCGAAAACAATGGTACCTCACTTGCCTGGGTCTGCCTAGTGCCTGCGACAGGAAACAGCGCAAAACGTAACATGTTTGCACCTCAATTTGGCAGTGAAATCGTGCCCTTTTTTGGCACAGAGCCTACCTTTTGTTTTTTAACCCTAGCTCTGCCGGCACCTAGGGAAACCTAGCAAACCTATACATTTTTGAAAACTAGACACCCAGGGGAATTCAGGATGGGGTGACTCGACTGCCTACCACCAGGTTTTGTTACCCAGAATCCCTTGCAAAGCTAAGAAATTGACAAAAAAATCTCATTTCCCTCACATTTCTGTGGTGGAAAGTTCTGGAATCTGCATGGATCAACAAATTTCTACCCACCCAGCGTTACCCCAGGTCTCCCGAAAACAATGGTACCTCACTTGCATGGGTCTGCCTAGTGCCTGTGACAGGAAACAGCGCAAAATGTAACATGTTTGCACCTCAATTTCGCAGTGAAATTGTGCCCTTTTTTGGCAAAGAGCCTACCTTTTGTTTTTGACCCCTAGCTCTGCCGGCACCTAGGGAAACCTAGCAAACCTATACATTTCTGAAAACTAGACACCCAGGGGAATTCAGGATGGGGTGACTCGACTGCCTACCACCAGGTTCTGTTACCCAGAATCCCTTGCAAATCTAAGAAATTCACAAAAAAACGCATTTCCCTCACATTTCTGTGGTGGAAAGTTCTGGAATCTGCGTGGATCAACAAATTTCCACCCACCCAGCGTTCCCCCGGGTTTCCCGAAAAAAATGGTACCTCACTTGCCTGGGTCTGCCTAGTGCCTGCGACAGGAAACAGCGCAAAACGCAACGTGGTCGCACCTCAATTTCGCAGTGAAATCGTGCCCTTTTTTGGCAAAGAGCCTACCTTTTGGTTTTGAACCCTAGCTCTGCCGGCACCTAGGGAAACCTAGCAAACCTATACATTTCTGAAAACTAGACACCCAGGGGAATTCAGGATGGGGTGACTCAACTGCCTACCACCAGGTTCTGTTACCCAGAATCCCTTGCAAATCTAAGAAATTCACACAAAAAACGCATTTCCCTCACATTTCTGTGGTGGAAAGTTCTGGAATCTGCGTGGATCAACAAATTTCCACCCACCCAGCGTTCCGCCGTGTCTCCCGAAAACAATGGTACCTCACTTGCCTGGTTCTGCCTAGTGCCTGCAAGAGGAAACAGCGCAAAATGCAACATGGTCGCACCGCAATTTCGCAGTGAAAATGTGCCCTTATTTGGCAAAGAGCCTACCTTTCGTTTTTGAACCCTAGCTCTGCCGGCACCTAGGGAAACCCAGCAAACCTATACATTTTTGAAAACTAGACACCCAGGGGAATTTAGGATGGGGTGACTCGACTGCCTCTCACCAGGTTCTGTTACCCAGAATCCCTTGCAAAGCTAAGAAATTGACAAAAAAACGCATTTTCCTCACATTTCTGTGGTGGAAAGTTCTGGAATCTGCGTCAATCAACAAATTTCCACCCACCCAGCGTCCCCCCAGGTCTCCCAAAAAAAATGGTACCTCACTTGCCTGGGTCTGCCTAGTGCCGGCGACAGGAAACAGCTCAAAATGTAACATGTTTGCACCTCAATTTCGTAGTGAAATCGTGCCCTTTTTTGGCAAAGAGCCTACCTTTTGTTTTTGACCCCTAGCTCTGCCGGCACCTAGCGAAACCTAGCAAACCTATACATTTTTGAACAGTAGACACCCTGGGTAATTCAGGATGGGGTGACTCGACTGCCTCTCACCAGGTTCTGTTACCCAGAATCCCTTGCAAAACTAAGAAATTGACAAAAAAACGCATTTCCCTCACATTTCTGTGGTGGAAAGTTCTGGAATCTGGGTGGATCAACAAATTTCTACCGACCCAGCGTTACCCCAGGTCTCCCGAAAACAATGGTACCTCACTTGCATGGGTCTGCCTAGTGCCTGTGACAGGAAACAGCGCAAAATGTAACATGTTTGCACCTCAATTTCGCAGTGAAATTGTGCCCTTTTTTGGCAAAGAGCCTAACTTTTGTTTTTGACCCCTAGCTCTGCCGGCACCTAGGGAAACCTAGCAAACCTATACATTTCTGAAAACTAGACACCCAGGGGAATTCAGGATGGGGTGACTCGACTGCCTACCACCAGGTTCTGTTACCCAGAATCCCTTGCAAATCTAAGAAATTCACAAAAAAACGCATTTCCCTCACATTTCTGTGGTGGAAAGTTCTGGAATCTGCGTGGATCAACAAATTTCCACCCACCCAGCGTTCCCCCGGGTTTCCCGAAAAAAATGGTACCTCACTTGCCTGGGTCTGCCTAGTGCCTGCGACAGGAAACAGCGCAAAACGCAACGTGGTCGCACCTCAATTTCGCAGTGAAATCGTGCCCTTTTTTGGCAAAGAGCCTACCTTTTGGTTTTGAACCCTAGCTCTGCCGGCACCTAGGGAAACCTAGCAAACCTATACATTTCTGAAAACTAGACACCCAGGGGAATTCAGGATGGGGTGACTCAACTGCCTACCACCAGGTTCTGTTACCCAGAATCCCTTGCAAATCTAAGAAATTCACAAAAAAAACGCATTTCCCTCACATTTCTGTCGTGGAAAGTTCTGGAATCTGCGTGGATCAACAAATTTCCACCCACCCAGCGTTCCGCCGGGTCTCCCGAAAACAATGGTACCTCACTTGCCTGGTTCTGCCTAGTGCCTGCAAGAGGAAACAGCGCAAAATGCAACATGGTCGCACCGCAATTTCGCAGTGAAAATGTGCCCTTATTTGGCAAAGAGCCTACCTTTAGTTTTTGAACCCTAGCTCTGCCGGCACCTAGGGAAACCCAGCAAACCTATACATTTTTGAAAACTAGACACCCAGGGGAATTTAGGATGGGGTGACTCGACTGCCTCTCACCAGGTTCTGTTACCCAGAATCCCTTGCAAAGCTAAGAAATTGACAAAAAAACGCATTTTCCTCACATTTCTGTGGTGGAAAGTTCTGGAATCTGCGTCAATCAACAAATTTCCACCCACCCAGCGTCCCCCCAGGTCTCCCAAAAAAAATGGTACCTCACTTGCCTGGGTCTGCCTAGTGCCGGCGACAGGAAACAGCTCAAAATGTAACATGTTTGCACCTCAATTTCGTAGTGAAATCGTGCCCTTTTTTGGCAAAGAGCCTACCTTTTGTTTTTGACCCCTAGCTCTGCCGGCACCTAGCGAAACCTAGCAAACCTATACATTTTTGAACAGTAGACACCCTGGGTAATTCAGGATGGGGTGACTCGACTGCCTACCACCAGGTTCTGTTACCCAGAATCCCTTGCAAAGCTAAGAAATTGACAAAAAAACGCATTTCCCTCACATTTCTGTGGTGGAAAGTTCTGGAATCTGCGTGGATCAACTAATTTCCACCCACCGAGCGTTCCCCTGGGTCTCCCGAAAAAAATGGTACCTTACTTGCCTGGGTCTGCCTAGTGCCTGCGAAAGGAAACAGCGCAAAACGCAACGTGGTCGCACCTCAATTTCGCAGTGAAATCGTGCCCTTTTTTGGCAAAGAGCCTACCTTTTGTTTTTGAACCCTAGCTCTGCCGGCACCTAGGGAAACCTAGCAAACCTATACATTTCTGAAAACTAGACACCCAGGGGAATTCAGGATGGGGTGACTCGACTGCCTCCCACCAGGCTCTGTTACCCAGAATCCCTTGCAAATCTAAGAAATTGACAAAAAAAACACATTTTCCTCACATTTCTGTGGTGGAAAGTTCTGGAATCTGCGTGGATCAACAAATTTTCACCTACCCAGCGTTCCCCCAGGTCTCCCCAAAAAAATGGTACCTCACTTGCCTGGGTCTGCCTAGTGCCTGCGACAGAAACCAGCGCAAAACGTAACATGTTTGCATCTCAATTTCGCAGTGAAATCGTGCCCTTTTTTTGGCAAAGAGCCTACCTTTTGTTTTTGAAGCCTAGCTCTGCCGGCACCTAGGGAAACCTAGCAAACCTATACATTTTTGAAAACTAGACACCCAGGGGAATTCAGGATGGGGGGACTCGACTGCCTACCACCAGGTTATGTTACCCAGAATCCCTTGCAAAACTAAGAAATTGACAAAAAAACGCATTTCCCTCACATTTCTGTGGTGGAAAGTTCTGGAATCTGGGTGGATCAACAAATTTCTACCGACCCAGCGTTACCCCAGGTCTCCCGAAAACAATGGTACCTCACTTGCCTGGGTCTGCCTAGTGCCTGCGACAGGAAACAGCGCAAAACGTAACATGTTTGCACCTCAATTTGGCAGTGAAATCGTGCCCTTTTTTGGCACAGAGCCTACCTTTTGTTTTTTAACCCTAGCTCTGCCGGCACTTAGGGAAACCTAGCAAACCTATACATTTTTGAAAACTAGACACCCAGGGGAATTCAGGATGGGGTGACTCGACTGCCTACCACCAGGTTCTGTTACCCAGAATCCCTTGCAAATCTAAGAAATTCACAAAAAAACGCATTTCCCTCACATTTCTGTGGTGGAAAGTTCTGGAATCTGCGTGGATCAACAAATTTCCACCCACCCAGCGTTCCCCCGGGTTTCCCGAAAAAAATGGTACCTCACTTGCCTGGGTCTGCCTAGTGCCTGCGACAGGAAACAGCGCAAAACGCAACGTGGTCGCACCTCAATTTCGCAGTGAAATCGTGCCCTTTTTTGGCAAAGAGCCTACCTTTTGGTTTTGAACCCTAGCTCTGCCGGCACCTAGGGAATCCTAGCAAACCTATACATTTCTGAAAACTAGACACCCAGGGGAATTCAGGATGGGGTGACTCAACTGCCTACCACCAGGTTCTGTTACCCAGAATCCCTTGCAAATCTAAGAAATTCACAAAAAAAACGCATTTCCCTCACATTTCTGTGGTGGAAAGTTCTGGAATCTGCGTGGATCAACAAATTTCCACCCACCCAGCGTTCCGCCGGGTCTCCCGAAAACAATGGTACCTCACTTGCCTGGTTCTGCCTAGTGCCTGCAAGAGGAAACAGCGCAAAATGCAACATGGTCGCACCGCAATTTCGCAGTGAAAATGTGCCCTTATTTGGCAAAGAGCCTACCTTTCGTTTTTGAACCCTAGCTCTGCCGGCACCTAGGGAAACCCAGCAAACCTATACATTTTTGAAAACTAGACACCCAGGGGAATTTAGTATGGGGTGACTCGACTGCCTCTCACCAGGTTCTGTTACCCAGAATCCCTTGCAAAGCTAAGAAATTGACAAAAAAACGCATTTTCCTGACATTTCTGTGGTGGAAAGTTCTGGAATCTGCGTCAATCAACAAATTTCCACCCACCCAGCGTCCCCCCAGGTCTCCCAAAAAAAATGGTACCTCACTTGCCTGGGTCTGCCTAGTGCCGGCGACAGGAAACAGCTCAAAATGTAACATGTTTGCACCTCAATTTCGTAGTGAAATCGTGCCCTTTTTTGGCAAAGAGCCTACCTTTTGTTTTTGACCCCTAGCTCTGCCGGCACCTAGCGAAACCTAGCAAACCTATACATTTTTGAACAGTAGACACCCTGGGTAATTCAGGATGGGGTGACTCGACTGCCTCTCACCAGGTTCTGTTACCCAGAATCCCTTGCAAAACTAAGAAATTGACAAAAAAACGCATTTCCCTCACATTTCTGTGGTGGAAAGTTCTGGAATCTGGGTGGATCAACAAATTTCTACCGACCCAGCGTTACCCCAGGTCTCCCGAAAACAATGGTACCTCACTTGCCTGGGTCTGCCTAGTGCCTGCGACAGGAAACAGCGCAAAACGTAACATGTTTGCACCTCAATTTGGCAGTGAAATCGTGCCCTTTTTTGGCACAGAGCCTACCTTTTGTTTTTTAACCCTAGCTCTGCCGGCACCTAGGGAAACCTAGCAAACCTATACATTTTTGAAAACTAGACACCCAGGGGAATTCAGGATGGGGTGACTCGACTGCCTACCACCAGGTTTTGTTACCCAGAATCCCTTGCAAAGCTAAGAAATTGACAAAAAAACGCATTTCCCTCACATTTCTGTGGTGGAAAGTTCTGGAATCTGCATGGATCAACAAATTTCTACCCACCCAGCGTTACCCCAGGTCTCCCGAAAACAATGGTACCTCACTTGCATGGGTCTGCCTAGTGCCTGTGACAGGAAACAGCGCAAAATGTAACATGTTTGCACCTCAATTTCGCAGTGAAATTGTGCCCTTTTTTGGCAAAGAGCCTACCTTTTGTTTTTGACCCCTAGCTCTGCCGGCACCTAGGGAAACCTAGCAAACCTATACATTTCTGAAAACTAGACACCCAGGGGAATTCAGGATGGGGTGACTCGACTGCCTACCACCAGGTTCTGTTACCCAGAATCCCTTGCAAATCTAAGAAATTCACAAAAAAACGCATTTCCCTCACATTTCTGTGGTGGAAAGTTCTGGAATCTGCGTGGATCAACAAATTTCCACCCACCCAGCGTTCCCCCGGGTTTCCCGAAAAAAATGGTACCTCACTTGCCTGGGTCTGCCTAGTGCCTGCGACAGGAAACAGCGCAAAACGCAACGTGGTCGCACCTCAATTTCGCAGTGAAATCGTGCCCTTTTTTGGCAAAGAGCCTACCTTTTGGTTTTGAACCCTAGCTCTGCCGGCACCTAGGGAAACCTAGCAAACCTATACATTTCTGAAAACTAGACACCCAGGGGAATTTAGGATGGGGTGACTCAACTGCCTACCACCAGGTTCTGTTACCCAGAATCCCTTGCAAATCTAAGAAATTCACAAAAAAAACGCATTTCCCTCACATTTCTGTGGTGGAAAGTTCTGGAATCTGCGTGGATCAACAAATTTCCACCCACCCAGCGTTCCGCCGGGTCTCCCGAAAACAATGGTACCTCACTTGCCTGGTTCTGCCTAGTGCCTGCAAGAGGAAACAGCGCAAAATGCAACATGGTCGCACCGCAATTTCGCAGTGAAAATGTGCCCTTATTTGGCAAAGAGCCTACCTTTCGTTTTTGAACCCTAGCTCTGCCGGCACCTAGGGAAACCCAGCAAACCTATACATTTTTGAAAACTAGACACCCAGGGGAATTTAGGATGGGGTGACTCGACTGCCTCTCACCAGGTTCTGTTACCCAGAATCCCTTGCAAAGCTAAGAAATTGACAAAAAAACGCATTTTCCTCACATTTCTGTGGTGGAAAGTTCTGGAATCTGCGTCAATCAACAAATTTCCACCCACCCAGCGTCCCCCCAGGTCTCCCAAAAAAAATGGTACCTCACTTGCCTGGGTCTGCCTAGTGCCGGCGACAGGAAACAGCTCAAAATGTAACATGTTTGCACCTCAATTTCGTAGTGAAATCGTGCCCTTTTTTGGCAAAGAGCCTACCTTTTGTTTTTGACCCCTAGCTCTGCCGGCACCTAGCGAAACCTAGCAAACCTATACATTTTTGAACAGTAGACACCCTGGGTAATTCAGGATGGGGTGACTCGACTGCCTACCACCAGGTTCTGTTACCCAGAATCCCTTGCAAAGCTAAGAAATTGACAAAAAAACGCATTTCCCTCACATTTCTGTGGTGGAAAGTTCTGGAATCTGCGTGGATCAACTAATTTCCACCCACCCAGCGTTCCCCTGGGTCTCCCGAAAAAAATGGTACCTTACTTGCCTGGGTCTGCCTAGTGCCTGCGACAGGAAACAGCGCAAAACGCAACGCGGTCGCACCTCAATTTCGCAGTGAAATCGTGCCCTTTTTTGGCAAAGAGCCTACCTTTTGTTTTTGAACCCTAGCTCTGCCGGCACCTAGGGAAACCTAGCAAACCTATACATTTCTGAAAACTAGACACCCAGGGGAATTCAGGATGGGGTGATTCGACTGCCTCCCACCAGGATCTGTTACCCAGAATCCCTTGCAAATCTAAGAAATTGACAAAAAAAACACATTTTCCTCACATTTCTGTGGTGGAAAGTTCTGGAATCTGCGTGGATCAACAAATTTTCACCTACCCAGCGTTCCCCCAGGTCTCCCAAAAAAAATGGTACCTCACTTGCCTGGGTCTGCCTAGTGCCTGCGACAGAAACCAGCGCAAAACGTAACATGTTTGCATCTCAATTTCGCAGTGAAATCGTGCCCTTTTTTTGGCAAAGAGCCTACCTTTTGTTTTTGAATCCTAGCTCTGCCGGCACCTAGGGAAACCTAGCAAACCTATACATTTTTGAAAACTAGACACCCAGGGGAATTCAGGATGGGGGGACTCGACTGCCTACCACCAGGTTTTGTTACCCAGAATCCCTTGCAAAGCTAAGAAATTGACAAAAAAACGCATTTCCCTCACATTTCTGTGGTGGAAAGTTCTGGAATCTGCATGGATCAACAAATTTCTACCCACCCAGCGTTACCCCAGGTCTCCCGAAAACAATGGTACCTCACTTGCATGGGTCTGCCTAGTGCCTGTGACAGGAAACAGCGCAAAATGTAACATGTTTGCACCTCAATTTCGCAGTGAAATTGTGCCCTTTTTTGGCAAAGAGCCTACCTTTTGTTTTTGACCCCTAGCTCTGCCGGCACCTAGGGAAACCTAGCAAACCTATACATTTCTGAAAACTAGACACCCAGGGGAATTCAGGATGGGGTGACTCGACTGCCTACCACCAGGTTCTGTTACCCAGAATCCCTTGCAAATCTAAGAAATTCACAAAAAAACGCATTTCCCTCACATTTCTGTGGTGGAAAGTTCTGGAATCTGCGTGGATCAACAAATTTCCACCCACCCAGCGTTCCCCCGGGTTTCCCGAAAATAATGGTACCTCACTTGCCTGGGTCTGCCTAGTGCCTGCGACAGGAAACAGCGCAAAACGCAACGTGGTCGCACCTCAATTTCGCAGTGAAATCGTGCCCTTTTTTGGCAAAGAGCCTACCTTTTGTTTTTGAACCCTAGATCTGCCGGCACCTAGGGAAACCTAGCAAACCTATACATTTCTGAAAACTAGACACCCAGGGGAATTCAGGATGGGGTGACTCAACTGCCTACCACCAGGTTCTGTTACCCAGAATCCCTTGCAAATCTAAGAAATTCACACAAAAAACGCATTTCCCTCACATTTCTGTGGTGGAAAGTTCTGGAATCTGCGTGGATCAACAAATTTCCACCCACCCAGCGTTCCGCCGGGTCTCCCGAAAACAATGGTACCTCACTTGCCTGGGTCTGCCTAGTGCCTGCAAGAGGAAACAGCGCAAAATGCAACATGGTCGCACCGCAATTTCGCAGTGAAAATGTGCCCTTATTTGGCAAAGAGCCTACCTTTCGTTTTTTAACCCTAGCTCTGCCGGCACCTAGGGAAACCCAGCAAACCTATACATTTTTGAAAACTAGACACCCAGGGGAATTTAGGATGGGGTGACTCGACTGCCTCTCACCAGGTTCTGTTACCCAGAATCCCTTGCAAAGCTAAGAAATTGACAAAAAAACGCATTTTCCTCACATTTCTGTGGTGGAAAGTTCTGGAATCTGCGTCAATCAACAAATTTCCACCCACCCAGCGTCCCCCCAGGTCTCCCAAAAAAAATGGTACCTCACTTGCCTGGGTCTGCCTAGTGCCGGCGACAGGAAACAGCTCAAAATGTAACATGTTTGCACCTCAATTTCGTAGTGAAATCGTGCCCTTTTTTGGCAAAGAGACTACCTTTTGTTTTTGACCCCTAGCTCTGCCGGCACCTAGCGAAACCTAGCAAACCTATACATTTTTGAACAGTAGACACCCTGGGTAATTCAGGATGGGGTGACTCGACTGCCTACCACCAGGTTCTGTTACCCAGAATCCCTTGCAAAGCTAAGAAATTGACAAAAAAACGCATTTCCCTCACATTTCTGTGGTGGAAAGTTCTGGAATCTGCGTGGATCAACTAATTTCCACCCACCCAGCGTTCCCCTGGGTCTCCCGAAAAAAATGGTACCTTACTTGCCTGGGTCTGCCTAGTGCCTGCGAAAGGAAACAGCGCAAAACGCAACGTGGTCGCACCTCAATTTCGCAGTGAAATCGTGCCCTTTTTTGGCAAAGAGCCTACCTTTTGTTTTTGAACCCTAGCTCTGCCGGCACCTAGGGAAACCTAGCAAACCTATACATTTCTGAAAACTAGACACCCAGGGGAATTCAGGATGGGGTGACTCGACTGCCTCCCACCAGGCTCTGTTACCCAGAATCCCTTGCAAATCTAAGAAATTGACAAAAAAAACACATTTTCCTCACATTTCTGTGGTGGAAAGTTCTGGAATCTGCGTGGATCAACAAATTTTCACCTACCCAGCGTTCCCCCAGGTCTCCCCAAAAAAATGGTACCTCACTTGCCTGGGTCTGCCTAGTGCCTGCGACAGAAACCAGCGCAAAACGTAACATGTTTGCATCTCAATTTCGCAGTGAAATCGTGCCCTTTTTTTGGCAAAGAGCCTACCTTTTGTTTTTGAATCCTAGCTCTGCCGGCACCTAGGGAAACCTAGCAAACCTATACATTTTTGAAAACTAGACACCCAGGGGAATTCAGGATGGGGGGACTCGACTGCCTACCACAAGGTTATGTTACCCAGAATCCCTTGCAAAACTAAGAAATTGACAAAAAAACGCATTTCCCTCACATTTCTGTGGTGGAAAGTTCTGGAATCTGGGTGGATCAACAAATTTCTACCGACCCAGCGTTACCCCAGGTCTCCCGAAAACAATGGTACCTCACTTGCCTGGGTCTGCCTAGTGCCTGCGACAGGAAACAGCGCAAAACGTAACATGTTTGCACCTCAATTTCGCAGTGAAATCGTGCCCTTTTTTGGCACAGAGCCTACCTTTTGTTTTTTAACCCTAGCTCTGCCGGCACCTAGGGAAACCTAGCAAACCTATACATTTTTGAAAACTAGACACCCAGGGGAATTCAGGATGGGGTGACTCGACTGCCTCCCACCAGGCTCTGTTACCCAGAATCCCTTGCAAATCTAAGAAATTGACAAAAAAAACACATTTTCCTCACATTTCTGTGGTGGAAAGTTCTGGAATCTGCGTGGATCAACAAATTTTCACCTACCCAGCGTTCCCCCAGGTCTCCCCAAAAAAATGGTACCTCACTTGCCTGGGTCTGCCTAGTGCCTGCGACAGAAACCAGCGCAAAACGTAACATGTTTGCATCTCAATTTCGCAGTGAAATCGTGCCCTTTTTTTGGCAAAGAGCCTACCTTTTGTTTTTGAATCCTAGCTCTGCCGGCACCTAGGGAAACCTAGCAAACCTATACATTTTTGAAAACTAGACACCCAGGGGAATTCAGGATGGGGGGACTCGACTGCCTACCACAAGGTTATGTTACCCAGAATCCCTTGCAAAACTAAGAAATTGACAAAAAAACGCATTTCCCTCACATTTCTGTGGTGGAAAGTTCTGGAATCTGGGTGGATCAACAAATTTCTACCGACCCAGCGTTACCCCAGGTCTCCCGAAAACAATGGTACCTCACTTGCCTGGGTCTGCCTAGTGCCTGCGACAGGAAACAGCGCAAAACGTAACATGTTTGCACCTCAATTTCGCAGTGAAATCGTGCCCTTTTTTGGCACAGAGCCTACCTTTTGTTTTTTAACCCTAGCTCTGCCGGCACCTAGGGAAACCTAGCAAACCTATACATTTTTGAAAACTAGACACCCAGGGGAATTCAGGATGGGGTGACTCGACTGCCTACCACCAGGTTTTGTTACCCAGAATCCCTTGCAAAGCTAAGAAATTGACAAAAAAACGCATTTCCCTCACATTTCTGTGGTGGAAAGTTCTGGAATCTGCATGGATCAACAAATTTCTACCCACCCAGCGTTACCCCAGGTCTCCCGAAAACAATGGTACCTCACTTGCCTGGGTCTGCCTAGTGCCTGTGACAGGAAACAGCGCAAAATGTAACATGTTTGCACCTCAATTTCGCAGTGAAATTGTGCCCTTTTTTGGCAAAGAGCCTACCTTTTGTTTTTGACCCCTAGCTCTGCCGGCACCTAGGGAAACCTAGCAAACCTATACATTTCTGAAAACTAGACACCCAGGGGAATTCAGGATGGGGTGACTCGACTGCCTACCACCAGGTTCTGTTACCCAGAATCCCTTGCAAATCTAAGAAATTCACAAAAAAACGCATTTCCCTCACATTTCTGTGGTGGAAAGTTCTGGAATCTGCGTGGATCAACAAATTTCCACCCACCCAGCGTTCCCCCGGGTTTCCCGAAAAAAATGGTACCTCACTTGCCTGGGTCTGCCTAGTGCCTGCGACAGGAAACAGCGCAAAACGCAACGTGGTCGCACCTCAATTTTGCAGTGAAATCGTGCCCTTTTTTGGCAAAGAGCCTACCTTTTGTTTTTCAACCCTAGCTCTGCCGGCACCTAGGGAAACCTAGCAAACCTATACATTTCTGAAAACTAGACACCCAGGGGAATTCAGGATGGGGTGACTCGACTGCCTCCCACCAGGATCTGTTACCCAGAATCCTTTGCAAATCTAAGAAATTGACAAAAAAACGCATTTTCCTCACATTTCTGTGGTGGAAAGTTCTGGAATCTGCGTGGATCAACAAATTTCCACCTACCCAGCGTTACCCCAGGTCTCCCGAAAACAATGGTACCTCACTTGCCTGGGTCTGCCTAGTGCCTGCGACAGGAAACAGCGCAAAACGTAACATGTTTGCACCTCAATTTCGCAGTGAAATCGTGCCCTTTTTTGGCAAAGAGCCTACCTTTTGTTTTTTAACCCTAGCTCTGCCGGCACCTAGGGAAACCTAGCAAACCTATACATTTTTGAAAACTAGACACCCAGATGAATTCAGGATGGGGTGACTCGACTGCCTACCACCAGGTTCTGTTACCCAGAATCCCTTGCAAAGCTAAGAAATTGACAAAAAAACACATTTCCCTCACATTTCTGTGGTGGAAAGTTCTGGAATCTGCGTAGATCAACAAATTTCTACCCACCCAGCGTTACCCCAGGTCTCCCGAAAACAATGGTACCTCACTTGCCTGGGTCTGCCTAGTGCCTGTGACAGGAAACAGCGCAAAATGCAACATGGTCGCACCGCAATTTCGCAGTGAAAATGTGCCCTTATTTGGCAAAGAGCCTACCTTTCGTTTTTGAACCCTAGCTCTGCCGGCACCTAGGGAAACCCAGCAAACCTATACATTTTTGAAAACTAGACACCCAGGGGAATTTAGGATGGGGTGACTCAACTGCCTCCCACCAGGTTCTGTTACCCAGAATCCCTTGCAAAGCTAAGAAATTGACAAAAAAACACATTTCCCTCACATTTCTGTTGTGGAAAGTCTGGAATCTGCGTCAATCAACAAATTTCCACCCACCCAGCTTCCCCCGAGGTCTCCCAAAAAAAATGGTACCTCACTTGCCTGGGTCTGCCTAGTGCCGGCGACAGGAAACAGCTCAAAATGTAACATGTTTGCACCTCAATTTCGTAGTGAAATCGTGCCCTTTTTTGGCAAAGAGCCTACCTTTTGTTTTTGACCCCTAGCTCTGCCGGCACCTAGCGAAACCTCGCAAACCTATACATTTTTTTTTTTTTTTTTGAAAACCTTTATTGACATCAAAAAGGAGAGACAAGTCAAGGCCTACAACCAAGCCGGCCGGCCGCAATGTACAAAACAATCAGGAGTCACCAGGCAAATATCACATAATCAATCAATACAAAGCAGAGGCCGTACAATCATAAAAAGGGGGGAGAAAAAAATACAGGAACCGAAGGGCTAAAACACAGGAGTAAATAAGGCTTAATTTTATAATATGGGGAGAAGACGTATGACAGGCGCACTTTCAATACGGAGGCATCCGATATCCCGTAATCAACTGCAACATTAATAAGGGGGCATGGGGCCAGAAGATCGGGGGGGATAATACAATGCATTCAAGAAATCAGGATATGTGAGACACAATCATCCCCTGAGCATTCTTCTCGTAACATGCCCGCCACCCAAGACACTACCAAGCCAGAACAGAGGGATCGGAAAGACAATGAACCAAAACCAGCTCGTCATAGTAACTTCTAGGACACCGAGAGGAAAAAGGGGGGGGGGGACGAGGTAGGGAAGGGGAGGGGGAAAGGAAGGGAAAACGGAGGGAAGACAAAATAAGACAATAAAAAGGGAAATAAAGAAATAAGAAAAACGAAAGGAAGAAGACACGCCGACCCAGGCCCCCCATGGCAGGTAGACAGGAGACAAAAGGAGTAGCGGCCCAAGTGGGGGTATGGCGCTCGGGGAGAAAGACAGCCGAAACCTATCAGGAGGATTAACGACGCCACACACCCCACCCGAAACACACCAGAGGAGGTCAGGACAGACGCGGCCTCACGAAAAAGAGATAGAAAAGGGCCATAGAACCATAGGACAAACAAAAAGTAGTACCCAACCCACCCGTCCCACCCTGCACCCCTGTAGAAGGCTATGGCCTACCCTTCAGACAGCGTGCCTGTCGCCCTAAACTAGAGCCCGAAATATAGCGAGAAGTAAGAAAGAAGAACGAGACAAAAAAACAACAAAAACGAAGAAAAAAGGACAGGAGGGAGGAGCAGAATAACTATAATCCGAACGGGCGGCCGCAGCCCTCCGCCCAACCAGAAAAGCACAGTCAAAAACAGACCATCACGCTCTATAAAACATTAAGAGAAGGGGACCGCCCACCTTTCTACGATTAAAAACAATGATGCTACTAAATCGTATACCGGGAATCAAACAGAAGTCGTACATTTCACCCCCAACCCTTTCGAGCGACAAACCCCACCCACCACATGGCAATGTAAAACCACATACTAAATAAGAAATCAGCATATAGTCGAGTGGAATGGTGACTAACATAGCTACGTGGGGGGTAGATAGATCCACAAGGGAGCAATAGTCCGAACCGAAAGTGTAGATGCATCAACAATCGCAGCACGATCAGTGTAAAACCGGAGTTCAGTTGCGCCACTGGATCGGGCGAGGTGGCCCCAATTATAGACACAGGCAAAGTCGTCGAAGCAGGCACAGGAGGCAGTCCACCAATAGTTTCAGGCAACAATGTCGAACATGGTCGCAGTACAGCATTCAAGTCCCCGGGGTCCGAACCATGAAAAGCAGGGCGCCCCAAAGTCACCGGCGCACTACACGATCTTCGATCAGTGGCGGAGACACTCAAGTCAATCGAGGGGGGTGAGGCAATGAAGTCATCGAAACAAGAGGGCGACAAGAAGAAATGGCCACCCAAAATGGCGGCAGATCGTGGCGGACCCACCGAGACTCCCAGGGCCAGGGAAGCGTGTAGGGATCTCAGGGCTTCCAGGATATCTCTGACCGTCGGCTCACGTCCACCAGATCCGCTCCCCACACGATTAGGCAACACGGGCCCGCCGCCACAGGGTGATTCTCGTTCCAGAGGGTCGTCCGCCATTTCGTGAATCAGCCCAATTGCCGCCCACCAAGACCCCCGGAAATAACAGTTCGCAAATGTAGGACTTTACAAGCTCCGGGGGTCCCAGCAAGGGCGGCCTCGATGCCAAAAGGATATCCGCCCAAAATGGGTCTCCGCCAGCACCAGCACCGGTGCCCCAAACAAGCGGAGTCCGGGCCCCGAGGACCAGGGCCGCCGGACCAAGCAGCGGCAGAGGGAGACCCCTTCACAGAATCAGGTCCCGGGGCCTCTCACCCACGTCGGCCGCGCGGCCACCAGGGCAGGCCCAGGTCATGATCGCCGGGATCTTCGCACATCGGCTCCCAACACTGGTTCTCGCTCTCGGCCGGGGCCGAGAGCCATCGGATCCCGCCGGCCAGGTCCCGGTCCAAGTCTCGCAGAGGCCCCGATCCCTCGGAGGCCACAACTCCGGAGCCACTGCACACCGAGACCCCGGGGTCGGATGGTAAGTACAAACAAGCCGTTATGTTTCAATGCCCCAAAAGATGTGTCGTCCTCGGACAGGATAGAAGACAGGATAGTCAATCAGGACGGAGGGCTGCGGGAGCCGAGCTAAAGGGCAACCATCACGGCCGCGAGCTAGGCTCCTCCCCCCAACCTATACATTTTTTAACAGTAGACACCCTGGGTAATTCAGGATGGGGTGACTCGACTGCCTACCACCAGGTTCTGTTACCCAGAATCCCTTGCAAAGCTAGGAAATAGACAAAAAAAACGCATTTCCCTCACATTTCTGTGGTGGAAAGTTCTGGAATCTGCGTGGATCAACAAATTTCCACCGACCCAGCGTTTCCCCGGGTCTCCCGAAAAAAATGGTACCTTACTTGCCTGGGTCTGCCTAGTGCCTGCGACAGGAAACAGCGCAAAACGCAACGTGGTCGCACCTCAATTTCGCAGTGAAATCGTGCCCTTTTTTGGCAAAGAGCCCACCTTTTGTTTTTGAACCCTAGCTCTGCCGGCACCTAGGGAAACCTAGCAAACCTATACATTTCTGAAAACTAGACACCCAGGGGAATTCAGGATGGGGTGACTCGACTGCCTCCCACCAGGATCTGTTACCCAGAATCCCTTGCAAATCTAAGAAATTGACAAAATAAACGCATTTTCCTCACATTTCTGTGGTGGAAAGTTCTGGAATCTGCGTGGATCAACAAATTTCCACCTACCCAGCGTTCCCCCAGGTCTCCCAAAAAAAATGGTACCTCACTTGCCTGGGTCTGCCTAGTGCCTGCGACAGAAACCAGCGCAAAACGTAACATGTTTGCATCTCAATTTCGCAGTGAAATCGTGCCCTTTTTTTGGCAAAGAGCCTACCTTTTGTTTTTGAATCCTAGCTCTGCCGGCACCTAGGGAAACCTAGCAAACCTATACATTTTTGAAAACTAGACACCCAGGGGAATTCACGATGGGGTGACTCGACTACCTACAACCAGGTTATGTTACCCAGAATCCCTTGCAAAACTAAGAAATTGACAAAAAAACGCATTTCCCCTCACATTTCTGTGGTGGAAAGTTCTGGAATCTGGATGGATCAACAAATTTCTACCGACCCAGCGTTACCCCAGGTCTCCCGAAAACAATGGTACCTCACTTGCCTGGGTCTGCCTAGTGCCTGCGACAGGAAACAGCGCAAAACGTAACATGTTTGCACCTCAATTTCGCAGTGAAATCGTGCCCTTTTTTGGCAAAGAGCCTACCTTTTGTTTTTTAACCCTAGCTCTGCCGGCACCTAGGGAAACCTAGCAAACCTATGCATTTCTGAAAACTAGACACCCAGGGGAATTCAGGATGGGGTGACTCGACTGCCTACCACCAGGTTCTGTTACCCAGAATCCCTTACAAAGCTAAGAAATTGACAAAAAAACGCATTTCCCTCTCATTTCTGTGGTGGAAAGTTCTGGAATCTGCGTGGATCAACAAATTTCTACCCACCCAGCGTTACCCCAGGTCTCCCAAAAAAAATGGTACCTCACTTGCCTGGGTCTGCCTAGTGCCTGCGACAGGAAACAGCGCAAAACGCAACGTGGTCGCACCTCAATTTTGCAGTGAAATCGTGCCCTTTTTTGGCAAAGAGCCTACCTTTTGTTTTTCAACCCTAGCTCTGCCGGCACCTAGGGAAACCTAGCAAACCTATACATTTCTGAAAACTAGACACCCAGGGGAATTCAGGATGGGGTGACTCGACTGCCTCCCACCAGGATCTGTTACCCAGAATCCTTTGCAAATCTAAGAAATTGACAAAAAAACGCATTTTCCTCACATTTCTGTGGTGGAAAGTTCTGGAATCTGCGTGGATCAACAAATTTCCACCTACCCAGCGTTACCCCAGGTCTCCCGAAAACAATGGTACCTCACTTGCCTGGGTCTGCCTAGTGCCTGCGACAGGAAACAGCGCAAAACGTAACATGTTTGCACCTCAATTTCGCAGTGAAATCGTGCCCTTTTTTGGCAAAGAGCCTACCTTTTGTTTTTTAACCCTAGCTCTGCCGGCACCAAGGGAAACCTAGCAAACCTATACATTTTTGAAAACTAGACACCCAGATGAATTCAGGATGGGGTGACTCGACTGCCTACCACCAGGTTCTGTTACCCAGAATCCCTTGCAAAGCTAAGAAATTGACAAAAAAACACATTTCCCTCACATTTCTGTGGTGGAAAGTTCTGGAATCTGCGTAGATCAACAAATTTCTACCCACCCAGCGTTACCCCAGGTCTCCCGAAAACAATGGTACCTCACTTGCCTGGGTCTGCCTAGTGCCTGTGACAGGAAACAGCGCAAAATGCAACATGGTCGCACCGCAATTTCGCAGTGAAAATGTGCCCTTATTTGGCAAAGAGCCTACCTTTCGTTTTTGAACCCTAGCTCTGCCGGCACCTAGGGAAACCCAGCAAACCTATACATTTTTGAAAACTAGACACCCAGGGGAATTTAGGATGGGGTGACTCAACTGCCTCCCACCAGGTTCTGTTACCCAGAATCCCTTGCAAAGCTAAGAAATTGACAAAAAAACACATTTCCCTCACATTTCTGTGGTGGAAAGTCTGGAATCTGCGTCAATCAACAAATTTCCACCCACCCAGCTTCCCCCGAGGTCTCCCAAAAAAAATGGTACCTCACTTGCCTGGGTCTGCCTAGTGCCGGCGACAGGAAACAGCTCAAAATGTAACATGTTTGCACCTCAATTTCGTAGTGAAATCGTGCCCTTTTTTGGCAAAGAGCCTACCTTTTGTTTTTGACCCCTAGCTCTGCCGGCACCTAGCGAAACCTCGCAAACCTATACATTTTTTTTTTTTTTTGAAAACCTTTATTGACATCAAAAAGGAGAGACAAGTCAAGGCCTACAACCAAGCCGGCCGGCCGCAATGTACAAAACAATCAGGAGTCACCAGGCAAATATCACATAATCAATCAATACAAAGCAGAGGCCGTACAATCATAAAAAGGGGGGAGAAAAAAATACAGGAACCGAAGGGCTAAAACACAGGAGTAAATAAGGCTTAATTTTATAATATGGGGAGAAGACGTATGACAGGCGCACTTTCAATACGGAGGCATCCGATATCCCGTAATCAACTGCAACATTAATAAGGGGGCATGGGGCCAGAAGATCGGGGGGGATAATACAATGCATTCAAGAAATCAGGATATGTGAGACACAATCATCCCCTGAGCATTCTTCTCGTAACATGCCCGCCACCCAAGACACTACCAAGCCAGAACAGAGGGATCGGAAAGACAATGAACCAAAACCAGCTCGTCATAGTAACTTCTAGGACACCGAGAGGAAAAAGGGGGGGGGGGACGAGGTAGGGAAGGGGAGGGGGAAAGGAAGGGAAAACGGAGGGAAGACAAAATAAGACAATAAAAAGGGAAATAAAGAAATAAGAAAAACGAAAGGAAGAAGACACGCCGACCCAGGCCCCCCATGGCAGGTAGACAGGAGACAAAAGGAGTAGCGGCCCAAGTGGGGGTATGGCGCTCGGGGAGAAAGACAGCCGAAACCTATCAGGAGGATTAACGACGCCACACACCCCACCCGAAACACACCAGAGGAGGTCAGGACAGACGCGGCCTCACGAAAAAGAGATAGAAAAGGGCCATAGAACCATAGGACAAACAAAAAGTAGTACCCAACCCACCCGTCCCACCCTGCACCCCTGTAGAAGGCTATGGCCTACCCTTCAGACAGCGTGCCTGTCGCCCTAAACTAGAGCCCGAAATATAGCGAGAAGTAAGAAAGAAGAACGAGACAAAAAAACAACAAAAACGAAGAAAAAAGGACAGGAGGGAGGAGCAGAATAACTATAATCCGAACGGGCGGCCGCAGCCCTCCGCCCAACCAGAAAAGCACAGTCAAAAACAGACCATCACGCTCTATAAAACATTAAGAGAAGGGGACCGCCCACCTTTCTACGATTAAAAACAATGATGCTACTAAATCGTATACCGGGAATCAAACAGAAGTCGTACATTTCACCCCCAACCCTTTCGAGCGACAAACCCCACCCACCACATGGCAATGTAAAACCACATACTAAATAAGAAATCAGCATATAGTCGAGTGGAATGGTGACTAACATAGCTACGTGGGGGGTAGATAGATCCACAAGGGAGCAATAGTCCGAACCGAAAGTGTAGATGCATCAACAATCGCAGCACGATCAGTGTAAAACCGGAGTTCAGTTGCGCCACTGGATCGGGCGAGGTGGCCCCAATTATAGACACAGGCAAAGTCGTCGAAGCAGGCACAGGAGGCAGTCCACCAATAGTTTCAGGCAACAATGTCGAACATGGTCGCAGTACAGCATTCAAGTCCCCGGGGTCCGAACCATGAAAAGCAGGGCGCCCCAAAGTCACCGGCGCACTACACGATCTTCGATCAGTGGCGGAGACACTCAAGTCAATCGAGGGGGGTGAGGCAATGAAGTCATCGAAACAAGAGGGCGACAAGAAGAAATGGCCACCCAAAATGGCGGCAGATCGTGGCGGACCCACCGAGACTCCCAGGGCCAGGGAAGCGTGTAGGGATCTCAGGGCTTCCAGGATATCTCTGACCGTCGGCTCACGTCCACCAGATCCGCTCCCCACACGATTAGGCAACACGGGCCCGCCGCCACAGGGTGATTCTCGTTCCAGAGGGTCGTCCGCCATTTCGTGAATCAGCCCAATTGCCGCCCACCAAGACCCCCGGAAATAACAGTTCGCAAATGTAGGACTTTACAAGCTCCGGGGGTCCCAGCAAGGGCGGCCTCGATGCCAAAAGGATATCCGCCCAAAATGGGTCTCCGCCAGCACCAGCACCGGTGCCCCAAACAAGCGGAGTCCGGGCCCCGAGGACCAGGGCCGCCGGACCAAGCAGCGGCAGAGGGAGACCCCTTCACAGAATCAGGTCCCGGGGCCTCTCACCCACGTCGGCCGCGCGGCCACCAGGGCAGGCCCAGGTCATGATCGCCGGGATCTTCGCACATCGGCTCCCAACACTGGTTCTCGCTCTCGGCCGGGGCCGAGAGCCATCGGATCCCGCCGGCCAGGTCCCGGTCCAAGTCTCGCAGAGGCCCCGATCCCTCGGAGGCCACAACTCCGGAGCCACTGCACACCGAGACCCCGGGGTCGGATGGTAAGTACAAACAAGCCGTTATGTTTCAATGCCCCAAAAGATGTGTCGTCCTCGGACAGGATAGAAGACAGGATAGTCAATCAGGACGGAGGGCTGCGGGAGCCGAGCTAAAGGGCAACCATCACGGCCGCGAGCTAGGCTCCTCCCCCCAACCTATACATTTTTTAACAGTAGACACCCTGGGTAATTCAGGATGGGGTGACTCGACTGCCTACCACCAGGTTCTGTTACCCAGAATCCCTTGCAAAGCTAGGAAATAGACAAAAAAAACGCATTTCCCTCACATTTCTGTGGTGGAAAGTTCTGGAATCTGCGTGGATCAACAAATTTCCACCGACCCAGCGTTTCCCCGGGTCTCCCGAAAAAAATGGTACCTTACTTGCCTGGGTCTGCCTAGTGCCTGCGACAGGAAACAGCGCAAAACGCAACGTGGTCGCACCTCAATTTCGCAGTGAAATCGTGCCCTTTTTTGGCAAAGAGCCCACCTTTTGTTTTTGAACCCTAGCTCTGCCGGCACCTAGGGAAACCTAGCAAACCTATACATTTCTGAAAACTAGACACCCAGGGGAATTCAGGATGGGGTGACTCGACTGCCTCCCACCAGGATCTGTTACCCAGAATCCCTTGCAAATCTAAGAAATTGACAAAATAAACGCATTTTCCTCACATTTCTGTGGTGGAAAGTTCTGGAATCTGCGTGGATCAACAAATTTCCACCTACCCAGCGTTCCCCCAGGTCTCCCAAAAAAAATGGTACCTCACTTGCCTGGGTCTGCCTAGTGCCTGCGACAGAAACCAGCGCAAAACGTAACATGTTTGCATCTCAATTTCGCAGTGAAATCGTGCCCTTTTTTTGGCAAAGAGCCTACCTTTTGTTTTTGAATCCTAGCTCTGCCGGCACCTAGGGAAACCTAGCAAACCTATACATTTTTGAAAACTAGACACCCAGGGGAATTCACGATGGGGTGACTCGACTACCTACAACCAGGTTATGTTACCCAGAATCCCTTGCAAAACTAAGAAATTGACAAAAAAACGCATTTCCCCTCACATTTCTGTGGTGGAAAGTTCTGGAATCTGGATGGATCAACAAATTTCTACCGACCCAGCGTTACCCCAGGTCTCCCGAAAACAATGGTACCTCACTTGCCTGGGTCTGCCTAGTGCCTGCGACAGGAAACAGCGCAAAACGTAACATGTTTGCACCTCAATTTCGCAGTGAAATCGTGCCCTTTTTTGGCAAAGAGCCTACCTTTTGTTTTTTAACCCTAGCTCTGCCGGCACCTAGGGAAACCTAGCAAACCTATGCATTTCTGAAAACTAGACACCCAGGGGAATTCAGGATGGGGTGACTCGACTGCCTACCACCAGGTTCTGTTACCCAGAATCCCTTGCAAAGCTAAGAAATTGACAAAAAAACGCATTTCCCTCTCATTTCTGTGGTGGAAAGTTCTGGAATCTGCGTGGATCAACAAATTTCTACCCACCCAGCGTTACCCCAGGTCTCCCAAAAAAAATGGTACCTCACTTGCCTGGGTCTGCCTAGTGCCTGCGACAGGAAACAGCGCAAAACGCAACGTGGTCGCACCTCAATTTTGCAGTGAAATCGTGCCCTTTTTTGGCAAAGAGCCTACCTTTTGTTTTTCAACCCTAGCTCTGCCGGCACCTAGGGAAACCTAGCAAACCTATACATTTCTGAAAACTAGACACCCAGGGGAATTCAGGATGGGGTGACTCGACTGCCTCCCACCAGGATCTGTTACCCAGAATCCTTTGCAAATCTAAGAAATTGACAAAAAAACGCATTTTCCTCACATTTCTGTGGTGGAAAGTTCTGGAATCTGCATGGATCAACAAATTTCCACCTACCCAGCGTTACCCCAGGTCTCCCGAAAACAATGGTACCTCACTTGCCTGGGTCTGCCTAGTGCCTGCGACAGGAAACAGCGCAAAACGTAACATGTTTGCACCTCAATTTCGCAGTGAAATCGTGCCCTTTTTTGGCAAAGAGCCTACCTTTTGTTTTTTAACCCTAGCTCTGCCGGCACCAAGGGAAACCTAGCAAACCTATACATTTTTGAAAACTAGACACCCAGATGAATTCAGGATGGGGTGACTCGACTGCCTACCACCAGGTTCTGTTACCCAGAATCCCTTGCAAAGCTAAGAAATTGACAAAAAAACACATTTCCCTCACATTTCTGTGGTGGAAAGTTCTGGAATCTGCGTAGATCAACAAATTTCTACCCACCCAGCGTTACCCCAGGTCTCCCGAAAACAATGGTACCTCACTTGCCTGGGTCTGCCTAGTGCCTGTGACAGGAAACAGCGCAAAATGCAACATGGTCGCACCGCAATTTCGCAGTGAAAATGTGCCCTTATTTGGCAAAGAGCCTACCTTTCGTTTTTGAACCCTAGCTCTGCCGGCAGCTAGGGAAACCCAGCAAACCTATACATTTTTGAAAACTAGACACCCAGGGGAATTTAGGATGGGGTGACTCAACTGCCTCCCACCAGGTTCTGTTACCCAGAATCCCTTGCAAAGCTAAGAAATTGACAAAAAAACACATTTCCCTCACATTTCTGTGGTGGAAAGTCTGGAATCTGCGTCAATCAACAAATTTCCACCCACCCAGCTTCCCCCGAGGTCTCCCAAAAAAAATGGTACCTCACTTGCCTGGGTCTGCCTAGTGCCGGCGACAGGAAACAGCTCAAAATGTAACATGTTTGCACCTCAATTTCGTAGTGAAATCGTGCCCTTTTTTGGCAAAGAGCCTACCTTTTGTTTTTGACCCCTAGCTCTGCCGGCACCTAGCGAAACCTCGCAAACCTATACATTTTTTTTTTTTTTTTTGAAAACCTTTATTGACATCAAAAAGGAGAGACAAGTCAAGGCCTACAACCAAGCCGGCCGGCCGCAATGTACAAAACAATCAGGAGTCACCAGGCAAATATCACATAATCAATCAATACAAAGCAGAGGCCGTACAATCATAAAAAGGGGGGAGAAAAAAATACAGGAACCGAAGGGCTAAAACACAGGAGTAAATAAGGCTTAATTTTATAATATGGGGAGAAGACGTATGACAGGCGCACTTTCAATACGGAGGCATCCGATATCCCGTAATCAACTGCAACATTAATAAGGGGGCATGGGGCCAGAAGATCGGGGGGGATAATACAATGCATTCAAGAAATCAGGATATGTGAGACACAATCATCCCCTGAGCATTCTTCTCGTAACATGCCCGCCACCCAAGACACTACCAAGCCAGAACAGAGGGATCGGAAAGACAATGAACCAAAACCAGCTCGTCATAGTAACTTCTAGGACACCGAGAGGAAAAAGGGGGGGGGGGACGAGGTAGGGAAGGGGAGGGGGAAAGGAAGGGAAAACGGAGGGAAGACAAAATAAGACAATAAAAAGGGAAATAAAGAAATAAGAAAAACGAAAGGAAGAAGACACGCCGACCCAGGCCCCCCATGGCAGGTAGACAGGAGACAAAAGGAGTAGCGGCCCAAGTGGGGGTATGGCGCTCGGGGAGAAAGACAGCCGAAACCTATCAGGAGGATTAACGACGCCACACACCCCACCCGAAACACACCAGAGGAGGTCAGGACAGACGCGGCCTCACGAAAAAGAGATAGAAAAGGGCCATAGAACCATAGGACAAACAAAAAGTAGTACCCAACCCACCCGTCCCACCCTGCACCCCTGTAGAAGGCTATGGCCTACCCTTCAGACAGCGTGCCTGTCGCCCTAAACTAGAGCCCGAAATATAGCGAGAAGTAAGAAAGAAGAACGAGACAAAAAAACAACAAAAACGAAGAAAAAAGGACAGGAGGGAGGAGCAGAATAACTATAATCCGAACGGGCGGCCGCAGCCCTCCGCCCAACCAGAAAAGCACAGTCAAAAACAGACCATCACGCTCTATAAAACATTAAGAGAAGGGGACCGCCCACCTTTCTACGATTAAAAACAATGATGCTACTAAATCGTATACCGGGAATCAAACAGAAGTCGTACATTTCACCCCCAACCCTTTCGAGCGACAAACCCCACCCACCACATGGCAATGTAAAACCACATACTAAATAAGAAATCAGCATATAGTCGAGTGGAATGGTGACTAACATAGCTACGTGGGGGGTAGATAGATCCACAAGGGAGCAATAGTCCGAACCGAAAGTGTAGATGCATCAACAATCGCAGCACGATCAGTGTAAAACCGGAGTTCAGTTGCGCCACTGGATCGGGCGAGGTGGCCCCAATTATAGACACAGGCAAAGTCGTCGAAGCAGGCACAGGAGGCAGTCCACCAATAGTTTCAGGCAACAATGTCGAACATGGTCGCAGTACAGCATTCAAGTCCCCGGGGTCCGAACCATGAAAAGCAGGGCGCCCCAAAGTCACCGGCGCACTACACGATCTTCGATCAGTGGCGGAGACACTCAAGTCAATCGAGGGGGGTGAGGCAATGAAGTCATCGAAACAAGAGGGCGACAAGAAGAAATGGCCACCCAAAATGGCGGCAGATCGTGGCGGACCCACCGAGACTCCCAGGGCCAGGGAAGCGTGTAGGGATCTCAGGGCTTCCAGGATATCTCTGACCGTCGGCTCACGTCCACCAGATCCGCTCCCCACACGATTAGGCAACACGGGCCCGCCGCCACAGGGTGATTCTCGTTCCAGAGGGTCGTCCGCCATTTCGTGAATCAGCCCAATTGCCGCCCACCAAGACCCCCGGAAATAACAGTTCGCAAATGTAGGACTTTACAAGCTCCGGGGGTCCCAGCAAGGGCGGCCTCGATGCCAAAAGGATATCCGCCCAAAATGGGTCTCCGCCAGCACCAGCACCGGTGCCCCAAACAAGCGGAGTCCGGGCCCCGAGGACCAGGGCCGCCGGACCAAGCAGCGGCGGAGGGAGACCCCTTCACAGAATCAGGTCCCGGGGCCTCTCACCCACGTCGGCCGCGCGGCCACCAGGGCAGGCCCAGGTCATGATCGCCGGGATCTTCGCACATCGGCTCCCAACACTGGTTCTCGCTCTCGGCCGGGGCCGAGAGCCATCGGATCCCGCCGGCCAGGTCCCGGTCCAAGTCTCGCAGAGGCCCCGATCCCTCGGAGGCCACAACTCCGGAGCCACTGCACACCGAGACCCCGGGGTCGGATGGTAAGTACAAACAAGCCGTTATGTTTCAATGCCCCAAAAGATGTGTCGTCCTCGGACAGGATAGAAGACAGGATAGTCAATCAGGACGGAGGGCTGCGGGAGCCGAGCTAAAGGGCAACCATCACGGCCGCGAGCTAGGCTCCTCCCCCCAACCTATACATTTTTTAACAGTAGACACCCTGGGTAATTCAGGATGGGGTGACTCGACTGCCTACCACCAGGTTCTGTTACCCAGAATCCCTTGCAAAGCTAGGAAATAGACAAAAAAAACGCATTTCCCTCACATTTCTGTGGTGGAAAGTTCTGGAATCTGCGTGGATCAACAAATTTCCACCGACCCAGCGTTTCCCCGGGTCTCCCGAAAAAAATGGTACCTTACTTGCCTGGGTCTGCCTAGTGCCTGCGACAGGAAACAGCGCAAAACGCAACGTGGTCGCACCTCAATTTCGCAGTGAAATCGTGCCCTTTTTTGGCAAAGAGCCCACCTTTTGTTTTTGAACCCTAGCTCTGCCGGCACCTAGGGAAACCTAGCAAACCTATACATTTCTGAAAACTAGACACCCAGGGGAATTCAGGATGGGGTGACTCGACTGCCTCCCACCAGGATCTGTTACCCAGAATCCCTTGCAAATCTAAGAAATTGACAAAATAAACGCATTTTCCTCACATTTCTGTGGTGGAAAGTTCTGGAATCTGCGTGGATCAACAAATTTCCACCTACCCAGCGTTCCCCCAGGTCTCCCAAAAAAAATGGTACCTCACTTGCCTGGGTCTGCCTAGTGCCTGCGACAGAAACCAGCGCAAAACGTAACATGTTTGCATCTCAATTTCGCAGTGAAATCGTGCCCTTTTTTTGGCAAAGAGCCTACCTTTTGTTTTTGAATCCTAGCTCTGCCGGCACCTAGGGAAACCTAGCAAACCTATACATTTTTGAAAACTAGACACCCAGGGGAATTCACGATGGGGTGACTCGACTACCTACAACCAGGTTATGTTACCCAGAATCCCTTGCAAAACTAAGAAATTGACAAAAAAACGCATTTCCCCTCACATTTCTGTGGTGGAAAGTTCTGGAATCTGGATGGATCAACAAATTTCTACCGACCCAGCGTTACCCCAGGTCTCCCGAAAACAATGGTACCTCACTTGCCTGGGTCTGCCTAGTGCCTGCGACAGGAAACAGCGCAAAACGTAACATGTTTGCACCTCAATTTCGCAGTGAAATCGTGCCCTTTTTTGGCAAAGAGCCTACCTTTTGTTTTTTAACCCTAGCTCTGCCGGCACCTAGGGAAACCTAGCAAACCTATGCATTTCTGAAAACTAGACACCCAGGGGAATTCAGGATGGGGTGACTCGACTGCCTACCACCAGGTTCTGTTACCCAGAATCCCTTGCAAAGCTAAGAAATTGACAAAAAAACGCATTTCCCTCTCATTTCTGTGGTGGAAAGTTCTGGAATCTGCGTGGATCAACAAATTTCTACCCACCCAGCGTTACCCCAGGTCTCCCAAAAACAATGGTACCTCACTTGCCTGGGTCTGCCTAGTGCCTGTGACAGGAAACAGCGCAAAATGTAACATGTTTGCACCTCAATTTCGCAGTGAAATTGTGCCCTTTTTTGGCAAAGAGCCTACCTTTTGTTTTTGACCCCTAGCTCTGCCGGCACCTAGGGAAACCTAGCAAACCTATGCATTTCTGAAAACTAGACACCCAGGGGAATTCAGGATGGGGTGACTCGACTGCCTACCACCAGGTTCTGTTACCCAGAATCCCTTGCAAATCTAAGAAATTCACAAAAAAACGCATTTCCCTCACATTTCTGTGGTGGAAAGTTCTCGAATCTGCGCGGATCAACAAATTTCCACCCACCCAGCGTTCCGCCGGGTCTCCCAAAAAAAATGGTACCTCACTTGCCTGGGTCTGCCTAGTGCCTGCAAGAGGAAACAGTGCAAAATGCAACATGGTCGCACCGCAATTTCGCAGTGAAAATGTGCCCTTATTTGGCAAAGAGCCTACCTTTCATTTTTGAACCCTAGCTCTGCCGGCACCTAGGGAAACCCAGCAAACCTATACATTTTTGAAAACTAGACACCCAGGGGAATTTAGGATGGGGTGACTCGACTGCCTCCCACCAGGTTCTGTTACCCAGAATCCCTTGCAAAGCTAAGAAATTGACAAAAAAACGCATTTCCCTCACATTTCTGTGGTGGAAAGTTCTGGAATCTGCGTCAATCAACAAATTTCCACCCACCCAGCGTCCCCCCAGGTCTCTCGAAAAAAATGGTACCTCACTTGCCTGGGTCTGCCTAGTGCCGGCGACAGGAAACAGCTCAAAATGTAACATGTTTGCACCTCAATTTCGTAGTGAAATCGTGCCCTTTTTTGGCAAAGAGCCTACCTTTTGTTTTTGACCCCTAGCTCTGCCGGCACCTAGGGAAACCTAGAAAACCTATACATTTTTGAACAGTAGACACCCTGAGTAATTCAGGATGGGGTGACTCGACTGCCTACCACCAGGTTCTGTTACCCAGAATCCCTTGCAAAGCTAAGAAATTGACAAAAAAATGCATTTCCCTCACATTTCTGTGGTGGAAAGTTCTGGAATCTGCGTGGATCAACAAATTTCCACCCACCCAGCGTTCCCCCGGGTTTCCCGAAAAAAATGGTACCTTACTTGCCTGGGTCTGCCTAGTGCCTGCGACAGGAAACAGCGCAAAACGCAACGTGGTCGCACCTCAATTTCGCAGTGAAATCGTGCCCTTTTTTTGGCAAAGAGCCTACCTTTTGTTTTTGAATCCTAGCTCTGCCGGCACCTAGGGAAACCTAGCAAACCTATACATTTTTGAAAACTAGACACCCAGGGGAATTCAGGATGGGGTGACTCGACTGCCTACCACCAGGTTATGTTACCCAGAATCCCTTGCAAAACTAAGAAATTGACAAAAAAACGCATTTCCCTCACATTTCTGTGGTGGAAAGTTCTGGAATCTGGGTGGATCAACAAATTTCTACCGACCCAGCGTTACCCCAGGTCTCCCGAAAACAATGGTACCTCACTTGCCTGGGTCTGCCTAGTGCCTGCGACAGGAAACAGCGCAAAACGTAACATGTTTGCACCTCAATTTCGCAGTGAAATCGTGCCCTTTTTTGGCAAAGAGCCTACCTTTTGTTTTTTAACCCTAGCTCTGCCGGCACCTAGGGAAACCTAGCAAACCTATACATTTTTGAAAACTAGACACCCAGGGGAATTCAGGATGGGGTGACTCGACTGCCTACCACCAGGTTCTGTTACCCAGAATCCCTTGCAAAGCTAAGAAATTGACAAACAAAATGCATTTCCCTCACATTTCTGTGGTGGAAAGTTCTGGAATCTGCGTGGATCAACAAATTGCTACCCACCCAGCGTTACCCCAGGTCTCCCGAAAACAATGGTACCTCACTTGCCTGGGTCTGCCTAGTGCCTGTGACAGGAAACAGCGCAAAATGTAACATGTTTGCACCTCAATTTCGCAGTGAAATTGTGCCCTTTTTTGGCAAAGAGCCTACCTTTTGTTTTTGACCCCTAGCTCTGCCGGAACCTAGGGAAACCTAGCAAACCTATACATTTCTGAAAACTAGACACCCAGGGGAATTCAGGATTGGGTGACTCGACTGCCTACCACCAGGTTCTGCTACCCAGAATCCCTTGCAAATCTAAGAAATTCACAAAAAAAACTCATTTCGCTCATATTTCTGGGGTGGAAAGTTCTGGAATCTGCGTGGATCAACAAATTTCCACCCACCCAGCGTTCCCCCGGGTTTCCCGAAAAAAATGGTGCCTCACTTGCCTGGGTCTGCCTAGTGCCTGCGACAGGAAACAGCGCAAAACGCAACGTGGTCGCACCTCAATTTCGCAGTGAAATCGTGCCCTTTTTTGGCAAAGAGCCTACCTTTTGTTTTTGAACCCTAGCTCTGCCGGCACCTAGGGAAACCTAGCAAACCTATACATTTCTGAAAACTAGACACCCAAGGGGAATTCAGGATGGGGTGACTTGACTGCCTCCCACCAGGATCTGTTACCCAGAATCCCTTGCAAATCTAAGAAATTGACAAAAAAACGCATTTTCCTCACATTTCTGTGGTGGAAAGTTCTGGAATCTGGTTGGATCAACAAATTTCCACCTACCCAGCGTTCCCGCAGGTCTCCCAAAAAATGGTACCTCACTTGCCCGGGTCTGCCTAGTGCCTGCGACAGAAACCAGCGCAAAACGTAACATGTTTGCATCTCAATTTCGCAGTGAAATCCTGCCCTTTTTTTGGCAAAGAGCCTACCTTTTGTTTTTGAATCCTAGCTCTGCCGGCACCTAGGGAAACCTAGCAAACCTATACATTTTTGAAAACTAGACACCCAGGGGAATTCAGGATGGGGTGACTCGACTGCCTACCACCAGGTTATGTTACCCAGAATCCCTTGCAAAACTAAGAAATTGACAAAAAAATGCATTTCCCTCACATTTCTGTGGTGGAAAGTTCTGGAATCTGGGTGGATCAACAAATTTCTACCGACCCAGCGTTACCCCAGGTCTCCCGAAAACAATGGTACCTCACTTGCCTGGGTCTGCCTAGTGCCTGCGACAGGAAACAGCGCAAAACGTAACATGTTTGCACCTCAATTTCGCATTGAAATCGTGCCCTTTTTTGGCAAAGAGCCTACCTTTTGTTTTTTAACCCTAGCTCTGCCGGCACCTAGGGAAACCTAGCAAACCTATACATTTTTGAAAACTAGACACCCAGGGGAATTCAGGATGGGGTGACTCGACTGCCTACCACCAGGTTCTGTTACCCAGAATCCCTTGCAAAGCTAAGAAATTGACAAAAAAATGCATTTCCCTCACATTTCTGTGGTGGAAAGTTCTGGAATCTGCGTGGATCAACAAATTTCTACCCACCCAGCGTTACCCCAGGTCTCCCGAAAACAATGGTACCTCACTTGCCTGGGTCTGCCTAGTGCCTGTGACAGGAAACAGCACAAAATGTAACATGTTTGCACCTCAATTTTGCAGTGAAATTGTGCCCTTTTTTGGCAAAGAGCCTACCTTTTGTTTTTGACCCCTAGCTCTGCCGGCACCTAGGGAAACCTAGCAAACCTATACATTTCTGAAAACTAGACACCCAGGGGAATTCAGGATGGGGTGACTCGACTGCCTACCACCAGGTTCTGTTACCCAGAATCCCTTGCAAATCTAAGAAATTCACAAAAAAAACGCATTTCCCTCACATTTCTGTGGTGGAAAGTTCTGGAATCTGCGTGGATCAACAAATTTCCACCCACCCAGCGTTCCCCCGGGTTTCCCGAAAAAAATGGTACCTCACTTGCCTGGGTCCGCCTAGTGCCTGCGACAGGAAACATCGCAAAACGCAACGTGGTCGCACCTCAATTTCGCAGTGAAATCGTGCCCTTTTTTGGCAAAGAGCCTACCTTTTGTTTTTGAACCCTAGCTCTGCCGGCACCTAGGGAAACCTAGCAAACCTATACATTTCTGAAAACTAGACACCCAGGGGAATTCAGGATGGGGTGACTTGACTGCCTCCCACCAGGATCTGTTACCCAGAATCCCTTGCAAATCTAAGAAATTCACAAAAAACCGCATTTCCCTCACAGTTCTGTGGTGGAAAGTTCTGGAATCTGCGTGGATCAACAAATTTCCACCCACCCAGCGTTCCCCCGGGTTTCCCGAAAAAAATGGTACCTCACTTGCCTGGGTCCGCCTAGTGCCTGCGACAGGAAACAGCGCAAAACGCAACGTGGTCGCACCTCAATTTCGCAGTGAAATCGTGCCCTTTTTTGGCAAAGAGCCTACCTTTTGTTTTTGAACCCTAGCTCTGCCGGCACCTAGGGAAACCTAGCAAACCTATACATTTCTGAAAACTAGACACCCAGGGGAATTCAGGATGGGGTAACTCGACTGCCTACCACCAGGTTCTGTTACCCAGAATCCCTTGCAAAGCTAAGAAATTGACAAACAAAATGCATTTCCCTCACATTTCTGTGGTGGAAAGTTCTGGAATCTGCGTGGATCAACAAATTTCCACCCACCCAGCGTTCCCCCGGGTTTCCCGAAAAAAATGGTACCTTACTTGCCTGGGTCTGCCTAGTGCCTGCGACAGGAAACAGCGCAAAACGCAACGTGGTCGCACCTCAATTTCGCAGTGAAATCGTGCCCTTTTTTTGGCAAAGAGCCTACCTTTTGTTTTTGAATCCTAGCTCTGCCGGCACCTAGGGAAACCTAGCAAACCTATACATTTTTGAAAACTAGACACCCAGGGGAATTCAGGATGGGGTGACTCGACTGCCTACCACCAGGTTATGTTACCCAGAATCCCTTGCAAAACTAAGAAATTGACAAAAAAACGCATTTCCCTCACATTTCTGTGGTGGAAAGTTCTGGAATCTGGGTGGATCAACAAATTTCTACCGACCCAGCGTTACCCCAGGTCTCCCGAAAACAATGGTACCTCACTTGCCTGGGTCTGCCTAGTGCCTGCGACAGGAAACAGCGCAAAACGTAACATGTTTGCACCTCAATTTCGCAGTGAAATCGTGCACTTTTTTGGCAAAGAGCCTACCTTTTGTTTTTGAACCCTAGCTCTGCCGGCACCTAGGGAAACCTAGCAAACCTATACATTTCTGAAAACTAGACACCCAGGGGAATTCAGGATGGGGTGACTCGACTGCCTACCACCAGGTTCTGTTACCCAGAATCCCTTGCAAAGCTAAGAAATTGACAAACAAAATGCATTTCCCTCACATTTCTGTGGTGGAAAGTTCTGGAATCTGCGTGGATCAACAAATTGCTACCCACCCAGCGTTACCCCAGGTCTCCCGAAAACAATGGTACCTCACTTGCCTGGGTCTGCCTAGTGCCTGTGACAGGAAACAGCGCAAAATGTAACATGTTTGCACCTCAATTTCGCAGTGAAATTGTGCCCTTTTTTGGCAAAGAGCCTACCTTTTGTTTTTGACCCCTAGCTCTGCCGGAACCTAGGGAAACCTAGCAAACCTATACATTTCTGAAAACTAGACACCCAGGGGAATTCAGGATTGGGTGACTCGACTGCCTACCACCAGGTTCTGCTACCCAGAATCCCTTGCAAATCTAAGAAATTCACAAAAAAAACGCATTTCGCTCATATTTCTGTGGTGGAAAGTTCTGGAATCTGCGTGGATCAACAAATTTCCACCCACCCAGCGTTCCCCCGGGTTTCCCGAAAAAAATGGTGCCTCACTTGCCTGGGTCTGCCTAGTGCCTGCGACAGGAAACAGCGCAAAACGCAACGTGGTCGCACCTCAATTTCGCAGTGAAATCGTGCCCTTTTTTGGCAAAGAGCCTACCTTTTGTTTTTGAACCCTAGCTCTGCCGGCACCTAGGGAAACCTAGCAAACCTATACATTTCTGAAAACTAGACACCCAAGGGGAATTCAGGATGGGGTGACTTGACTGCCTCCCACCAGGATCTGTTACCCAGAATCCCTTGCAAATCTAAGAAATTGACAAAAAAACGCATTTTCCTCACATTTCTGTGGTGGAAAGTTCTGGAATCTGGTTGGATCAACAAATTTCCACCTACCCAGCGTTCCCCCAGGTCTCCCAAAAAATGGTACCTCACTTGCCCGGGTCTGCCTAGTGCCTGCGACAGAAACCAGCGCAAAACGTAACATGTTTGCATCTCAATTTCGCAGTGAAATCCTGCCCTTTTTTTGGCAAAGAGCCTACCTTTTGTTTTTGAATCCTAGCTCTGCCGGCACCTAGGGAAACCTAGCAAACCTATACATTTTTGAAAACTAGACACCCAGGGGAATTCAGGATGGGGTGACTCGACTGCCTACCACCAGGTTCTGTTACCCAGAATCCCTTGCAAATCTAAGAAATTCACAAAAAAAACGCATTTCCCTCACATTTCTGTGGTGGAAAGTTCTGGAATCTGCGTGGATCAACAAATTTCCACCCACCCAGCGTTCCCCCGGGTTTCCCGAAAAAAATGGTACCTCACTTGCCTGGGTCCGCCTAGTGCCTGCGACAGGAAACAGCGCAAAACGCAACGTGGTCGCACCTCAATTTCGCAGTGAAATCGTGCCCTTTTTTGGCAAAGAGCCTACCTTTTGTTTTTGAACCCTAGCTCTGCCGGCACCTAGGGAAACCTAGCAAACCTATACATTTCTGAAAACTAGACACCCAGGGGAATTCAGGATGGGGTGACTTGACTGCCTCCCACCAGGATCTGTTACCCAGAATCCCTTGCAAATCTAAGAAATTCACAAAAAACCGCATTTCCCTCACAGTTCTGTGGTGGAAAGTTCTGGAATCTGCGTGGATCAACAAATTTCCACCCACCCAGCGTTCCCCCGGGTTTCCCGAAAAAAATGGTACCTCACTTGCCTGGGTCCGCCTAGTGCCTGCGACAGGAAACAGCGCAAAACGCAACGTGATCGCACCTCAATTTCGCAGTGAAATCGTGCCCTTTTTTGGCAAAGAGCCTACCTTTTGTTTTTGAACCCTAGCTCTGCCGGCACCTAGGGAAACCTAGAAAACCTATACATTTCTGAAAACTAGACACCCAGGGGAATTCAGGATGGGGTGACTTGACTGCCTCCCACCAGGATCTGTTACCCAGAATCCCTTGCAAATCTATGAAATTCACAAAAAAACGCATTTCCCTCACAGTTCTGTGGTGGAAAGTTCTGGAATCTGCGTGGATCAACAAATTTCCACCCACCCAGCGTTCCCCCGGGTTTCCCGAAATAAAAGGTACCTCACTTGCCTGGGTCTGCCTAGTGCCTGCGACAGGAAACAGCGCAAAACGCAACGTGGTCGCATCTCAATTTCGCAGTGAAATCGTGCCCTTTTTTGGCAAAGAGCCTACCTTTTGTTTTTGAACCCTAGCTCTGCCGGCACCTAGGGAAACCTAGCAAACCTATACATTTCTGAAAACTAGACACCCAAGGGGAATTCAGGATGGGGTGACTTGACTGCCTCCCACCAGGATCTGTTACCCAGAATCCCTTGCAAATCTAAGAAATTGACAAAAAAACACATTTTCCTCACATTTCTGTGGTGGAAAGTTCTGGAATCTGGTTGGATCAACAAATTTCCACCTACCCAGCGTTCCCCCAGGTCTCCCAAAAAATGGTACCTCACTTGCCTGGGTCTGCCTAGTGCCTGCGACAGAAACCAGCGCAAAACGTAACATGTTTACATCTCAATTTCGCAGTGAAATCCTGCCCTTTTTTTGGCAAAGAGCCTACCTTTTGTTTTTGAATCCTAGCTCTGCCGGCACCTAGGGAAACCTAGCAAACCTATACATTTTTGAAAACTAGACACCCAGGGGAATTCAGGATGGGGTGACTCGACTGCCTACCACCAGGTTATGTTACCCAGAATCCTTGCAAAACTAAGAAATTGACAAAAAAATGCATTTCCCTCACATTTCTGTGGTGGAAAGTTCTGGAATCTGGGTGGATCAACAAATTTCTACTGACCCAGCGTTACCCCAGGTCTCCCGAAAACAATGGTACCTCACTTGCCTGGGTCTGCCTAGTGCCTGCGACAGGAAACAGCGCAAAACGTAACATGTTTGCACCTCAATTTCGCATTGAAATCGTGCCCTTTTTTGGCAAAGAGCCTACCTTTTGTTTTTTAACCCTAGCTCTGCCGGCACCTAGGGAAACCTAGCAAACCTATACATTTTTGAAAACTAGACACCCAGGGGAATTCAGGATGGGGTGACTTGACTGCCTACCACCAGGTTCTGTTACCCAGAATCCCTTGCAAAGCTAACAAAATTGACAAAAAAATGCATTTCCCTCACATTTCTGTGGTGGAAAGTTCTGGAATCTGCGTGGATCAACAAATTTCTACCCACCCAGCGTTACCCCAGGTCTACCGAAAACAATGGTACCTCACTTGCCTGGGTCTGCCTAGTGCCTGTGACAGGAAACAGCGCAAAATGTAACATGTTTGCACCTCAATTTCGCAGTGAAATTGTGCCCTTTTTTGGCAAAGAGCCTACCTTTTGTTTTTGACCCTAGCTCTGCCGGCACCTAGGGAAACCTAGCAAACCTATACATTTCTGAAAACTAGACACCCAGGGGAATTCAGGATGGGGTGACTCGACTGCCTACCACCAGGTTCTGTTACCCAGAATCCCTTGCAAATCTAAGAAATTCACCAAAAAAAACGCATTTCCCTCACATTTCTGTGGTGGAAAATTCTGGAATCTGCGTGGATCAACAAATTTTCACCCACCCAGCGTTCCCCCGGGTTTCCCGATAAAAATGGTACCTCACTTGCCTGGGTCTGCCTAGTGCCTGCGACAGGAAACAGCGCAAAACGCAACGTGGTCGCACCTCAATTTCGCAGTGAAATCGTGCCCTTTTTTGGCAAAGAGCCTACCTTTTGTTTTTGAACCCTAGCTCTGCCGGCACCTAGGGAAACCTAGCAAACCTATACATTTCTGAAAACTAGACACCCAGGGGTATTCAGGATGGGGTGACTTGACTGCCTCCCACCAGGATCTGTTACCCAGAATCCCTTGCAAATCTAAGAAATTCACAAAAAACCGCATTTCCCTCACAGTTCTGTGGTGGAAAGTTCTGGAATCTGCGTGGATCAACAAATTTCCACCCACCCAGCGTTCCCCCGGGTTTCCCGAAAAAAATGGTACCTCACTTGCCTGGGTCTGCCTAGTGCCTGCGACAGGAAACAGCGCAAAACGCAACGTGGTCGCATCTCAATTTCGCAGTGAAATCGTGCCCTTTTTTGGCAAAGAGCCTACCTTTTGTTTTTGAACCCTAGCTCTGCCGGCACCTAGGGAAACCTAGCAAACCTATACATTTCTGAAAACTAGACACCCAAGGGGAATTCAGGATGGGGTGACTTGACTGCCTCCCACCAGGATCTGTTACCCAGAATCCCTTGCAAATCTAAGAAATTGACAAAAAAATGCATTTTCCTCACATTTCTGTGGTGGAAAGTTCTGGAATCTGGTTGGATCAACAAATTTCCACCTACCCAGCGTTCCCCCAGGTCTCCCAAAAAATGGTACCTCACTTGCCTGGGTCTGCCTAGTGCCTGCGACAGAAACCAGCGCAAAACAAAACATGTTTCAATCTCAATTTCGCAGTGAAATCCTGCCCTTTTTTTGGCAAAGAGCCTACCTTTTGTTTTTTAATCCTAGCTCTGCCGGCACCTAGGGAAACCTAGCAAACCTATACATTTTTGAAAACTAGACACCCAGGGGAATTCAGGATGGGGTGACTCGACTGCCTACCACCAGGTTATGTTACCCAGAATCCCTTGCAAAACTAAGAAATTGACAAAAAAATGCATTTCCCTCACATTTCTGTGGTGGAAAGTTCTGGAATCTGGGTGGATCAACAAATTTCTACCGACCCAGCGTTACCCCAGGTCTCCCGAAAACAATGGTACCTCACTTGCCTGGGTCTGCCTAGTGCCTGCGACAGGAAACAGCGCAAAACGTAACATGTTTGCACCTCAATTTCGCAGTGAAATCGTGCCCTTTTTTGGCAAAGAGCCTACCTTTTGTTTTTTAACCCTAGCTCTGCCGGCACCTAGGGAAACCTAGCAAACCTATACATTTTTGAAAACTAGACACCCAGGGGAATTCAGGATGGGGTGACTCGACTGCCTACCACCAGGTTCTGTTACCCAGAATCCCTTGCAAATCTAAGAAATTGACAAAAAAATGCATTTCCCTCACATTTCTGTGGTGGAAAGTTCTGGAATCTGCGTGGATCAACAAATTTCTACCCACCCAGCGTTACCCCAGGTCTCCCGAAAACAATGGTACCTCACTTGCCTGGGTCTGCCTAGTGCCTGTGACAGGAAACAGCGCAAAATGTAACATGTTTGCACCACAATTTCGCAGTGAAATTGTGCCCTTTTTTGGCAAAGAGCCTACCTTTTGTTTTTGACCCCTAGCTCTGCCGGCACCTAGGGAAACCTAGCAAACCTATACATTTCTGAAAACTAGACACCCAGGGGAATTCAGGATGGGGTGACTCGACTGCCTACCACCTGGTTCTGTTACCCAGAATCCCTTGCAAAGCTAAGAAATTGACAAAAAAATGCATTTCCCTCACATTTCTGTGGTGGAAAGTTCTGGAATCTGCGTGGATCAACAAATTTCTACCCACCCAGCGTTACCCCAGGTCTCCCGAAAACAATGGTACCTCACTTGCCTGGGTCTGCCTAGTGCCTGTGACAGGAAACAGAGCAAAATGTAACATGTTTGCACCTCAATTTCGCAGTGAAATTGTGCCCTTTTTTGGCAAAGAGCATACCTTTTGTTTTTGACCCCTAGCTCTGCCGGCACCTAGGGAAACCTAGCAAACCTATACATTTCTGAAAACTAGACACCCAGGGGAATTCAGGATGGGGTGACTCGACTGCCTACCACCAGGTTCTGTTACCCAGAATCCCTTGCAAATCTAAGAAATTCACAAAAAAAACGCATTTCCCTCACATTTCTGTGGTGGAAAGTTCTGGAATCTGCGTGGATCAACAAATTTCCACCCACCCAGCGTTCCCCCGGGTTTCCCGAAAAAAATGGTACCTCACTTGCCTGGGTCTGCCTAGTGCCTGCGACAGGAAACAGCGCAAAACGCAACGTGGTCGCACCTCAATTTTGCAGTGAAATCGTGCCCTTTTTTGGCAAAGAGCCTACCTTTTGTTTTTGAACCCTAGCTCTGCCGGTACCTAGGGAAACCTAGCAAACCTATACATTTCTGAAAACTAGACACCCAGGGGAATTCAGGATGGGGTGACTTGACTGCCTCCCACCAGGATCTGTTACCCAGAATCCCTTGCAAATCTAAGAAATTCACAAAAAACCGCATTTCCCTCACAGTTCTGTGGTGGAAAGTTCTGGAATCTGCGTGGATCAACAAATTTCCACCCACCCAGCGTTCCCCCGGGTTTCCCGAAAAAAATGGTACCTCACTTGCCTGGGTCTGCCTAGTGCCTGCGACAGGAAACAGCGCAAAACGCAACGTGGTCGCATCTCAATTTCGCAGTGAAATCGTGCCCTTTTTTGGCAAAGAGCCTACCTTTTGTTTTTGAACCCTAGCTCTGCCGGCACCTAGGGAAACCTAGCAAACCTATACATTTCTGAAAACTAGACACCCAAGGGGAATTCAGGATGGGGTGACTTGACTGCCTCCCACCAGGATCTGTTACCCAGAATCCCTTGCAAATCTAAGAAATTGACAAAAAAACGCATTTTCCTCACATTTCTGTGGTGGAAAGTTCTGGAATCTGGTTGGATCAACAATTTTCCACCTACCCAGCGTTCCCCCAGGTCTCCCAAAAAATTGTACCTCACTTGCCTGGGTCTGCCTAGTGCCTGCGACAGAAACCAGCGCAAAACGTAACATGTTTCAATCTCAATTTCGCAGTGAAATCCTGCCCTTTTATTGGCAAAGAGCCTACCTTTTGTTTTTTAATCCTAGCTCTGCCGGCACCTAGGGAAACCTAGCAAACCTATACATTTTTGAAAACTAGACACCCAGGGGAATTCAGGATGGGGTGACTCGACTGCCTACCACCAGGTTATGTTACCCAGAATCCCTTGCAAAACTAAGAAATTGACAAAAAAAATGCATTTCCCTCACATTTCTGTGGTGGAAAGTTCTGGAATCTGGGTGGATCAACAAATTTCTACCGACCCAGCGTTACCCCAGGTCTCCCGAAAACAATGGTACCTCACTTGCCTGGGTCTGCCTAGTGCCTGCGACAGGAAACAGCGCAAAACGTAACATGTTTGCACCTCAATTTCGCAGTGAAATCGTGCCCTTTTTTGGCAAAGAGCCTACGTTTTGTTTTTTAACCCTAGCTCTGCCGGCACCTAGGGAAACCTAGCAAACCTATACATTTTTGAAAACTAGACACCCAGGGGAATTCAGGATGGGGTGACTCGACTGCCTACCACCAGGTTCTGTTACCCAGAATCCCTTGCAAATCTAAGAAATTGACAAAAAAATGCATTTCCCTCACATTTCTGTGGTGGAAAGTTCTGGAATCTGCGTGGATCAACAAATTTCTACCCACCCAGCGTTACCCCAGGTCTCCCGAAAACAATGGTACCTCACTTGCCTGGGTCTGCCTAGTGCCTGTGACAGGAAACAGCGCAAAATGTAACATGTTTGCACCACAATTTCGCAGTGAAATTGTGCCCTTTTTTGGCAAAGAGCCTACCTTTTGTTTTTGACCCCTAGCTCTGCCGGCACCTAGGGAAACCTAGCAAACCTATACATTTCTGAAAACTAGACACCCAGGGGAATTCAGGATGGGGTGACTCGACTGCCTACCACCAGGTTCTGTTACCCAGAATCCCTTGCAAATCTAAGAAATTCACACAAAAAACGCATTTCCATCACATTTCTGTGGTGGAAAGTTCTGGAATCTGCGTGGATCAACAAATTTCCACCCACCCAGCGTTCCCCCGGGTTTCCCGAAAAAAATGGTACCTCACTTGCCTGGGTCTGCCTAGTGCCTGCGACAGGAAACAGCGCAAAACGCAACGTGGTCGCACCTCAATTTCGCAGTGAAATCGTGCCCTTTTTTGGCAAAGAGCCTATCTTTTGTTTTTGAACCCTAGCTCTGCCGGCACCTAGGGAAACCTAGCGAACCTATACATTTCTGAAAACTAGACACCCAGGGGAATTCAGGATGGGGTGACTTGACTGCCTCCCACCAGGATCTGTTACCCAGAATCCCTTGCAAATCTAAGAAATTCACACAAAAAACGCATTTCCCTCACATTTCTGTGGTGGAAAGTTCTGGAATCTGCGTGGATCAACAAATTTCCACCCACCCAGCGTTCCCCCGGGTTTCCCGAAAAAAATGGTACCTCACTTGCCTGGGTCTGCCTAGTGCCTGCGACAGGAAACAGCGCAAAACGCAACGTGGTCGCATCTCAATTTCGCAGTGAAATCGTGCCCTTTTTTGGCAAAGAGCCTACCTTTTGTTTTTGAACCCTAGCTCTGCCGGCACCTAGGGAAACCTAGCAAACCTATACATTTCTGAAAACTAGACACCCAAGGGGAATTCACGATGGGGTGACTTGACTGCCTCCCACCAGGATCTGTTACCCAGAATACCTTGCAAATCTAAGAAATTGACAAAAAAACGCATTTTCCTCACATTTCTGTGGTGGAAAGTTCTGGAATCTGGTTGGATCAACAAATTTCCACCTACCCAGCGTTCCCCCAGGTCTCCCAAAAAATGGTACCTCACTTGCCTGGGTCTGCCTAGTGCCTGCGACAGAAACCAGCGCAAAACGTAACATGTTTGCACCTCAATTTCGCAGTGAAATCCTGCCCTTTTTTTGGCAAAGAGCCTACCTTTTGTTTTTTAATCCTAGCTCTGCCGGCACCTAGGGAAACCTAGCAAACCTATACATTTTTGAAAACTAGACACCCAGGGGAATTCAGGATGGGGTGACTCGACTGCCTACCACCAGGTTCTGTTACCCAGAATCCCTTGCAAAGCTAAGAAATTCACAAAAAAAACGCATTTCCCTCACATTTCTGTGGTGGAAAGTTCTGGAATCTGCGTGGATCAACAAATTTCCACCCACCCAGCGTTACCCCAGGTCTCCCGAAAACAATGGTACCTCACTTGCCTGGGTCTGCCTAGTGCCTGTGACAGGAAACAGCGCAAAATGTAACATGTTTGCACCTCAATTTCGCAGTGAAATTGTGCCCTTTTTTGGCAAAGAGCCTACCTTTTGTTTTTGACCCCTAGCTCTGCCGGAACCTAGGGAAACCTAGCAAACCTATACATTTCTGAAAACTAGACACCCAGGGGAATTCAGGATTGGGTGACTCGACTGCCTACCACCAGGTTCTGCTACCCAGAATCCCTTGCAAATCTAAGAAATTCACAAAAAAAACGCATTTCGCTCATATTTCTGTGGTGGAAAGTTCTGGAATCTGCGTGGATCAACAAATTTCCACCCACCCAGCGTTCCCCCGGGTTTCCCGAAAAAAATGGTGCCTCACTTGCCTGGGTCTGCCTAGTGCCTGCGACAGGAAACAGCGCAAAACGCAACGTGGTCGCACCTCAATTTCGCAGTGAAATCGTGCCCTTTTTTGGCAAAGAGCCTACCTTTTGTTTTTGAACCCTAGCTCTGCCGGCACCTAGGGAAACCTAGCAAACCTATACATTTCTGAAAACTAGACACCCAAGGGGAATTCAGGATGGGGTGACTTGACTGCCTCCCACCAGGATCTGTTACCCAGAATCCCTTGCAAATCTAAGAAATTTACAAAAAAACGCATTTTCCTCACATTTCTGTGGTGGAAAGTTCTGGAATCTGGTTGGATCAACAAATTTCCACCTACCCAGCGTTCCCCCAGGTCTCCCAAAAAATGGTACCTCACTTGCCCGGGTCTGCCTAGTGCCTGCGACAGAAACCAGCGCAAAACGTAACATGTTTGCATCTCAATTTCGCAGTGAAATCCTGCCCTTTTTTTGGCAAAGAGCCTACCTTTTGTTTTTGAATCCTAGCTCTGCCGGCACCTAGGGAAACCTAGCAAACCTATACATTTTTGAAAACTAGACACCCAGGGGAATTCAGGATGGGGTGACTCGACTGCCTACCACCAGGTTATGTTACCCAGAATCCCTTGCAAAACTAAGAAATTGACAAAAAAATGCATTTCCCTCACATTTCTGTGGTGGAAAGTTCTGGAATCTGGGTGGATCAACAAATTTCTACCGACCCAGCGTTACCCCAGGTCTCCCGAAAACAATGGTACCTCACTTGCCTGGGTCTGCCTAGTGCCTGCGACAGGAAACAGCGCAAAACGTAACATGTTTGCACCTCAATTTTGCAGTGAAATTGTGCCCTTTTTTGGCAAAGAGCCTACCTTTTGTTTTTGACCCCTAGCTCTGCCGGCACCTAGGGAAACCTAGCAAACCTATACATTTCTGAAAACTAGACACCCAGGGGAATTCAGGATGGGGTGACTCGACTGCCTACCACCAGGTTCTGTTACCCAGAATCCCTTGCAAATCTAAGAAATTCACAAAAAAAACGCATTTCCCTCACATTTCTGTGGTGGAAAGTTCTGGAATCTGCGTGGATCAACAAATTTCCACCCACCCAGCGTTCCCCCGGGTTTCCCGAAAAAAATGGTACCTCACTTGCCTGGGTCCGCCTAGTGCCTGCGACAGGAAACAGCGCAAAACGCAACGTGGTCGCACCTCAATTTCGCAGTGAAATCGTGCCCTTTTTTGGCAAAGAGCCTACCTTTTGTTTTTGAACCCTAGCTCTGCCGGCACCTAGGGAAACCTAGCAAACCTATACATTTCTGAAAACTAGACACCCAAGGGGAATTCAGGATGGGGTGACTTGACTGCCTCCCACCAGGATCTGTTACCCAGAATCCCTTGCAAATCTAAGAAATTGACAAAAAAACACATTTTCCTCACATTTCTGTGGTGGAAAGTTCTGGAATCTGGTTGGATCAACAAATTTCCACCTACCCAGCGTTCCCCCAGGTCTCCCAAAAAATGGTACCTCACTTGCCTGGGTCTGCCTAGTGCCTGCGACAGAAACCAGCGCAAAACGTAACATGTTTACATCTCAATTTCGCAGTGAAATCCTGCCCTTTTTTTGGCAAAGAGCCTACCTTTTGTTTTTGAATCCTAGCTCTGCCGGCACCTAGGGAAACCTAGCAAACCTATACATTTTTGAAAACTAGACACCCAGGGGAATTCAGGATGGGGTGACTCGACTGCCTACCACCAGGTTATGTTACCCAGAATCCTTGCAAAACTAAGAAATTGACAAAAAAATGCATTTCCCTCACATTTCTGTGGTGGAAAGTTCTGGAATCTGGGTGGATCAACAAATTTCTACTGACCCAGCGTTACCCCAGGTCTCCCGAAAACAATGGTACCTCACTTGCCTGGGTCTGCCTAGTGCCTGCGACAGGAAACAGCGCAAAACGTAACATGTTTGCACCTCAATTTCGCATTGAAATCGTGCCCTTTTTTGGCAAAGAGCCTACCTTTTGTTTTTTAACCCTAGCTCTGCCGGCACCTAGGGAAACCTAGCAAACCTATACATTTTTGAAAACTAGACACCCAGGGGAATTCAGGATGGGGTGACTTGACTGCCTACCACCAGGTTCTGTTACCCAGAATCCCTTGCAAAGCTAACAAAATTGACAAAAAAATGCATTTCCCTCACATTTCTGTGGTGGAAAGTTCTGGAATCTGCGTGGATCAACAAATTTCTACCCACCCAGCGTTACCCCAGTTCTACCGAAAACAATGGTACCTCACTTGCCTGGGTCTGCCTAGTGCCTGTGACAGGAAACAGCGCAAAATGTAACATGTTTGCACCTCAATTTCGCAGTGAAATTGTGCCCTTTTTTGGCAAAGAGCCTACCTTTTGTTTTTGACCCCTAGCTCTGCCGACACCTAGGGAAACCTAGCAAACCTATACATTTCTGAAAACTAGACACCCAGGGGAATTCAGGATGGGGTGACTCGACTGCCTACCACCAGGTTCTGTTACCCAGAATCCCTTGCAAATCTAAGAAATTCACCAAAAAAAACGCATTTCCCTCACATTTCTGTGGTGGAAAGTTCTGGAATCTGCGTGGATCAACAAATTTTCACCCACCCAGCGTTCCCCCGGGTTTCCCGATAAAAATGGTACCTCACTTGCCTGGGTCTGCCTAGTGCCTGCGACAGGAAACAGCGCAAAACGCAACGTGGTCGCACCTCAATTTCGCAGTGAAATCGTGCCCTTTTTTGGCAAAGAGCCTACCTTTTGTTTTTGAACCCTAGCTCTGCCGGCACCTAGGGAAACCTAGCAAACCTATACATTTCTGAAAACTAGACACCCAGGGGTATTCAGGATGGGGTGACTTGACTGCCTCCCACCAGGATCTGTTACCCAGAATCCCTTGCAAATCTAAGAAATTCACAAAAAACCGCATTTCCCTCACAGTTCTGTGGTGGAAAGTTCTGGAATCTGCGTGGATCAACAAATTTCCACCCACCCAGCGTTCCCCCGGGTTTCCCGAAAAAAATGGTACCTCACTTGCCTGGGTCTGCCTAGTGCCTGCGACAGGAAACAGCGCAAAACGCAACGTGGTCGCATCTCAATTTCGCAGTGAAATCGTGCCCTTTTTTGGCAAAGAGCCTACCTTTTGTTTTTGAACCCTAGCTCTGCCGGCACCTAGGGAAACCTAGCAAACCTATACATTTCTGAAAACTAGACACCCAAGGGGAATTCAGGATGGGGTGACTTGACTGCCTCCCACCAGGATCTGTTACCCAGAATCCCTTGCAAATCTAAGAAATTGACAAAAAAATGCATTTTCCTCACATTTCTGTGGTGGAAAGTTCTGGAATCTGGTTGGATCAACAAATTTCCACCTACCCAGCGTTCCCCCAGGTCTCCCAAAAAATGGTACCTCACTTGCCTGGGTCTGCCTAGTGCCTGCGACAGAAACCAGCGCAAAACAAAACATGTTTCAATCTCAATTTCGCAGTGAAATCCTGCCCTTTTTTTGGCAAAGAGCCTACCTTTTGTTTTTTAATCCTAGCTCTGCCGGCACCTAGGGAAACCTAGCAAACCTATACATTTTTGAAAACTAGACACCCAGGGGAATTCAGGATGGGGTGACTCGACTGCCTACCACCAGGTTATGTTACCCAGAATCCCTTGCAAAACTAAGAAATTGACAAAAAAATGCATTTCCCTCACATTTCTGTGGTGGAAAGTTCTGGAATCTGGGTGGATCAACAAATTTCTACCGACCCAGCGTTACCCCAGGTCTCCCGAAAACAATGGTACCTCACTTGCCTGGGTCTGCCTAGTGCCTGCGACAGGAAACAGCGCAAAACGTAACATGTTTGCACCTCAATTTCGCAGTGAAATCGTGCCCTTTTTTGGCAAAGAGCCTACCTTTTGTTTTTTAACCCTAGCTCTGCCGGCACCTAGGGAAACCTAGCAAACCTATACATTTTTGAAAACTAGACACCCAGGGGAATTCAGGATGGGGTGACTCGACTGCCTACCACCAGGTTCTGTTACCCAGAATCCCTTGCAAATCTAAGAAATTGACAAAAAAATGCATTTCCCTCACATTTCTGTGGTGGAAAGTTCTGGAATCTGCGTGGATCAACAAATTTCTACCCACCCAGCGTTACCCCAGGTCTCCCGAAAACAATGGTACCTCACTTGCCTGGGTCTGCCTAGTGCCTGTGACAGGAAACAGCGCAAAATGTAACATGTTTGCACCACAATTTCGCATTGAAATTGTGCCCTTTTTTGGCAAAGAGCCTACCTTTTGTTTTTGACCCCTAGCTCTGCCGGCACCTAGGGAAACCTAGCAAACCTATACATTTCTGAAAACTAGACACCCAGGGGAATTCAGGATGGGGTGACTCGACTGCCTACCACCTGGTTCTGTTACCCAGAATCCCTTGCAAAGCTAAGAAATTGACAAAAAAATGCATTTCCCTCACATTTCTGTGGTGGAAAGTTCTGGAATCTGCGTGGATCAACAAATTTCTACCCACCCAGCGTTACCCCAGGTCTCCCGAAAACAATGGAACCTCACTTGCCTGGGTCTGCCTAGTGCCTGTGACAGGAAACAGAGCAAAATGTAACATGTTTGCACCTCAATTTCGCAGTGAAATTGTGCCCTTTTTTGGCAAAGAGCATACCTTTTGTTTTTGAACCCTAGCTCTGCCGGCACCTAGGGAAACCTAGCAAACCTATACATTTCTGAAAACTAGACACCCAGGGGAATTCAGGATGGGGTGACTCGACTGCCTACCACCAGGTTCTGTTACCCAGAATCCCTTGCAAATCTAAGAAATTCACAAAAAACCGCATTTCCCTCACAGTTCTGTGGTGGAAAGTTCTGGAATCTGCGTGGATCAACAAATTTCCACCCACCCAGCGTTCCCCCGGGTTTCCCGAAAAAAATGGTACCTCACTTGCCTGGGTCTGCCTAGTGCCTGCGACAGGAAACAGCGCAAAACGCAACGTGGTCGCACCTCAATTTCGCAGTGAAATCGTGCCCTTTTTTGGCAAAGAGCCTACCTTTTGTTTTTGAACCCTAGCTCTGCCGGTACCTAGGGAAACCTAGCAAACCTATACATTTCTGAAAACTAGACACCCAGGGGAATTCAGGATGGGGTGACTTGACTGCCTCCCACCAGGATCTGTTACCCAGAATCCCTTGCAAATCTAAGAAATTCACAAAAAACCGCATTTCCCTCACAGTTCTGTGGTGGAAAGTTCTGGAATCTGCGTGGATCAACAAATTTCCACCCACCCAGCGTTCCCCCGGGTTTCCCGAAAAAAATGGTACCTCACTTGCCTGGGTCTGCCTAGTGCCTGCGACAGGAAACAGCGCAAAACGCAACGTGGTCGCATCTCAATTTCGCAGTGAAATCGTGCCCTTTTTTGGCAAAGAGCCTACCTTTTGTTTTTGAACCCTAGCTCTGCCGGCACCTAGGGAAACCTAGCAAACCTATACATTTCTGAAAACTAGACACCCAAGGGGAATTCAGGATGGGGTGACTTGACTGCCTCCCACCAGGATCTGTTACCCAGAATCCCTTGCAAATCTAAGAAATTGACAAAAAAACGCATTTTCCTCACATTTCTGTGGTGGAAAGTTCTGTAATCTGGTTGTATCAACAAATTTCCACCTACCCAGCGTTCCCCCAGGTCTCCCAAAAAATGGTACCTCACTTGCCTGGGTCTGCCTAGTGCCTGCGACAGAAACCAGCGCAAAACGTAACATGTTTCAATCTCAATTTCGCAGTGAAATCCTGCCCTTTTATTGGCAAAGAGCCTACCTTTTGTTTTTTAATCCTAGCTCTGCCGGCACCTAGGGAAACCTAGCAAACCTATACATTTTTGAAAACTAGACACCCAGGGGAATTCAGGATGGGGTGACTCGACTGCCTACCACCAGGTTATGTTACCCAGAATCTCTTGCAAAACTAAGAAATTGACAAAAAAAATGCATTTCCCTCACATTTCTTTGGTGGAAAGTTCTGGAATCTGGGTGGATCAACAAATTTCTACCGACCCAGCGTTACCCCAGGTCTCCCAAAAACAATGGTACCTCACTTGCCTGGGTATGCCTAGTGCCTGCGACAGGAAACAGCGCAAAACGTAACATGTTTGCACCTCAATTTCGCAGTGAAATCGTGCCCTTTTTTGGCAAAGAGCCTACGTTTTGTTTTTTAACCCTAGCTCTGCCGGCACCTAGGGAAACCTAGCAAACCTATACATTTTTGAAAACTAGACACCCAGGGGAATTCAGGATGGGGTGACTCGACTGCCTACCACCAGGTTCTGTTACCCAGAATCCCTTGCAAATCTAAGAAATTGACAAAAAAATGCATTTCCCTCACATTTCTGTGGTGGAAAGTTCTGGAATCTGCGTGGATCAACAAATTTCTACCCACCCAGCGTTACCCCAGGTCTCCCGAAAACAATGGTACCTCACTTGCCTGGGTCTGCCTAGTGCCTGTGACAGGAAACAGCGCAAAATGTAACATGTTTGCACCACAATTTCGCAGTGAAATTGTGCCCTTTTTTGGCAAAGAGCCTACCTTTTGTTTTTGACCCCTAGCTCTGCCGGCACCTAGGGAAACCTAGCAAACCTATACATTTCTGAAAACTAGACACCCAGGGGAATTCAGGATGGGGTGACTCGACTGCCTACCACCAGGTTCTGTTACCCAGAATCCCTTGCAAATCTAAGAAATTCACAAAAAAACGCATTTCCCTCACATTTCTGTGGTGGAAAGTTCTGGAATCTGCGTGGATCAACAAATTTCCACCCACCCAGCGTTCCCCCGGGTTTCCCGAAAAAAATGGTACCTCACTTGCCTGGGTCTGCCTAGTGCCTGCGACAGGAAACAGCGCAAAACGCAACGTGGTTGCACCTCAATTTCGCAGTGAAATCGTGCCCTTTTTTGGCAAAGAGCCTACCTTTTGTTTTTGAACCCTAGCTCTGCCGGCACCTAGGGAAACCTAGCGAACCTATACATTTCTGAAAACTAGACACCCAGGGGAATTCAGGATGGGTTGACTTGACTGCCTCCCACCAGGATCTGTTACCCAGAATCCCTTGCAAATCTAAGAAATTCACACAAAAAACGCATTTCCCTCACATTTCTGTGGTGGAAAGTTCTGGAATCTGCGTGGATCAACAAATTTCCACCCACCCAGCGTTCCCCCGGGTTTCCCGAAAAAAATGGTACCTCACTTGCCTGGGTCTGCCTAGTGCCTGCGACAGGAAACAGCGCAAAACGCAACGTGGTCGCATCTCAATTTCGCAGTGAAATCGTGCCCTTTTTTGGCAAAGAGCCTACCTTTTGTTTTTGAACCCTAGCTCTGCCGGCACCTAGGGAAACCTAGCAAACCTATACATTTCTGAAAACTAGACACCCAAGGGGAATTCACGATGGGGTGACTTGACTGCCTCCCACCAGGATCTGTTACCCAGAATCCCTTGCAAATCTAAGAAATTGACAAAAAAACGCATTTTCCTCACATTTCTGTGGTGGAAAGTTCTGGAATCTGGTTGGATCAACAAATTTCCACCTACCCAGCGTTCCCCCAGGTCTCCCAAAAAATGGTACCTCACTTGCCTGGGTCTGCCTAGTGCCTGCGACAGAAACCAGCGCAAAACGTAACATGTTTGCACCTCAATTTCGCAGTGAAATCCTGCCCTTTTTTTGGCAAAGAGCCTACCTTTTGTTTTTTAATCCTAGCTCTGCCGGCACCTAGGGAAACCTAGCAAACCTATACATTTTTGAAAACTAGACACCCAGGGGAATTCAGGATGGGGTGACTCGACTGCCTACCACCAGGTTCTGTTACCCAGAATCCCTTGCAAAGCTAAGAAATTCACAAAAAAAACGCATTTCCCTCACATTTCTGTGGTGGAAAGTTCTGGAATCTGCGTGGATCAACAAATTTCCACCCACCCAGCGTTCCCCCGGGTTTCCCGAAAACAATGGTACCTCACTTGCCTGGGTCTGCCTAGTGCCTGTGACAGGAAACAGCGCAAAATGTAACATGTTTGCACCTCAATTTCGCAGTGAAATTGTGCCCTTTTTTGGCAAAGAGCCTACCTTTTGTTTTTGACCCCTAGCTCTGCCGGCACCTAGGGAAACCTAGCAAACCTATACATTTCTGAAAACTAGACACCCAGGGGAATTCAGGATGGGGTGACTCGACTGCCTACCACCAGGTTCTGTTACCCAGAATCCCTTGCAAATCTAAGAAATTCACAAAAAAAACGCATTTCCCTCACATTTCTGTGGTGGAAAGTTCTGGAATCTGCGTGGATCAACAAATTTCCACCCACCCAGCGTTCCCCCGGGTTTCCCGAAAAAAATGGTACCTCACTTGCCTGGGTCTGCCTAGTGCCTGCGACAGGAAACAGCGCAAAACGCAACGTGGTCGCACCTCAATTTCGCAGTGAAATCGTGCCCTTTTTTGGCAAAGAGCCTACCTTTTGTTTTTGAACCCTAGCTCTGCCGGCACCTAGGGAAACCTAGCAAATCTATACATTTCTGAAAACTAGACACCCAGGGGAATTCAGGATGGGGTGACTTGACTGCCTCCCACCAGGATCTGTTACCCAGAATCCCTTGCAAATCTAAGAAATTGACAAAAAAACGCATTTTCCTCACATTTCTGTGGTGGAAAGTTCTGGAATCTGCGTGGATCAACAAATTTCCACCTACCCAGCGTTCCCCCAGGTCTCCCAAAAAATGGTACCTCACTTGCCTGGGTCTGCCTAGTGCCTGCGACAGAAACCAGCGCAAAACGTAACATGTTTGCATCTCAATTTCACAGTGAAATCGTGCCCTTTTTTTGGCAAAGAGCCTACCTTTTGTTTTTGAATCCTAGCTCTGCCGGCACCTAGGGAAACCTAGCAAACCTATACATTTTTGAAAACTAGACACCCAGGGGAATTCAGGATGGGGTGACTCGACTGCCTACCACCAGGTTCTGTTACCCAGAATCCCTTGCAAAGCTAAGAAATTGACAAAAAAATGCATTTCCCTCACATTTCTGTGGTGGAAAGTCTGGAATCTGCGTGGATCAACAAATTTCTACCCACCCAGCGTTACCCCAGGTCTCCCGAAAACAATGGTACCTCACTTGCCTGGGTCTGCCTAGTGCCTGTGACAGGAAACAGTGCAAAATGTAACATGTTTGCACCTCAATTTCGCAGTGAAATTGTGCCCTTTTTTGGCAAAGAGCCTACTTTTTGTTTTTGACCCCTAGCTCTGCCGGCACCTAGGGAAACCTAGCAAACCTATACATTTCTGAAAACTAGACACCCAGGGGAATTCAGGATGGGGTGACTCGACTGCCTCCCACCAGGATCTGTTACCCAGAATCCCTTGCAAATCTAAGAAATTGACAAAAAAACGCATTTTCCTCACATTTCTGTGGTGGAAAGTTCTGGAATCTGGTTGGATCAACAAATTTCCACCTACCCAGCGTTCCCCCAGGTCTCACCAAAAAATGGTACCTCACTTGCCTGGGTCTGCCTAGTGCCTGCGACAGAAACCAGCGCAAAACGTAACATGTTTGCATCTCAATTTCGCAGTGAAATCCTGCCCTTTTTTTGGCAAAGAGCCTACCTTTTGTTTTTGACCCCTAGCTCTGCCGGCACCTAGGGAAACCTAGCAAACCTATACATTTCTGAAAACTAGACACCCAGGGGAATTCAGGATGGGGTGACTTGACTGCCTCCCACCAGGATCTGTTACCCAGAATCCCTTGCAAATCTAAGAAATTGACAAAAAAACGCATTTTCCTCACATTTCTGTGGTGGAAAGTTCTGGAATCTGCGTGGATCAACAAATTTCCACCTACCCAGCGTTCCCCCAGGTCTCCCAAAAAATGGTACCTCACTTGCCTGGGTCTGCCTAGTGCCTGCGACAGGAAACAGCGCAAAACGTAACATGTTTGCACCTCAATTTCGCAGTGAAATCGTGCCCTTTTTTGGCAAAGAGCCTACCTTTTGTTTTTTAACCCTAGCTCTGCCGGCACCTAGGTACACCTAGCAAACCTATACATTTTTGAAAACTAGACACCCTGGGGAATTCAGGATGGGGTGACTCGACTGCCTACCACCAGGTTCTGTTACCCAGAATCCCTTGCAAAGCTAAGAAATTGACAAAAAAATGCATTTCCCTCACATTTCTGTGGTGGAAAGTTCTGGAATCTGCGTGGATCAACAAATTTCTACCCACCCAGCGTTACCCCAGGTCTCCCGAAAACAATGGTACCTCACTTGCCTGGGTCTGCCTAGTGCCTGTGATAGGAAACAGCGCAAAATGTAACATGTTTGCACCTCAATTTCGCAGTGAAATTGTGCCCTTTTTTGGCAAAGAGCCTACCTTTTGTTTTTGACCCCTAGCTCTGCCGGCACCTAGGGAAACCTAGCAAACCTATACATTTCTGAAAACTAGACACCCAGGGGAATTCAGGATGGGGTGACTCGACTGCCTACCACCAGGTTCTGTTACCCAGAATCCCTTGCAAATCTAAGAAATTCACAAAAAAATGCATTTCCCTCACATTTCTGTGGTGGGAAGTTCTGGAATCTGCGTGGATCAACAAATTTCCACCCACCCAGCGTTCCCCGGGTTTCCCGAAAAAAATGGTACCTCACTTGCCTGGGTCTGCCTAGTGCCTGCGACAGGAAACAGCGCAAAACGCAACGTGGTCGCATCTCAATTTCGCATTGAAATCGTGCCCTTTTTTGGCAAAGAGCCTACCTTTTGTTTTTGAACCCTAGCTCTGCCGGCACCTAGGGAAACCTAGCAAGCCTATACATTTCTGAAAACTACACACCCAAAGGGAATTCAGGATGGGGTGACTTGACTGCCTCCCACCAGGATCTGTTACCCAGAATCCCTTGCAAATCTAAGAAATTGACAAAAAAACGCATTTTCCTCACATTTCTGTGGTGGAAAGTTCTGGAATCTGGTTGGATCAACAAATTTCCACCTACCCAGCGTTCCCCCAGGTCTCCCAAAAAATGGTACCTCACTTGCCTGGGTCTGCCTAGTGCCTGCGACAGAAACCAGCGCAAAACGTAACATGTTTGCATCTCAATTTCGCAGTGAAATCCTGCCCTTTTTTTGGCAAAGAGCCTACCTTTTGTTTTTGAATCCTAGCTCTGCCGGCACCTAGGGAAACCTAGCAAACCTATACATTTTTGAAAACTAGACGCCCAGGGGAATTCAGGATGGGGTGACTCGACTGCCTACCACCAGGTTATGTTACCCAGAATCCCTTGCAAAACTAAGAAATTGACAAAAAAATGCATTTCCCTCACATTTCTGTGGTGGAAAGTTCTGGAATCTGGGTGGATCAACAAATTTCTACCGACCCAGCGTTACCCCAGGTCTCCCGAAAACAATGGTACCTCACTTGCCTGGGTCTGCCTAGTGCCTGCGACAGGAAACAGCGCAAAACCTAACATGTTTGCACCTCAATTTCGCAGTGAAATCGTGCCCTTTTTTGGCAAAGAGCCTACCTTTTGTTTTTTAACCCTAGCTCTGCCGGCACCTAGGGAAACCTAGCAAACCTATACATTTTTGAAAACTAGACACCCAGGGGAATTCAGGATGGGGTGACTCGACTGCCTACCACCAGGTTCTGTTACCCAGAATCCCTTGCAAAGCTAAGAAATTGACAAAAAAATGCATTTCCCTCACATTTCTGTGGTGGAAAGTTCTGGAATCTGCGTGGATCAACAAATTTCTACCCACCCAGCGTTACCCCAGGTCTCCCGAAAACAATGGTACCTCACTTGCCTGGGTCTGCCTAGTGCCTGTGACAGGAAACAGCGCAAAATGTAACATGTTTGCACCTCAATTTCGCAGAGAAATTGTGCCCTTTTTTGGCAAAGAGCCTACCTTTTGTTTTTGAATCCTAGCTCTGCCGGCACCTAGGGAAACCTAGCAAACCTATACATTTTTGAAAACTAGACACCCAGGGGAATTCAGGATGGGGTGACTCGACTGCCTACCATCAGGTTCTGTTACCCAGAATCCCTTGCAAATCTAAGAAATTCACACAAAAAACGCATTTCCCTCACATTTCTGTGGTGGAAAGTTCTGGAATCTGCGTGGATCAACAAATTTCCACCCACCCAGCGTTCCCCCGGGTTTCCCGAAAAAAATGGTACCTCACTTGCCTGGGTCTGCCTAGTGCCTGCGACAGGAAACAGCGCAAAACGCAACGTGGTCGCACCTCAATTTCGCAGTGAAATCGTGCCCTTTTTTGGCAAAGAGCCTACCTTTTGTTTTTGAACCCTAGCTCTGCCGGCACCTAGGGAAACCTAGCAAACCTATACATTTCTGAAAACTAGACACCCAGGGGAATTCAGGATGGGGTGACTTGACTGCCTCCCACCAGGATCTGTTACCCAGAATCCCTTGCAAATCTAAGAAATTGACAAAAAAACGCATTTTCCTCACATTTCTGTGGTGGAAAGTTCTGGAATCTGCGTGGATCAGCAAATTTCCACCTACCCAGCGTTCCCCCAGGTCTCCCAAAAAATGGTACCTCACTTGCCTGGGTCTGCCTAGTGCCTGCGACAGAAACCAGCGCAAAACATAACATGTTTGCATCTCAATTTCACAGTGAAATCGTGCCCTTTTTTTGGCAAAGAGCCTACCTTTTGTTTTTGAATCCTAGCTCTGCCGGCACCTAGGGAAACCTAGCAAACCTATACATTTTTGAAAACTAGACACCCAGGGGAATTCAGGATGGGGGGACTCGACTGCCTACCACCAGGTTATGTTACCCAGAATCCCTTGCAAAACTAAGAAATTGACAAAAAAACGCATTTCCCTCACATTTCTGTGGTGGAAAGTTCTGGAATCTGCGTGGATCAACAAATTTCTACCCACCCAGCTTTACCCCAGGTCTCCCGAAAACAATGGTACCTCACTTGCCTGGGTCTGCCTAGTGCCTGTGACAGGAAACAGCGCAAAATGTAACATGTTTGCACCTCAATTTTGCAGTGAAATTGTGCCCTTTTTTGGCGAAGAGCCTACCTTTTGTTTTTGACCCCTAGCTCTGCCGGCACCTAGGGAAACCTAGCAAACCTATACATTTCTGAAAACTAGATACCCAGGGGAATTCAGGATGGGGTGACTCGATTGCCTACCACTAGGTTCTGTTACCCAGAATCCCTTGCAAATCTAAGAAATTCACAAAAAAACGCATTTCCCTCACATTTCTGTGGTGGAAAGTTCTCGAATCTGCGTGGATCAACAAATTTCCACCCACCCAGCATTCCGCCGGGTCTCCCAAAAAAATGGTACCTCACTTGGCTGGGTCTGCCTAGTGCCTGCAAGAGGAAACAGCGCAAAATGCAACATGGTCGCACCGCAATTTTGCAGTGAAAATGTGCCCTTTTTTGGCAAAGAGCCTACCTTTTGTTTTTGAACCCTAGCTCTGCCGGCACCTAGGGAAACCTAGCGAACCTATACATTTCTGAAAACTAGACACCCAGGGGAATTCAGGATGGGGTGACTTGACTGCCTCCCACCAGGATCTGTTACCCAGAATCCCTTGCAAATCTAAGAAATTCACAAAAAAACGCATTTCCCTCACATTTCTGTGGTGGAAAGTTCTGGAATCTGCGTGGATCAACAAATTTCCACCCACCCAGCATTCCCCCGGGTTTCCCGAAAAAAATGGTACCTCACTTGCCTGGGTCTGCCTAGTGCCTGCGACAGGAAACAGCGCAAAACGCAACGTGGTCGCATCTCAATTTCGCAGTGAAATCGTGCCCTTTTTTGGCAAAGAGCCTACCTTTTGTTTTTGAACCCTAGCTCTGCCGGCACCTAGGGAAACCTAGCAAACCTATACATTTCTGAAAACTAGAGACCCAAGGGGAATTCAGGATGGGGTGACTTGACTGCCTCCCACCAGGATCTGTTACCCAGAATCCCTTGCAAATCTAAGAAATTGACAAAAAAACGCATTTTCCTCACATTTCTGTGGTGGAAAGTTCTGGAATCTGGTTGGATCAACAAATTTCCACCTACCCAGCGTTCCCCCAGGTCTCCCAAAAAATGGTACCTCACTTGCCTGGGTCTGCCTAGTGCCTGCGACAGAAACCAGCGCAAAACGTAACATGTTTGCACCTCAATTTCGCAGTGAAATCCTGCCCTTTTTTTGGCAAAGAGCCTACCTTTTGTTTTTTAATCCTAGCTCTGCCGGCACCTAGGGAAACCTAGCAAACCTATACATTTTTGAAAACTAGACACCCAGGGGAATTCAGGATGGGGTGACTCGACTGCCTACCACCAGGTTCTGTTACCCAGAATCCCTTGCAAAGCTAAGAAATTCACAAAAAAAACGCATTTCCCTCACATTTCTGTGGTGGAAAGTTCTGGAATCTGCGTGGATCAACAAATTTCCACCCACCCAGCGTTCCCCCGGGTTTCCCGAAAAAAATGGTACCTCACTTGCCTGGGTCTGCCTAGTGCCTGTGACAGGAAACAGCGCAAAATGTAACATGTTTGCACCTCAATTTCGCAGTGAAATTGTGCCCTTTTTTGGCAAAGAGCCTACCTTTTGTTTTTGACCCCTAGCTCTGCCGGCACCTAGGGAAACCTAGCAAACCTATACATTTCTGAAAACTAGACACCCAGGGGAATTCAGGATGGGGTGACTCGACTGCCTACCACCAGGTTCTGTTACCCAGAATCCCTTGCAAATCTAAGAAATTCACAAAAAAACGCATTTCCCTCACATTTCTGTGGTGGAAAGTTCTGGAATCTGCGTGGATCAACAAATTTCCACCCACCCAGCGTTCCCCCGGGTTTCCCGAAAAAAATGGTACCTCACTTGCCTGGGTCTGCCTAGTGCCTGCGACAGGAAACAGCGCAAAACGCACCGTGGTCGCACCTCAATTTCGCAGTGAAATCGTGCCCTTTTTTGGCAAAGAGCCTACCTTTTGTTTTTGAACCCTAGCTCTGCCGGCACCTAGGGAAACCTAGCAAATCTATACATTTCTGAAAACTAGACACCCAGGGGAATTCAGGATGGGGTGACTTGACTGCCTCCCACCAGGATCTGTTACCCAGAATCCCTTGCAAATCTAAGAAATTGACAAAAAAACGCATTTTCCTCACATTTCTGTGGTGGAAAGTTCTGGAATCTGCGTGGATCAACAAATTTTCACCTACCCAGCGTTCCCCCAGGTCTCCCAAAAAATGGTACCTCACTTGCCTGGGTCTGCCTAGTGCCTGCGACAGAAACCAGCGCAAAACGTAACATGTTTGCATCTCAATTTCACAGTGAAATCGTGCCCTTTTTTTGGCAAAGAGCCTACCTTTTGTTTTTGAATCCTAGCTCTGCCGGCACCTAGGGAAACCTAGCAAACCTATACATTTTTGAAAACTAGACACCCAGGGGAATTCAGGATGGGGTGACTCGACTGCCTACCACCAGGTTCTGTTACTCAGAATCCCTTGCAAAGCTAAGAAATTGACAAAAAAATGCATTTCCCTCACATTTCTGTGGTGGAAAGTTCTGGAATCTGCGTGGATCAACAAATTTCTACCCACCCAGCGTTACCCCAGGTCTCCCGAAAACAATGGTACCTCACTTGCCTGGGTCTGCCTAGTGCCTGTGACAGGAAACAGCGCAAAATGTAACATGTTTGCACCTCAATTTCGCAGTGAAATTGTGCCCTTTTTTGGCAAAGAGCCTACCTTTTGTTTTTGACCCCTAGCTCTGCCGGCACCTAGGGAAACCTAGCAAACCTATACATTTCTGAAAACTAGACACCCAGGGGAATTCAGGATGGGGTGACTCGACTGCCTACCACCAGGTTCTGTTACCCAGAATCCCTTGCAAATCTAAGAAATTCACAAAAAAAACGCATTTCCCTCACATTTCTGTGGTGGAAAGTTCTGGAATCTGCGTGGATCAACAAATTTCCACCCACCCAGCGTTCCCCCGGGTTTCCCGAAAAAAATGGTACCTCACTTGCCTGGGTCTGCCTAGTGCCTGCGACAGGAAACAGCGCAAAACGCAACGTGGTCGCATCTCAATTTCGCAGTGAAATCGTGCCCTTTTTTGGCAAAGAGCCTACCTTTTGTTTTTGAACCCTAGCTCTGCCGGCACCTAGGGAAACCTAGCAAACCTATACATTTCTGAAAACTAGACACCCAAGGGGAATTCAGGATGGGGTGACTTGACTGCCTCCCACCAGGATCTGTTACCCAGAATCCCTTGCAAATCTAAGAAATTGACAAAAAAACGCATTTTCCCCACATTTCTGTGGTGGAAAGTTCTGGAATCTGGTTGGATCAACAAATTTCCACCTACCCAGCGTTCCCCCAGGTCTCCCAAAAAATGGTACCTCACTTGCCTGGGTCTGCCTAGTGCCTGCGACAGAAACCAGCGCAAAACGTAACATGTTTGCATCTCAATTTCGCAGTGAAATCCTGCCCTTTTTTTGGCAAAGAGCCTACCTTTTGTTTTTGACCCCTAGCTCTGCCGGCACCTAGGGAAACCTAGCAAACCTATACATTTCTGAAAACTAGACACCCAGGGGAATTCAGGATGGGGTGACTTGACTGCCTACCACCAGGTTCTGTTACCCAGAATCCCTTGCAAAGCTAAGAAATTGACAAAAAAACTGCATTTCCCTCACATTTCTGTGGTGGAAAGTTCTGGAATCTGGGTGGATCAACAAATTTCCACCCACCCAGCGTTCCCCCGGGTTTCCCGAAAAAAATGGTACCTCACTTGCTTGGGTCTGCCTAGTGCCTGCGACAGGAAACAGCGCAAAACGTAACATGTTTGCACCTCAATTTCGCAGTGAAATTGTGCCCTTTTTTGGCAAAGAGCCTACCTTTTGTTTTTGACCCCTAGCTCTGCCGGCACCTAGGGAAACCTAGCAAACCTATACATTTCTGAAAACTAGACACCCAGGGGAATTCAGGATGGGGTGACTCGACTGCCTACCACCAGGTTCTGTTACCCAGAATCCCTTGCAAATCTAAGAAATTCACAAAACAAACGCATTTTCCTCACATTTCTGTGGTGGAAAGTTCTGGAATCTGCGTGGATCAACAAATTTCCACCCACCCAGCGTTCCCCCGGGTTTCCCGAAAAAAATGGTACCTCACTTGCCTGGGTCTGCCTAGTGCCTGCGACAGGAAACAGCGCAAAACGTAACATGTTTGCACCTCAATTTCGCAGTGAAATCGTGCCCTTTTTTGGCAAAGAGCCTACCTTTTGTTTTTTAACCCTAGCTCTGCCGGCACCTAGGGAAACCTAGCAAACCTATACATTTCTGAAAACTAGACACCCAGGGGAATTCAGGATGGGGTGACTCGACTGCCTACCACCAGGTTCTGTTACCCAGAATCCCTTGCAAATCTAAGAAATTCACAAAACAAACGCATTTTCCTCACATTTCTATGGTGGAAAGTTCTGGAATCTGCGTGGATCAACAAATTTCCACCTACCCAGCGTTCCCCCTGGTCTCCCAAAAAATGGTACCTCACTTGCCTGGGTCTGCCTAGTGCCTGCGACAGAAACCAGCGCAAAACGTAACATGTTTGCATCTCAATTTCGCAGTGAAATCCGGCCCTTTTTTTTGGCAAAGAGCCTACCTTTTGTTTTTGAATCCTAGCTCTGCCGGCACCTAGGGAAACCTAGCAAACCTATACATTTTTGAAAACTAGACACCCAGGGGAATTCAGGATGGGGTGACTCGACTGCCTACCACCAGGTTATGTTACCCAGAATCCCTTGCAAAACTAAGAAATTGACAAAAAAATGCATTTCCCTCACATTTCTGTGGTGGAAAGTTCTGGAATCTGGGTGGATCAACAAATTTCTACCGACCCAGCGTTACCCCAGGTCTCCCGAAAACAATGGTACCTCACTTGCCTGGGTCTGCCTAGTGCCTGCGACAGGAAACAGCGCAAAACCTAACATGTTTGCACCTCAATTTCGCAGTGAAATCGTGCCCTTTTTTGGCAAAGAGCCAACCTTTTGTTTTTTAACCCTAGCTCTGCCGGCACCTAGGGAAACCTAGCAAACCTATACATTTTTGAAAACTAGACACCCAGGGGAATTCAGGATGGGGTGACTCGACTGCCTACCACCAGGTTCTGTTACCCAGAATCCCTTGCAAAGCTAAGAAATTGACAAACAAATGCATTTCCCTCACATTTCTGTGGTGGAAAGTTCTGGAATCTGCGTGGATCAACAAATTTCTACCCACCCAGCGTTACCCCAGGTCTCCCGAAAACAATGGTACCTCACTTGCCTGGGTCTGCCTAGTGCCTGTGACAGGAAACAGCGCAAAATGTAACATGTTTGCACCTCAATTTCGCAAAGAAATTGTGCCCTTTTTTGGCAAAGAGCCTACCTTTTGTTTTTGACCCCTAGCTCTGCCGGCACCTAGGGAAACCTAGCAAACCTATACATTTCTGAAAACTAGACACCCAGGGGAATTCAGGATGGGGTGACTCGACTGCCTACCATCAGGTTCTGTTACCCAGAATCCCTTGCAAATCTAAGAAATTCACACAAAAAACGCATTTCCCTCACATTTCTGTGGTGGAAAGTTCTGGAATCTGCGTGGATCAACAAATTTCCACCCACCCTGCGTTCCCCCGGGTTTCCCGAAAAAAATGGTACCTCACTTGCCTGGGTCTGCCTAGTGCCTGCGACAGGAAACAGCGCAAAACGCAACGTGGTCGCACCTCAATTTCGCAGTGAAATCGTGCCCTTTTTTGGCAAAGAGCCTACCTTTTGTTTTTGAACCCTAGCTCTGCCGGCACCTAGGGAAACCTAGCAAACCTATACATTTCTGAAAACTAGACACCCAGGGGAATTCAGGATGGGGTGACTTGACTGCCTCCCACCAGGATCTGTTACCCAGAATCCCTTGCAAATCTAAGAAATTGACAAAAAAACGCATTTTCCTCACATTTCTGTGGTGGAAAGTTCTGGAATCTGCGTGGATCAGCAAATTTCCACCTACCCAGCGTTCCCCCAGGTCTCCCAAAAAATGGTACCTCACTTGCCTGGGTCTGCCTAGTGCCTGCGACAGAAACCAGCGCAAAACATAACATGTTTGCATCTCAATTTCACAGTGAAATTGTGCCCTTTTTTTGGCAAAGAGCCTACCTTTTGTTTTTTAATCCTAGCTCTGCCGGCACCTAGGGAAACCTAGCAAACCTATACATTTTTGAAAACTAGACACCCAGGGGAATTCAGGATGGGGGGACTCGACTGCCTACCACCAGGTTATGTTACCCAGAATCCCTTGCAAAACTAAGAAATTGACAAAAAAACGCATTTCCCTCACATTTCTGTGGTGGAAAGTTCTGGAATCTGCGTGGATCAACAAATTTCTACCCACCCAGCGTTACCCCAGGTCTCCCGAAAACAATGGTACCTCACTTGCCTGGGTCTGCCTAGTGCCTGTGACAGGAAACAGCGCAAAATGTAACATGTTTGCACCTCAATTTCCCAGTGAAATTGTGCCCTTTTTTGGCGAAGAGCCTACCTTTTGTTTTTGACCCCTAGCTCTGCCGGCACCTAGGGAAACCAGCAAACCTATACATTTCTGAAAACTAGATACCCAGGGGAATTCAGGATGGGGTGACTCGACTGCCTACCACCAGGTTCTGTTACCCAGAATCCCTTGCAAATCTAAGAAATTCACAAAAAAACGCATTTCCCTCACATTTCTGTGGTGGAAAGTTCTCGAATCTGCGTGGATCAACAAATTTCCACCCACCCAGCGTTCCCCCGGGTTTCCCGAAAAAAATGGTACCTCACTTGCCTGGGTCTGCCTAGTGCCTGCGACAGGAAACAGCGCAAAACGCAACGTGGTCGCATCTCAATTAAGCAGTGAAATCGTGCCCTTTTTTGGCAAAGAGCCTACCTTTTGTTTTTGAACCCTAGCTCTGCCGGCACCTAGGGAAACCTAGCAAACCTATACATTTCTGAAAACTAGACACCCAAGGGGAATTCAGGATGGGGTGACTTGACTGCCTCCCACCAGGATCTGTTACCCAGAATCCCTTGCAAATCTAAGAAATTGACAAAAAAACGCATTTCCCTCACATTTCTGTGGTGGAAAGTTCTGGAATCTGCGTGGATCAACAAATTTCTACCCACCCAGCTTTACCCCAGGTCTCCCGAAAACAATGGTACCTCACTTGCCTGGGTCTGCCTAGTGCCTGTGACAGGAAACAGCGCAAAATGTAACATGTTTGCACCTCAATTTTGCAGTGAAATTGTGCCCTTTTTTGGCGAAGAGCCTACCTTTTGTTTTTGACCCCTAGCTCTGCCGGCACCTAGGGAAACCTAGCAAACCTATACATTTCTGAAAACTAGATACCCAGGGGAATTCAGGATGGGGTGACTCGACTGCCTACCACCAGGTTCTGTTACCCAGAATCCCTTGCAAATCTAAGAAATTCACAAAAAAACGCATTTCCCTCACATTTCTGTGGTGGAAAGTTCTCGAATCTGCGTGGATCAACAAATTTCCACCCACCCAGCATTCCGCCGGGTCTCCCAAAAAAATGGTACCTCACTTGGCTGGGTCTGCCTAGTGCCTGCAAGAGGAAACAGCGCAAAATGCAACATGGTCGGACCGCAATTTTGCAGTGAAAATGTGCCCTTTTTTGGCAAAGAGCCTACCTTTTGTTTTTGAACCCTAGCTCTGCCGGCACCTAGGGAAACCTAGCGAACCTATACATTTCTGAAAACTAGACACCCAGTGGAATTCAGGATGGGGTGAGTTGACTGCCTCCCACCAGGATCTGTTACCCAGAATCCCTTGCAAATCTAAGAAATTCACAAAAAAACGCATTTCCCTCACATTTCTGTGGTGGAAAGTTCTGGAATCTGCGTGGATCAACAAATTTCCACCCACCCAGCGTTCCCCCGGGTTTCCCGAAAAAAATGGTACCTCACTTGCCTGGGTCTGCCTAGTGCCTGCGACAGGAAACAGCGCAAAACGCAACGTGGTCGCATCTCAATTTCGCAGTGAAATCGTGCCCTTTTTTGGCAAAGAGCCTACCTTTTGTTTTTGAACCCTAGCTTTGCCGGCACCTAGGGAAACCTAGCAAACCTATACATTTCTGAAAACTAGACACCCAAGGGGAATTCAGGATGGGGTGACTTGACTGCCTCCCACCAGGATCTGTTACCCAGAATCCCTTGCAAATCTAAGAAATTGACAAAAAAACGCATTTTCCTCACATTTCTGTGGTGGAAAGTTCTGGAATCTGGTTGGATCAACAAATTTCCACCTACCCAGCGTTCCCCCAGGTCTCCCAAAAAATGGTACCTCACTTGCCTGGGTCTGCCTAGTGCCTGCGACAGAAACCAGCGCAAAACGTAACATGTTTGCACCTCAATTTCGCAGTGAAATCCTGCCCTTTTTTTGGCAAAGAGCCTACCTTTTGTTTTTTAATCCTAGCTCTGCCGGCACCTAGGGAAACCTAGCAAACCTATACATTTTTAAAAACTAGACACCCAGGGGAATTCAGGATGGGGTGACTCGACTGCCTACCACCAGGTTCTGTTACCCAGAATCCCTTGCAAATCTAAGAAATTGACAAAAAAACGCATTTTCCTCACATTTCTGTGGTGGAAAGTTCTGGAATCTGGTTGGATCAACAAATTTCCACCTACCCAGCGTTCCCCCAGGTCTCCCAAAAAATGGTACCTCACTTGCCTGGGTCTGCCTAGTGCCTGCGACAGAAACCAGCGCAAAACGTAACATGTTTGCATCTCAATTTCGCAGTGAAATCCTGCCCTTTTTTTGGCAAAGAGCCTACCTTTTGTTTTTGACCCCTAGCTCTGCCGGCACCTAGGGAAACCTAGCAAACCTATACATTTCTGAAAACTAGACACCCAGGGGAATTCAGGATGGGGTGACTTGACTGCCTACCACCAGGTTCTGTTACCCAGAATCCCTTGCAAAGCTAAGAAATTGACAAAAAAACTGCATTTCCCTCACATTTCTGTGGTGGAAAGTTCTGGAATCTGGGTGGATCAACAAATTTCCACCCACCCAGCGTTCCCCCGGGTTTCCCGAAAAAAATGGTACCTCACTTGCTTGGGTCTGCCTAGTGCCTGCGACAGGAAACAGCGCAAAACGTAACATGTTTGCACCTAAATTTCGCAGTGAAATTGTGCCCTTTTTTGGCAAAGAGCCTACCTTTTGTTTTTGACCCCTAGCTCTGCCGGCACCTAGGGAAACCTAGCAAACCTATACATTTCTGAAAACTAGACACCCAGGGGAATTCAGGATGGGGTGACTCGACTGCCTACCACCAGGTTCTGTTACCCAGAATCCCTTGCAAATCTAAGAAATTCACAAAACAAACGCATTTTCCTCACATTTCTGTGGTGGAAAGTTCTGGAATCTGCGTGGATCAACAAATTTCCACCCACCCAGCGTTCCCCCGGGTTTCCCGAAAAAAATGGTACCTCACTTGCCTGGGTCTGCCTAGTGCCTGCGACAGGAAACAGCGCAAAACGTAACATGTTTGCACCTCAATTTCGCAGTGAAATCGTGCCCTTTTTTGGCAAAGAGCCTACCTTTTGTTTTTTAACCCTAGCTCTGCCGGCACCTAGGGAAACCTAGCAAACCTATACATTTCTGAAAACTAGACACCCAGGGGAATTCAGGATGGGGTGACTCGACTGCCTACCACCAGGTTCTGTTACCCAGAATCCCTTGCAAATCTAAGAAATTCACAAAAAAACGCATTTCCCTCACATTTCTGTGGTGGAAAGTTCTGGAATCTGCGTGGATCAACAAATTTCCACCCACCCAGCGTTCCCCCGGGTTTCCCGAAAAAAATGGTACCTCACTTGCCTGGGTCTGCCTAGTGCCTGCGACAGGAAACAGCGCAAAACGCAACGTGGTCGCACCTCAATTTCGCAGTGAAATCGTGCCCTTTTTTGGCAAAGAGCCTACCTTTTGTTTTTGAACCCTAGCTCTGCCGGCACCTAGGGAAACCTAGCAAATCTATACATTTCTGAAAACTAGACACCCAGGGGAATTCAGGATGGGGTGACTTGACTGCCTCCCACCAGGATCTGTTACCCAGAATCCCTTGCAAATCTAAGAAATTGACAAAAAAACGCATTTTCCTCACATTTCTGTGGTGGAAAGTTCTGGAATCTGCGTGGATCAACAAATTTCCACCTACCCAGCGTTCCCCCAGGTCTCCCAAAAAATGGTACCTCACTTGCCTGGGTCTGCCTAGTGCCTGCGACAGAAACCAGCGCAAAACGTAACATGTTTGCATCTCAATTTCACAGTGAAATCGTGCCCTTTTTTTGGCAAAGAGCCTACCTTTTGTTTTTGAATCCTAGCTCTGCCGGCACCTAGGGAAACCTAGCAAACCTATACATTTTTGAAAACTAGACACCCAGGGGAATTCAGGATGGGGTGACTCGACTGCCTACCACCAGGTTCTGTTACCCAGAATCCCTTGCAAATCTAAGAAATTGACAAAAAAACGCATTTTCCTCACATTTCTGTGGTGGAAAGTTCTGGAATCTGGTTGGATCAACAAATTTCCACCTACCCAGCGTTCCCCCAGGTCTCCCAAAAAATGGTACCTCACTTGCCTGGGTCTGCCTAGTGCCTGCGACAGAAACCAGCGCAAAACGTAACATGTTTGCATCTCAATTTCGCAGTGAAATCCTGCCCTTTTTTTGGCAAAGAGCCTACCTTTTGTTTTTGACCCCTAGCTCTGCCGGCACCTAGGGAAACCTAGCAAACCTATACATTTCTGAAAACTAGACACCCAGGGGAATTCAGGATGGGGTGACTTGACTGCCTACCACCAGGTTCTGTTACCCAGAATCCCTTGCAAAGCTAAGAAATTGACAAAAAAACTGCATTTCCCTCACATTTCTGTGGTGGAAAGTTCTGGAATCTGGGTGGATCAACAAATTTCCACCCACCCAGCGTTCCCCCGGGTTTCCCGAAAAAAATGGTACCTCACTTGCTTGGGTCTGCCTAGTGCCTGCGACAGGAAACAGCGCAAAACGTAACATGTTTGCACCTAAATTTCGCAGTGAAATTGTGCCCTTTTTTGGCAAAGAGCCTACCTTTTGTTTTTGACCCCTAGCTCTGCCGGCACCTAGGGAAACCTAGCAAACCTATACATTTCTGAAAACTAGACACCCAGGGGAATTCAGGATGGGGTGACTCGACTGCCTACCACCAGGTTCTGTTACCCAGAATCCCTTGCAAATCTAAGAAATTCACAAAACAAACGCATTTTCCTCACATTTCTGTGGTGGAAAGTTCTGGAATCTGCGTGGATCAACAAATTTCCACCCACCCAGCGTTCCCCCGGGTTTCCCGAAAAAAATGGTACCTCACTTGCCTGGGTCTGCCTAGTGCCTGCGACAGGAAACAGCGCAAAACGTAACATGTTTGCACCTCAATTTCGCAGTGAAATCGTGCCCTTTTTTGGCAAAGAGCCTACCTTTTGTTTTTTAACCCTAGCTCTGCCGGCACCTAGGGAAACCTAGCAAACCTATACATTTCTGAAAACTAGACACCCAGGGGAATTCAGGATGGGGTGACTCGACTGCCTACCACCAGGTTCTGTTACCCAGAATCCCTTGCAAATCTAAGAAATTCACAAAACAAACGCATTTTCCTCACATTTCTATGGTGGAAAGTTCTGGAATCTGCGTGGATCAACAAATTTCCACCTACCCAGCGTTCCCCCTGGTCTCCCAAAAAATGGTACCTCACTTGCCTGGGTCTGCCTAGTGCCTGCGACAGAAACCAGCGCAAAACGTAACATGTTTGCATCTCAATTTCGCAGTGAAATCCGGCCCTTTTTTTTGGCAAAGAGCCTACCTTTTGTTTTTGAATCCTAGCTCTGCCGGCACCTAGGGAAACCTAGCAAACCTATACATTTTTGAAAACTAGACACCCAGGGGAATTCAGGATGGGGTGACTCGACTGCCTACCACCAGGTTATGTTACCCAGAATCCCTTGCAAAACTAAGAAATTGACAAAAAAATGCATTTCCCTCACATTTCTGTGGTGGAAAGTTCTGGAATCTGGGTGGATCAACAAATTTCTACCGACCCAGCGTTACCCCAGGTCTCCCGAAAACAATGGTACCTCACTTGCCTGGGTCTGCCTAGTGCCTGCGACAGGAAACAGCGCAAAACCTAACATGTTTGCACCTCAATTTCGCAGTGAAATCGTGCCCTTTTTTGGCAAAGAGCCTACCTTTTGTTTTTTAACCCTAGCTCTGCCGGCACCTAGGGAAACCTAGCAAACCTATACATTTTTGAAAACTAGACACCCAGGGGAATTCAGGATGGGGTGACTCGACTGCCTACCACCAGGTTCTGTTACCCAGAATCCCTTGCAAAGCTAAGAAATTGACAAAAAAATGCATTTCCCTCACATTTCTGTGGTGGAAAGTTCTGGAATCTGCGTGGATCAACAAATTTCTACCCACCCAGCGTTACCCCAGGTCTCCCGAAAACAATGGTACCTCACTTGCCTGGGTCTGCCTAGTGCCTGTGACAGGAAACAGCGCAAAATGTAACATGTTTGCACCTCAATTTCGCAAAGAAATTGTGCCCTTTTTTGGCAAAGAGCCTACCTTTTGTTTTTGACCCCTAGCTCTGCCGGCACCTAGGGAAACCTAGCAAACCTATACATTTCTGAAAACTAGACACCCAGGGGAATTCAGGATGGGGTGACTCGACTGCCTACCATCAGGTTCTGTTACCCAGAATCCCTTGCAAATCTAAGAAATTCACACAAAAAACGCATTTCCCTCACATTTCTGTGGTGGAAAGTTCTGGAATCTGCGTGGATCAACAAATTTCCACCCACCCTGCGTTCCCCCGGGTTTCCCGAAAAAAATGGTACCTCACTTGCCTGGGTCTGCCTAGTGCCTGCGACAGGAAACAGCGCAAAACGCAACGTGGTCGCACCTCAATTTCGCAGTGAAATCGTGCCCTTTTTTGGCAAAGAGCCTACCTTTTGTTTTTGAACCCTAGCTCTGCCGGCACCTAGGGAAACCTAGCAAACCTATACATTTCTGAAAACTAGACACCCAGGGGAATTCAGGATGGGGTGACTTGACTGCCTCCCACCAGGATCTGTTACCCAGAATCCCTTGCAAATCTAAGAAATTGACAAAAAAACGCATTTTCCTCACATTTCTGTGGTGGAAAGTTCTGGAATCTGCGTGGATCAGCAAATTTCCACCTACCCAGCGTTCCCCCAGGTCTCCCAAAAAATGGTACCTCACTTGCCTGGGTCTGCCTAGTGCCTGCGACAGAAACCAGCGCAAAACATAACATGTTTGCATCTCAATTTCACAGTGAAATTGTGCCCTTTTTTTGGCAAAGAGCCTACCTTTTGTTTTTTAATCCTAGCTCTGCCGGCACCTAGGGAAACCTAGCAAACCTATACATTTTTGAAAACTAGACACCCAGGGGAATTCAGGATGGGGGGACTCGACTGCCTACCACCAGGTTATGTTACCCAGAATCCCTTGCAAAACTAAGAAATTGACAAAAAAACGCATTTCCCTCACATTTCTGTGGTGGAAAGTTCTGGAATCTGCGTGGATCAACAAATTTCTACCCACCCAGCGTTACCCCAGGTCTCCCGAAAACAATGGTACCTCACTTGCCTGGGTCTGCCTAGTGCCTGCGACAGGAAACAGCGCAAAACGCAACGTGGTCGCATCTCAATTAAGCAGTGAAATCGTGCCCTTTTTTGGCAAAGAGCCTACCTTTTGTTTTTGAACCCTAGCTCTGCCGGCACCTAGGGAAACCTAGCAAACCTATACATTTCTGAAAACTAGACACCCAAGGGGAATTCAGGATGGGGTGACTTGACTGCCTCCCACCAGGATCTGTTACCCAGAATCCCTTGCAAATCTAAGAAATTGACAAAAAAACGCATTTCCCTCACATTTCTGTGGTGGAAAGTTCTGGAATCTGCGTGGATCAACAAATTTCTACCCACCCAGCTTTACCCCAGGTCTCCCGAAAACAATGGTACCTCACTTGCCTGGGTCTGCCTAGTGCCTGTGACAGGAAACAGCGCAAAATGTAACATGTTTGCACCTCAATTTTGCAGTGAAATTGTGCCCTTTTTTGGCGAAGAGCCTACCTTTTGTTTTTGACCCCTAGCTCTGCCGGCACCTAGGGAAACCTAGCAAACCTATACATTTCTGAAAACTAGATACCCAGGGGAATTCAGGATGGGGTGACTCGACTGCCTACCACCAGGTTCTGTTACCCAGAATCCCTTGCAAATCTAAGAAATTCACAAAAAAACGCATTTCCCTCACATTTCTGTGGTGGAAAGTTCTCGAATCTGCGTGGATCAACAAATTTCCACCCACCCAGCATTCCGCCGGGTCTCCCAAAAAAATGGTACCTCACTTGGCTGGGTCTGCCTAGTGCCTGCAAGAGGAAACAGCGCAAAATGCAACATGGTCGGACCGCAATTTTGCAGTGAAAATGTGCCCTTTTTTGGCAAAGAGCCTACCTTTTGTTTTTGAACCCTAGCTCTGCCGGCACCTAGGGAAACCTAGCGAACCTATACATTTCTGAAAACTAGACACCCAGGGGAATTCAGGATGGGGTGAGTTGACTGCCTCCCACCAGGATCTGTTACCCAGAATCCCTTGCAAATCTAAGAAATTCACAAAAAAACGCATTTCCCTCACATTTCTGTGGTGGAAAGTTCTGGAATCTGCGTGGATCAACAAATTTCCACCCACCCAGCGTTCCCCCGGGTTTCCCGAAAAAAATGGTACCTCACTTGCCTGGGTCTGCCTAGTGCCTGCGACAGGAAACAGCGCAAAACGCAACGTGGTCGCATCTCAATTTCGCAGTGAAATCGTGCCCTTTTTTGGCAAAGAGCCTACCTTTTGTTTTTGAACCCTAGCTTTGCCGGCACCTAGGGAAACCTAGCAAACCTATACATTTCTGAAAACTAGACACCCAAGGGGAATTCAGGATGGGGTGACTTGACTGCCTCCCACCAGGATCTGTTACCCAGAATCCCTTGCAAATCTAAGAAATTGACAAAAAAACGCATTTTCCTCACATTTCTGTGGTGGAAAGTTCTGGAATCTGGTTGGATCAACAAATTTCCACCTACCCAGCGTTCCCCCAGGTCTCCCAAAAAATGGTACCTCACTTGCCTGGGTCTGCCTAGTGCCTGCGACAGAAACCAGCGCAAAACGTAACATGTTTGCACCTCAATTTCGCAGTGAAATCCTGCCCTTTTTTTGGCAAAGAGCCTACCTTTTGTTTTTTAATCCTAGCTCTGCCGGCACCTAGGGAAACCTAGCAAACCTATACATTTTTAAAAACTAGACACCCAGGGGAATTCAGGATGGGGTGACTCGACTGCCTACCACCAGGTTCTGTTACCCAGAATCCCTTGCAAAGCTAAGAAATTCACAAAAAAAACGCATTTCCCTCACATTTCTGTGGTGGAAAGTTCTGGAATCTGCGTGGATCAACATATTTCCACCCACCCAGCGTTCCCCCGGGTTTCCCGAAAAAAATGGTACCTCACTTGCCTGGGTCTGCCTAGTGCCTGTGACAGGAAACAGCGCAAAATGTAACATGTTTGCACCTCAATTTCGCAGTGAAATTGTGCCCTTTTTTGGCAAAGAGCCTACCTTTTGTTTTTGACCCCTAGCTCTGCCGGCACCTAGGGAAACCTAGCAAACCTATACATTTCTGAAAACTAGACACCCAGGGGAATTCAGGATGGGGTGACTCGACTGCCTACCACCAGGTTCTGTTACCCAGAATCCCTTGCAAATCTAAGAAATTCACAAAAAAACGCATTTCCCTCACATTTCTGTGGTGGAAAGTTCTGGAATCTGCGTGGATCAACAAATTTCCACCCACCCAGCGTTCCCCCGGGTTTCCCGAAAAAAATGGTACCTCACTTGCCTGGGTCTGCCTAGTGCCTGCGACAGGAAACAGCGCAAAACGCAACGTGGTCGCACCTCAATTTCGCAGTGAAATCGTGCCCTTTTTTGGCAAAGAGCCTACCTTTTGTTTTTGAACCCTAGCTCTGCCGGCACCTAGGGAAACCTAGCAAATCTATACATTTCTGAAAACTAGACACCCAGGGGAATTCAGGATGGGGTGACTTGACTGCCTCCCACCAGGATCTGTTACCCAGAATCCCTTGCAAATCTAAGAAATTGACAAAAAAACGCATTTTCCTCACATTTCTGTGGTGGAAAGTTCTGGAATCTGCGTGGATCAACAAATTTCCACCTACCCAGCGTTCCCCCAGGTCTCCCAAAAAATGGTACCTCACTTGCCTGGGTCTGCCTAGTGCCTGCGACAGAAACCAGCGCAAAACGTAACATGTTTGCATCTCAATTTCACAGTGAAATCGTGCCCTTTTTTTGGCAAAGAGCCTACCTTTTGTTTTTGAATCCTAGCTCTGCCGGCACCTAGGGAAACCTAGCAAACCTATACATTTTTGAAAACTAGACACCCAGGGGAATTCAGGATGGGGTGACTCGACTGCCTACCACCAGGTTCTGTTACCCAGAATCCCTTGCAAAGCTAAGAAATTGACAAAAAAATGCATTTCCCTCACATTTCTGTGGTGGAAAGTTCTGGAATCTGCGTGGATCAACAAATTTCTACCCACCCAGCGTTACCCCAGGTCTCCCGAAAACAATGGTACCTCACTTGCCTGGGTCTGCCTAGTGCCTGTGACAGGAAACAGCACAAAATGTAACATGTTTGCACCTCAATTTCGCAGTGAAATTGTGCCCTTTTTTGGCAAAGAGCCTACCTTTTGTTTTTGACCCCTAGCTCTGCCGGCACCTAGGGAAACCTAGCAAACCTATACATTTCTGAAAACTAGACACCCAGGGGAATTCAGGATGGGATGACTCGACTGCCTACCACCAGGTTCTGTTACTCAGAATCCCTTGCAAATCTAAGAAATTCACAAAAAAAACGCATTTCCCTCACATTTCTGTGGTGGAAAGTTCTGGAATCTGCGTGGATCAACAAATTTCCACCCACCCAGCGTTCCCCCGGGTTTCCCGAAAAAAATGGTACCTCACTTGCCTGGGTCTGCCTAGTGCCTGCGACAGGAAACAGCGCAAAACGCAACGTGGTCGCATCTCAATTTCGCAGTGAAATCGTGCCCTTTTTTGGCAAAGAGCCTACCTTTTGTTTTTGAACCCTAGCTCTGCCGGCACCTAGGGAAACCTAGCAAACCTATACATTTCTGAAAACTAGACACCCAAGGGGAATTCAGGATGGGGTGACTTGACTGCCTCCCACCAGGATCTGTTACCCAGAATCCCTTGCAAATCTAAGAAATTGACAAAAAAACGCATTTTCCTCACATTTCTGTGGTGGAAAGTTCTGGAATCTGGTTGGATCAACAAATTTCCACCTACCCAGCGTTCCCCCAGGTCTCCCAAAAAATGGTACCTCACTTGCCTGGGTCTGCCTAGTGCCTGCGACAGAAACCAGCGCAAAACGTAACATGTTTGCATCTCAATTTCGCAGTGAAATCCTGCCCTTTTTTTGGCAAAGAGCCTACCTTTTGTTTTTGACCCCTAGCTCTGCCGGCACCTAGGGAAACCTAGCAAACCTATACATTTCTGAAAACTAGACACCCAGGGGAATTCAGGATGGGGTGACTCGACTGCCTACCACCAGGTTCTGTTACCCAGAATCCCTTGCAAAGCTAAGAAATTCACAAAAAAAACGCATTTCCCTCACATTTCTGTGGTGGAAAGTTCTGGAATCTGCGTGGATCAACAAATTTCCACCCACCCAGCGTTCCCCCGGGTTTCCCGAAAAAAATGGTACCTCACTTGCCTGGGTCTGCCTAGTGCCTGTGACAGGAAACAGCGCAAAATGTAACATGTTTGCACCTCAATTTCGCAGTGAAATTGTGCCCTTTTTTGGCAAAGAGCCTACCTTTTGTTTTTGACCCCTAGCTCTGCCGGCACCTAGGGAAACCTAGCAAACCTATACATTTCTGAAAACTAGACACCCAGGGGAATTCAGGATGGGGTGACTCGACTGCCTACCACCAGGTTCTGTTACCCAGAATCCCTTGCAAATCTAAGAAATTCACAAAAAAACGCATTTCCCTCACATTTCTGTGGTGGAAAGTTCTGGAATCTGCGTGGATCAACAAATTTCCACCCACCCAGCGTTCCCCCGGGTTTCCCGAAAAAAATGGTACCTCACTTGCCTGGGTCTGCCTAGTGCCTGCGACAGGAAACAGCGCAAAACGCAACGTGGTCGCACCTCAATTTCGCAGTGAAATCGTGCCCTTTTTTGGCAAAGAGCCTACCTTTTGTTTTTGAACCCTAGCTCTGCCGGCACCTAGGGAAACCTAGCAAATCTATACATTTCTGAAAACTAGACACCCAGGGGAATTCAGGATGGGGTGACTTGACTGCCTCCCACCAGGATCTGTTACCCAGAATCCCTTGCAAATCTAAGAAATTGACAAAAAAACGCATTTTCCTCACATTTCTGTGGTGGAAAGTTCTGGAATCTGCGTGGATCAACAAATTTCCACCTACCCAGCGTTCCCCCAGGTCTCCCAAAAAATGGTACCTCACTTGCCTGGGTCTGCCTAGTGCCTGCGACAGAAACCAGCGCAAAACGTAACATGTTTGCATCTCAATTTCACAGTGAAATCCTGCCCTTTTTTTGGCAAAGAGCCTACCTTTTGTTTTTGAATCCTAGCTCTGCCGGCACCTAGGGAAACCTAGCAAACCTATACATTTTTGAAAACTAGACACCCAGGGGAATTCAGGATGGGGTGACTCGACTGCCTACCACCAGGTTCTGTTACCCAGAATCCCTTGCAAAGCTAAGAAATTGACAAAAAAATGCATTTCCCTCACATTTCTGTGGTGGAAAGTTCTGGAATCTGCGTGGATCAACAAATTTCTACCCACCCAGCGTTACCCCAGGTCTCCCGAAAACAATGGTACCTCACTTGCCTGGGTCTGCCTAGTGCCTGTGACAGGAAACAGCGCAAAATGTAACATGTTTGCACCTCAATTTCGCAGTGAAATTGTGCCCTTTTTTGGCAAAGAGCCTACCTTTTGTTTTTGACCCCTAGCTCTGCCGGCACCTAGGGAAACCTAGCAAACCTATACATTTCTGAAAACTAGACACCCAGGGGAATTCAGGATGGGATGACTCGACTGCCTACCACCAGGTTCTGTTACTCAGAATCCCTTGCAAATCTAAGAAATTCACAAAAAAAACGCATTTCCCTCACATTTCTGTGGTGGAAAGTTCTGGAATCTGCGTGGATCAACAAATTTCCACCCACCCAGCGTTCCCCCGGGTTTCCCGAAAAAAATGGTACCTCACTTGCCTGGGTCTGCCTAGTGCCTGCGACAGGAAACAGCGCAAAACGCAACGTGGTCGCATCTCAATTTCGCAGTGAAATCGTGCCCTTTTTTGGCAAAGAGCCTACCTTTTGTTTTTGAACCCTAGCTCTGCCGGCACCTAGGGAAACCTAGCAAACCTATACATTTCTGAAAACTAGACACCCAAGGGGAATTCAGGATGGGGTGACTTGACTGCCTCCCACCAGGATCTGTTACCCAGAATCCCTTGCAAATCTAAGAAATTGACAAAAAAACGCATTTTCCTCACATTTCTGTGGTGGAAAGTTCTGGAATCTGGTTGGATCAACAAATTTCCACCTACCCAGCGTTCCCCCAGGTCTCCCAAAAAATGGTACCTCACTTGCCTGGGTCTGCCTAGTGCCTGCGACAGAAACCATCGCAAAACGTAACATGTTTGCATCTCAATTTCGCAGTGAAATCCTGCCCTTTTTTTGGCAAAGAGCCTACCTTTTGTTTTTGACCCCTAGCTCTGCCGGCACCTAGGGAAACCTAGCAAACCTATACATTTCTGAAAACTAGACACCCAGGGGAATTCAGGATGGGGTGACTCGACTGCCTACCACCAGGTTCTGTTACCCAGAATCCCTTGCAAAGCTAAGAAATTGACAAAAAAACTGCATTTCCCTCACATTTCTGTGGTGGAAAGTTCTGGAATCTGGGTGGATCAACGAATTTCCACCCACCCAGCGTTCCCCCGGGTTTCCCGAAAAAAATGGTACCTCACTTGCTTGGGTCTGCCTAGTGCCTGCGACAGGAAACAGCGCAAAACGTAACATGTTTGCACCTCAATTTCGCAGTGAAATTGTGCCCTTTTTTGGCAAAGAGCCTACCTTTTGTTTTTGACCCCTAGCTCTGCCGGCACCTAGGGAAACCTAGCAAACCTATACATTTCTGAAAACTAGACACCCAGGGGAATTCAGGATGGGGTGACTCGACTGCCTACCACCAGGTTCTGTTACCCAGAATCCCTTGCAAATCTAAGAAATTCACAAAACAAACGCATTTTCCTCACATTTCTGTGGTGGAAAGTTCTGGAATCTGCGTGGATCAACAAATTTCCACCCACCCAGCGTTCCCCCGGGTTTCCCGAAAAAAATGGTACCTCACTTGCCTGGGTCTGCCTAGTGCCTGCGACAGGAAACAGCGCAAAACGTAACATGTTTGCACCTCAATTTCGCAGTGAAATCGTGCCCTTTTTTGGCAAAGAGCCTACCTTTTGTTTTTTAACCCTAGCTCTGCCGGCACCTAGGGAAACCTAGCAAACCTATACATTTCTGAAAACTAGACACCCAGGGGAATTCAGGATGGGGTGACTCGACTGCCTACCACCAGGTTCTGTTACCCATAATCCCTTGCAAATCTAAGAAATTCACAAAACAAACGCATTTTCCTCACATTTCTATGGTGGAAAGTTCTGGAATCTGCGTGGATCAACAAATTTCCACCTACCCAGCGTTCCCCCAGGTCTCCCAAAAATGGTACCTCACTTGCCTGGGTCTGCCTAGTGCCTGCGACAGGAAACAGCGCAAAACGTAACATGTTTGCACCTCAATTTCGCAGTGAAATCGTGCCCTTTTTTGGCAAAGAGCCTACCTTTTGTTTTTTAACCCTAGCTCTGCCGGCACCTAGGGAAACCTAGCAAACCTATACATTTTTGAAAACTAGACACCCAGGGGAATTCAGGATGGGGTGACTCGACTGCCTACCACCAGGTTCTGTTACCCAGAATCCCTTGCAAAGCTAAGAAATTGACAAAAAATGCATTTCCCTCACATTTCTGTGGTGGAAAGTTCTGGAATCTGGGTGGATCAACAAATTTCTACCGACCCAGCGTTACCCCAGGTCTCCCGAAAACAATGGTACCTCACTTGCCTGGGTCTGCCTAGTGCCTGCGACAGGAAACAGCGCAAAACCTAACATGTTTGCACCTCAATTTCGCAGTGAAATCGTGCCCTTTTTTGGCAAAGAGCCTACCTTTTGTTTTTTAACCCTAGCTCTGCCGGCACCTAGGGAAACCTAGCAAACCTATACATTTTTGAAAACTAGACACCCAGGGGAATTCAGGATGGGGTGACTCGACTGCCTACCACCAGGTTCTGTTACCCAGAATCCCTTGCAAAGCTAAGAAATTGACAAAAAAATGCATTTCCCTCACATTTCTGTGGTGGAAAGTTCTGGAATCTGCGTGGATCAACAAATTTCTACCCACCCAGCGTTACCCCAGGTCTCCCAAAAACAATGGTACCTCACTTGCCTGGGTCTGCCTAGTGCCTGTGACAGGAAACAGCGCAAAATGTAACATGTTTGCACCTCAATTTCGCAAAGAAATTGTGCCCTTTTTTGGCAAAGAGCCTACCTTTTGTTTTTGACCCCTAGCTCTGCCGGCACCTAGGGAAACCTAGCAAACCTATACATTTCTGAAAACTAGACACCCAGGGGAATTCAGGATGGGGTGACTCGACTGCCTACCATCAGGTTCTGTTACCCAGAATCCCTTGCAAATCTAAGAAATTCACACAAAAAACGCATTTCCCTCACATTTCTGTGGTGGAAAGTTCTGGAATCTGCGTGGATCAACAAATTTCCACCCACCCTGCGTTCCCCCGGGTTTCCCGAAAAAAATGGTACCTCACTTGCCTGGGTCTGCCTAGTGCCTGCGACAGGAAACAGCGCAAAACGCAACGTGGTCGCACCTCAATTTCGCAGTGAAATCGTGCCCTTTTATGGCAAAGAGCCTACCTTTTGTTTTTGAACCCTAGCTCTGCCGGCACCTAGGGAAACCTAGCAAACCTATACATTTCTGAAAACTAGACACCCAGGGGAATTCAGGATGGGGTGACTTGACTGCCTCCCACCAGGATCTGTTACCCAGAATCCCTTGCAAATCTAAGAAATTGACAAAAAAACGCATTTTCCTCACATTTCTGTGGTGGAAAGTTCTGGAATCTGCGTGGATCAGCAAATTTCCACCCACCCAGCGTTCCCCCAGGTCTCCCAAAAAATGGTACCTCACTTGCCTGGGTCTGCCTAGTGCCTGCGACAGAAACCAGCGCAAAACATAACATGTTTGCATCTCAATTTCACAGTGAAATCGTGCCCTTTTTTGGCAAAGAGCCTACCTTTTGTTTTTGAACCCTAGCTTTGCCGGCACCTAGGGAAACCTAGCAAACCTATACATTTCTGAAAACTAGACACCCAAGGGGAATTCAGGATGGGGTGACTTGACTGCCTCCCACCAGGATCTGTTACCCAGAATCCCTTGCAAATCTAAGAAATTGACAAAAAAACGCATTTTCCTCACATTTCTGTGGTGGAAAGTTCTGGAATCTGGTTGGATCAACAAATTTCCACCTACCCAGCGTTCCCCCAGGTCTCCCAAAAAATGGTACCTCACTTGCCTGGGTCTGCCTAGTGCCTGCGACAGAAACCAGCGCAAAACGTAACATGTTTGCACCTCAATTTCGCAGTGAAATCCTGCCCTTTTTTTGGCAAAGAGCCTACCTTTTGTTTTTTAATCCTAGCTCTGCCGGCACCTAGGGAAACCTAGCAAACCTATACATTTTTAAAAACTAGACACCCAGGGGAATTCAGGATGGGGTGACTCGACTGCCTACCACCAGGTTCTGTTACCCAGAATCCCTTGCAAAGCTAAGAAATTCACAAAAAAAACGCATTTCCCTCACATTTCTGTGGTGGAAAGTTCTGGAATCTGCGTGGATCAACATATTTCCACCCACCCAGCGTTCCCCCGGGTTTCCCGAAAAAAATGGTACCTCACTTGCCTGGGTCTGCCTAGTGCCTGTGACAGGAAACAGCGCAAAATGTAACATGTTTGCACCTCAATTTCGCAGTGAAATTGTGCCCTTTTTTGGCAAAGAGCCTACCTTTTGTTTTTGACCCCTAGCTCTGCCGGCACCTAGGGAAACCTAGCAAACCTATACATTTCTGAAAACTAGACACCCAGGGGAATTCAGGATGGGGTGACTCGACTGCCTACCACCAGGTTCTGTTACCCAGAATCCCTTGCAAATCTAAGAAATTCACAAAAAAACGCATTTCCCTCACATTTCTGTGGTGGAAAGTTCTGGAATCTGCGTGGATCAACAAATTTCCACCCACCCAGCGTTCCCCCGGGTTTCCCGAAAAAAATGGTACCTCACTTGCCTGGGTCTGCCTAGTGCCTGCGACAGGAAACAGCGCAAAACGCAACGTGGTCGCACCTCAATTTCGCAGTGAAATCGTGCCCTTTTTTGGCAAAGAGCCTACCTTTTGTTTTTGAACCCTAGCTCTGCCGGCACCTAGGGAAACCTAGCAAATCTATACATTTCTGAAAACTAGACACCCAGGGGAATTCAGGATGGGGTGACTTGACTGCCTCCCACCAGGATCTGTTACCCAGAATCCCTTGCAAATCTAAGAAATTGACAAAAAAACGCATTTTCCTCACATTTCTGTGGTGGAAAGTTCTGGAATCTGCGTGGATCAACAAATTTCCACCTACCCAGCGTTCCCCCAGGTCTCCCAAAAAATGGTACCTCACTTGCCTGGGTCTGCCTAGTGCCTGCGACAGAAACCAGCGCAAAACGTAACATGTTTGCATCTCAATTTCACAGTGAAATCGTGCCCTTTTTTTGGCAAAGAGCCTACCTTTTGTTTTTGAATCCTAGCTCTGCCGGCACCTAGGGAAACCTAGCAAACCTATACATTTTTGAAAACTAGACACCCAGGGGAATTCAGGATGGGGTGACTCGACTGCCTACCACCAGGTTCTGTTACCCAGAATCCCTTGCAAAGCTAAGAAATTGACAAAAAAATGCATTTCCCTCACATTTCTGTGGTGGAAAGTTCTGGAATCTGCGTGGATCAACAAATTTCTACCCACCCAGCGTTACCCCAGGTCTCCCGAAAACAATGGTACCTCACTTGCCTGGGTCTGCCTAGTGCCTGTGACAGGAAACAGCACAAAATGTAACATGTTTGCACCTCAATTTCGCAGTGAAATTGTGCCCTTTTTTGGCAAAGAGCCTACCTTTTGTTTTTGACCCCTAGCTCTGCCGGCACCTAGGGAAACCTAGCAAACCTATACATTTCTGAAAACTAGACACCCAGGGGAATTCAGGATGGGATGACTCGACTGCCTACCACCAGGTTCTGTTACTCAGAATCCCTTGCAAATCTAAGAAATTCACAAAAAAAACGCATTTCCCTCACATTTCTGTGGTGGAAAGTTCTGGAATCTGCGTGGATCAACAAATTTCCACCCACCCAGCGTTCCCCCGGGTTTCCCGAAAAAAATGGTACCTCACTTGCCTGGGTCTGCCTAGTGCCTGCGACAGGAAACAGCGCAAAACGCAACGTGGTCGCATCTCAATTTCGCAGTGAAATCGTGCCCTTTTTTGGCAAAGAGCCTACCTTTTGTTTTTGAACCCTAGCTCTGCCGGCACCTAGGGAAACCTAGCAAACCTATACATTTCTGAAAACTAGACACCCAAGGGGAATTCAGGATGGGGTGACTTGACTGCCTCCCACCAGGATCTGTTACCCAGAATCCCTTGCAAATCTAAGAAATTGACAAAAAAACGCATTTTCCTCACATTTCTGTGGTGGAAAGTTCTGGAATCTGGTTGGATCAACAAATTTCCACCTACCCAGCGTTCCCCCAGGTCTCCCAAAAAATGGTACCTCACTTGCCTGGGTCTGCCTAGTGCCTGCGACAGAAACCAGCGCAAAACGTAACATGTTTGCATCTCAATTTCGCAGTGAAATCCTGCCCTTTTTTTGGCAAAGAGCCTACCTTTTGTTTTTGACCCCTAGCTCTGCCGGCACCTAGGGAAACCTAGCAAACCTATACATTTCTGAAAACTAGACACCCAGGGGAATTCAGGATGGGGTGACTCGACTGCCTACCACCAGGTTCTGTTACCCAGAATCCCTTGCAAATCTAAGAAATTCACAAAAAAACGCATTTCCCTCACATTTCTGTGGTGGAAAGTTCTGGAATCTGCGTGGATCAACAAATTTCCACCCACCCAGCGTTCCCCCGGGTTTCCCGAAAAAAATGGTACCTCACTTGCCTGGGTCTGCCTAGTGCCTGCGACAGGAAACAGTGCAAAACGCAACGTGGTCGCACCTCAATTTCGCAGTGAAATCGTGCCCTTTTTTGGCAAAGAGCCTACCTTTTGTTTTTGAACCCTAGCTCTGCCGGCACCTAGGGAAACCTAGCAAATCTATACATTTCTGAAAACTAGACACCCAGGGGAATTCAGGATGGGGTGACTTGACTGCCTCCCACCAGGATCTGTTACCCAGAATCCCTTGCAAATCTAAGAAATTGACAAAAAAACGCATTTTCCTCACATTTCTGTGGTGGAAAGTTCTGGAATCTGCGTGGATCAACAAATTTCCACCTACCCAGCGTTCCCCCAGGTCTCCCAAAAAATGGTACCTCACTTGCCTGGGTCTGCCTAGTGCCTGCGACAGAAACCAGCGCAAAACGTAACATGTTTGCATCTCAATTTCACAGTGAAATCCTGCCCTTTTTTTGGCAAAGAGCCTACCTTTTGTTTTTGAATCCTAGCTCTGCCGGCACCTAGGGAAACCTAGCAAACCTATACATTTTTGAAAACTAGACACCCAGGGGAATTCAGGATGGGGTGACTCGACTGCCTACCACCAGGTTCTGTTACCCAGAATCCCTTGCAAAGCTAAGAAATTGACAAAAAAATGCATTTCCCTCACATTTCTGTGGTGGAAAGTTCTGGAATCTGCGTGGATCAACAAATTTCTACCCACCCAGCGTTACCCCAGGTCTCCCGAAAACAATGGTACCTCACTTGCCTGGGTCTGCCTAGTGCCTGTGACAGGAAACAGCGCAAAATGTAACATGTTTGCACCTCAATTTCGCAGTGAAATTGTGCCCTTTTTTGGCAAAGAGCCTACCTTTTGTTTTTGACCCCTAGCTCTGCCGGCACCTAGGGAAACCTAGCAAACCTATACATTTCTGAAAACTAGACACCCAGGGGAATTCAGGATGGGATGACTCGACTGCCTACCACCAGGTTCTGTTACTCAGAATCCCTTGCAAATCTAAGAAATTCACAAAAAAAACGCATTTCCCTCACATTTCTGTGGTGGAAAGTTCTGGAATCTGCGTGGATCAACAAATTTCCACCCACCCAGCGTTCCCCCGGGTTTCCCGAAAAAAATGGTACCTCACTTGCCTGGGTCTGCCTAGTGCCTGCGACAGGAAACAGCGCAAAACGCAACGTGGTCGCATCTCAATTTCGCAGTGAAATCGTGCCCTTTTTTGGCAAAGAGCCTACCTTTTGTTTTTGAACCCTAGCTCTGCCGGCACCTAGGGAAACCTAGCAAACCTATACATTTCTGAAAACTAGACACCCAAGGGGAATTCAGGATGGGGTGACTTGACTGCCTCCCACCAGGATCTGTTACCCAGAATCCCTTGCAAATCTAAGAAATTGACAAAAAAACGCATTTTCCTCACATTTCTGTGGTGGAAAGTTCTGGAATCTGGTTGGATCAACAAATTTCCACCTACCCAGCGTTCCCCCAGGTCTCCCAAAAAATGGTACCTCACTTGCCTGGGTCTGCCTAGTGCCTGCGACAGAAACCAGCGCAAAACGTAACATGTTTGCATCTCAATTTCGCAGTGAAATCCTGCCCTTTTTTTGGCAAAGAGCCTACCTTTTGTTTTTGACCCCTAGCTCTGCCGGCACCTAGGGAAACCTAGCAAACCTATACATTTCTGAAAACTAGACACCCAGGGGAATTCAGGATGGGGTGACTCGACTGCCTACCACCAGGTTCTGTTACCCAGAATCCCTTGCAAAGCTAAGAAATTGACAAAAAAACTGCATTTCCCTCACATTTCTGTGGTGGAAAGTTCTGGAATCTGGGTGGATCAACGAATTTCCACCCACCCAGCGTTCCCCCGGGTTTCCCGAAAAAAATGGTACCTCACTTGCTTGGGTCTGCCTAGTGCCTGCGACAGGAAACAGCGCAAAACGTAACATGTTTGCACCTCAATTTCGCAGTGAAATTGTGCCCTTTTTTGGCAAAGAGCCTACCTTTTGTTTTTGACCCCTAGCTCTGCCGGCACCTAGGGAAACCTAGCAAACCTATACATTTCTGAAAACTAGACACCCAGGGGAATTCAGGATGGGGTGACTCGACTGCCTACCACCAGGTTCTGTTACCCAGAATCCCTTGCAAATCTAAGAAATTCACAAAACAAACGCATTTTCCTCACATTTCTGTGGTGGAAAGTTCTGGAATCTGCGTGGATCAACAAATTTCCACCCACCCAGCGTTCCCCCGGGTTTCCCGAAAAAAATGGTACCTCACTTGCCTGGGTCTGCCTAGTGCCTGCGACAGGAAACAGCGCAAAACGTAACATGTTTGCACCTCAATTTCGCAGTGAAATCGTGCCCTTTTTTGGCAAAGAGCCTACCTTTTGTTTTTTAACCCTAGCTCTGCCGGCACCTAGGGAAACCTAGCAAACCTATACATTTCTGAAAACTAGACACCCAGGGGAATTCAGGATGGGGTGACTCGACTGCCTACCACCAGGTTCTGTTACCCATAATCCCTTGCAAATCTAAGAAATTCACAAAACAAACGCATTTTCCTCACATTTCTATGGTGGAAAGTTCTGGAATCTGCGTGGATCAACAAATTTCCACCTACCCAGCGTTCCCCCAGGTCTCCCAAAAATGGTACCTCACTTGCCTGGGTCTGCCTAGTGCCTGCGACAGGAAACAGCGCAAAACGTAACATGTTTGCACCTCAATTTCGCAGTGAAATCGTGCCCTTTTTTGGCAAAGAGCCTACCTTTTGTTTTTTAACCCTAGCTCTGCCGGCACCTAGGGAAACCTAGCAAACCTATACATTTTTGAAAACTAGACACCCAGGGGAATTCAGGATGGGGTGACTCGACTGCCTACCACCAGGTTCTGTTACCCAGAATCCCTTGCAAAGCTAAGAAATTGACAAAAAATGCATTTCCCTCACATTTCTGTGGTGGAAAGTTCTGGAATCTGCGTGGATCAACAAATTTCTACCCACCCAGCGTTACCCCAGGTCTCCCGAAAACAATGGTACCTCACTTGCCTGGGTCTGCCTAGTGCCTGTGATAGGAAACAGCGCAAAATGTAACATGTTTGCACCTCAATTTCGCAGTGAAATTGTGCCCTTTTTTGGCAAAGAGCCTACCTTTTGTTTTTGACCCCTAGCTCTGCCGGCACCTAGGGAAACCTAGCAAACCTATACATTTCTGAAAACTAGACACCCAGGGGAATTCAGGATGGGGTGACTCGACTGCCTCCCACCAGGATCTGTTACCCAGAATCCCTTGCAAATCTAAGAAATTGACAAAAAAACGCATTTTCCTCACATTTCTGTGGTGGAAAGTTCTGGAATCTGGTTGGATCAACAAATTTCCACCTACCCAGCGTTCCCCCTGGTCTCCCAAAAAATGGTACCTCACTTGCCTGGGTCTGCCTAGTGCCTGCGACAGAAACCAGCGCAAAACGTAACATGTTTGCATCTCAATTTCGCAGTGAAATCCGGCCCTTTTTTGGGCAAAGAGCCTACCTTTTGTTTTTGAATCCTAGCTCTGCCGGCACCTAGGGAAACCTAGCAAACCTATACATTTTTGAAAACTAGACACCCAGGGGAATTCAGGATGGGGTGACTCGACTGCCTACCACCAGGTTATGTTACCCAGAATCCCTTGCAAAACTAAGAAATTGACAAAAAAATGCATTTCCCTCACATTTCTGTGGTGGAAAGTTCTGGAATCTGGGTGGATCAACAAATTTCTACCGACCCAGCGTTACCCCAGGTCTCCCGAAAACAATGGTACCTCACTTGCCTGGGTCTGCCTAGTGCCTGCGACAGGAAACAGCGCAAAACCTAACATGTTTGCACCTCAATTTCGCAGTGAAATTGTGCCCTTTTTTGGCGAAGAGCCTACCTTTTGTTTTTGACCCCTAGCTCTGCCGGCACCTAGGGAAACCTAGCAAACCTATACATTTCTGAAAACTAGACACCCAGGGGAATTCAGGATGGGGTGACTCGACTGCCTCCCACCAGGATCTGTTACCCAGAATCCCTTGCAAATCTAAGAAATTGACAAAAAAACGCATTTTCCTCACATTTCTGTGGTGGAAAGTTCTGGAATCTGGTTGGATCAACAAATTTCCACCTACCCAGCGTTCCCCCAGGTCTCCCAAAAAATGGTACCTCACTTGCCTGGGTCTGCCTAGTGCCTGCGACAGAAACCAGCGCAAAACGTAACATGTTTGCATCTCAATTTCGCAGTGAAATCCTGCCCTTTTTTTGGCAAAGAGCCTACCTTTTGTTTTTGACCCCTAGCTCTGCCGGCACCTAGGGAAACCTAGCAAACCTATACATTTCTGAAAACTAGACACCCAGGGGAATTCAGGATGGGGTGACTCGACTGCCTACCACCAGGTTCTGTTACCCAGAATCCCTTGCAAAGCTAAGAAATTCACAAAAAAAACGCATTTCCCTCACATTTCTGTGGTGGAAAGTTCTGGAATCTGCGTGGATCAACAAATTTCCACCCACCCAGCGTTCCCCCGGGTTTCCCGAAAAAAATGGTACCTCACTTGCCTGGGTCTGCCTAGTGCCTGTGACAGGAAACAGCGCAAAATGTAACATGTTTGCACCTCAATTTCGCAGTGAAATTGTGCCCTTTTTTGGCAAAGAGCCTACCTTTTGTTTTTGACCCCTAGCTCTGCCGGCACCTAGGGAAACCTAGCAAACCTATACATTTCTGAAAACTAGACACCCAGGGGAATTCAGGATGGGGTGACTCGACTGCCTACCACCAGGTTCTGTTACCCAGAATCCCTTGCAAATCTAAGAAATTCACAAAAAAACGCATTTCCCTCACATTTCTGTGGTGGAAAGTTCTGGAATCTGCGTGGATCAACAAATTTCCACCCACCCAGCGTTCCCCCGGGTTTCCCGAAAAAAATGGTACCTCACTTGCCTGGGTCTGCCTAGTGCCTGCGACAGGAAACAGTGCAAAACGCAACGTGGTCGCACCTCAATTTCGCAGTGAAATCGTGCCCTTTTTTGGCAAAGAGCCTACCTTTTGTTTTTGAACCCTAGCTCTGCCGGCACCTAGGGAAACCTAGCAAATCTATACATTTCTGAAAACTAGACACCCAGGGGAATTCAGGATGGGGTGACTTGACTGCCTCCCACCAGGATCTGTTACCCAGAATCCCTTGCAAATCTAAGAAATTGACAAAAAAACGCATTTTCCTCACATTTCTGTGGTGGAAAGTTCTGGAATCTGCGTGGATCAACAAATTTCCACCTACCCAGCGTTCCCCCAGGTCTCCCAAAAAATGGTACCTCACTTGCCTGGGTCTGCCTAGTGCCTGCGACAGAAACCAGCGCAAAACGTAACATGTTTGCATCTCAATTTCACAGTGAAATCCTGCCCTTTTTTTGGCAAAGAGCCTACCTTTTGTTTTTGAATCCTAGCTCTGCCGGCACCTAGGGAAACCTAGCAAACCTATACATTTTTGAAAACTAGACACCCAGGGGAATTCAGGATGGGGTGACTCGACTGCCTACCACCAGGTTCTGTTACCCAGAATCCCTTGCAAAGCTAAGAAATTGACAAAAAAATGCATTTCCCTCACATTTCTGTGGTGGAAAGTTCTGGAATCTGCGTGGATCAACAAATTTCTACCCACCCAGCGTTACCCCAGGTCTCCCGAAAACAATGGTACCTCACTTGCCTGGGTCTGCCTAGTGCCTGTGACAGGAAACAGCGCAAAATGTAACATGTTTGCACCTCAATTTCGCAGTGAAATTGTGCCCTTTTTTGGCAAAGAGCCTACCTTTTGTTTTTGACCCCTAGCTCTGCCGGCACCTAGGGAAACCTAGCAAACCTATACATTTCTGAAAACTAGACACCCAGGGGAATTCAGGATGGGATGACTCGACTGCCTACCACCAGGTTCTGTTACTCAGAATCCCTTGCAAATCTAAGAAATTCACAAAAAAAACGCATTTCCCTCACATTTCTGTGGTGGAAAGTTCTGGAATCTGCGTGGATCAACAAATTTCCACCCACCCAGCGTTCCCCCGGGTTTCCCGAAAAAAATGGTACCTCACTTGCCTGGGTCTGCCTAGTGCCTGCGACAGGAAACAGCGCAAAACGCAACGTGGTCGCATCTCAATTTCGCAGTGAAATCGTGCCCTTTTTTGGCAAAGAGCCTACCTTTTGTTTTTGAACCCTAGCTCTGCCGGCACCTAGGGAAACCTAGCAAACCTATACATTTCTGAAAACTAGACACCCAAGGGGAATTCAGGATGGGGTGACTTGACTGCCTCCCACCAGGATCTGTTACCCAGAATCCCTTGCAAATCTAAGAAATTGACAAAAAAACGCATTTTCCTCACATTTCTGTGGTGGAAAGTTCTGGAATCTGGTTGGATCAACAAATTTCCACCTACCCAGCGTTCCCCCAGGTCTCCCAAAAAATGGTACCTCACTTGCCTGGGTCTGCCTAGTGCCTGCGACAGAAACCAGCGCAAAACGTAACATGTTTGCATCTCAATTTCGCAGTGAAATCCTGCCCTTTTTTTGGCAAAGAGCCTACCTTTTGTTTTTGACCCCTAGCTCTGCCGGCACCTAGGGAAACCTAGCAAACCTATACATTTCTGAAAACTAGACACCCAGGGGAATTCAGGATGGGGTGACTCGACTGCCTACCACCAGGTTCTGTTACCCAGAATCCCTTGCAAAGCTAAGAAATTGACAAAAAAACTGCATTTCCCTCACATTTCTGTGGTGGAAAGTTCTGGAATCTGGGTGGATCAACGAATTTCCACCCACCCAGCGTTCCCCCGGGTTTCCCGAAAAAAATGGTACCTCACTTGCTTGGGTCTGCCTAGTGCCTGCGACAGGAAACAGCGCAAAACGTAACATGTTTGCACCTCAATTTCGCAGTGAAATTGTGCCCTTTTTTGGCAAAGAGCCTACCTTTTGTTTTTGACCCCTAGCTCTGCCGGCACCTAGGGAAACCTAGCAAACCTATACATTTCTGAAAACTAGACACCCAGGGGAATTCAGGATGGGGTGACTCGACTGCCTACCACCAGGTTCTGTTACCCAGAATCCCTTGCAAATCTAAGAAATTCACAAAACAAACGCATTTTCCTCACATTTCTGTGGTGGAAAGTTCTGGAATCTGCGTGGATCAACAAATTTCCACCCACCCAGCGTTCCCCCGGGTTTCCCGAAAAAAATGGTACCTCACTTGCCTGGGTCTGCCTAGTGCCTGCGACAGGAAACAGCGCAAAACGTAACATGTTTGCACCTCAATTTCGCAGTGAAATCGTGCCCTTTTTTGGCAAAGAGCCTACCTTTTGTTTTTTAACCCTAGCTCTGCCGGCACCTAGGGAAACCTAGCAAACCTATACATTTCTGAAAACTAGACACCCAGGGGAATTCAGGATGGGGTGACTCGACTGCCTACCACCAGGTTCTGTTACCCATAATCCCTTGCAAATCTAAGAAATTCACAAAACAAACGCATTTTCCTCACATTTCTATGGTGGAAAGTTCTGGAATCTGCGTGGATCAACAAATTTCCACCTACCCAGCGTTCCCCCAGGTCTCCCAAAAATGGTACCTCACTTGCCTGGGTCTGCCTAGTGCCTGCGACAGGAAACAGCGCAAAACGTAACATGTTTGCACCTCAATTTCGCAGTGAAATCGTGCCCTTTTTTGGCAAAGAGCCTACCTTTTGTTTTTTAACCCTAGCTCTGCCGGCACCTAGGGAAACCTAGCAAACCTATACATTTTTGAAAACTAGACACCCAGGGGAATTCAGGATGGGGTGACTCGACTGCCTACCACCAGGTTCTGTTACCCAGAATCCCTTGCAAAGCTAAGAAATTGACAAAAAATGCATTTCCCTCACATTTCTGTGGTGGAAAGTTCTGGAATCTGCGTGGATCAACAAATTTCTACCCACCCAGCGTTACCCCAGGTCTCCCGAAAACAATGGTACCTCACTTGCCTGGGTCTGCCTAGTGCCTGTGATAGGAAACAGCGCAAAATGTAACATGTTTGCACCTCAATTTCGCAGTGAAATTGTGCCCTTTTTTGGCAAAGAGCCTACCTTTTGTTTTTGACCCCTAGCTCTGCCGGCACCTAGGGAAACCTAGCAAACCTATACATTTCTGAAAACTAGACACCCAGGGGAATTCAGGATGGGGTGACTCGACTGCCTCCCACCAGGATCTGTTACCCAGAATCCCTTGCAAATCTAAGAAATTGACAAAAAAACGCATTTTCCTCACATTTCTGTGGTGGAAAGTTCTGGAATCTGGTTGGATCAACAAATTTCCACCTACCCAGCGTTCCCCCTGGTCTCCCAAAAAATGGTACCTCACTTGCCTGGGTCTGCCTAGTGCCTGCGACAGAAACCAGCGCAAAACGTAACATGTTTGCATCTCAATTTCGCAGTGAAATCCGGCCCTTTTTTGGGCAAAGAGCCTACCTTTTGTTTTTGAATCCTAGCTCTGCCGGCACCTAGGGAAACCTAGCAAACCTATACATTTTTGAAAACTAGACACCCAGGGGAATTCAGGATGGGGTGACTCGACTGCCTACCACCAGGTTATGTTACCCAGAATCCCTTGCAAAACTAAGAAATTGACAAAAAAATGCATTTCCCTCACATTTCTGTGGTGGAAAGTTCTGGAATCTGGGTGGATCAACAAATTTCTACCGACCCAGCGTTACCCCAGGTCTCCCGAAAACAATGGTACCTCACTTGCCTGGGTCTGCCTAGTGCCTGCGACAGGAAACAGCGCAAAACCTAACATGTTTGCACCTCAATTTCGCAGTGAAATCGTGCCCTTTTTTGGCAAAGAGCCTACCTTTTGTTTTTTAACCCTAGCTCTGCCGGCACCTAGGGAAACCTAGCAAACCTATACATTTTTGAAAACTAGACACCCAGGGGAATTCAGGATGGGGTGACTCGACTGCCTACCACCAGGTTCTGTTACCCAGAATCCCTTGCAAAGCTAAGAAATTGACAAAAAAATGCATTTCCCTCACATTTCTGTGGTGGAAAGTTCTGGAATCTGCGTGGATCAACAAATTTCTACCCACCCAGCGTTACCCCAGGTCTCCCGAAAACAATGGTACCTCACTTGCCTGGGTCTGCCTAGTGCCTGTGACAGGAAACAGCGCAAAATGTAACATGTTTGCACCTCAATTTCGCAAAGAAATTGTGCCCTTTTTTGGCAAAGAGCCTACCTTTTGTTTTTGACCCCTAGCTCTGCCGGCACCTAGGGAAACCTAGCAAACCTATACATTTCTGAAAACTAGACACCCAGGGGAATTCAGGATGGGGTGACTCGACTGCCTACCATCAGGTTCTGTTACCCAGAATCCCTTGCAAATCTAAGAAATTCACACAAAAAACGCATTTCCCTCACATTTCTGTGGTGGAAAGTTCTGGAATCTGCGTGGATCAACAAATTTCCACCCACCCTGCGTTCCCCCGGGTTTCCCGAAAAAAATGGTACCTCACTTGCCTGGGTCTGCCTAGTGCCTGCGACAGGAAACAGCGCAAAACGCAACGTGGTCGCACCTCAATTTCGCAGTGAAATCGTGCCCTTTTATGGCAAAGAGCCTACCTTTTGTTTTTGAACCCTAGCTCTGCCGGCACCTAGGGAAACCTAGCAAACCTATACATTTCTGAAAACTAGACACCCAGGGGAATTCAGGATGGGGTGACTTGACTGCCTCCCACCAGGATCTGTTACCCAGAATCCCTTGCAAATCTAAGAAATTGACAAAAAAACGCATTTTCCTCACATTTCTGTGGTGGAAAGTTCTGGAATCTGCGTGGATCAGCAAATTTCCACCTACCCAGCGTTCCCCCAGGTCTCCCAAAAAATGGTACCTCACTTGCCTGGGTCTGCCTAGTGCCTGCGACAGAAACCAGCGCAAAACATAACATGTTTGCATCTCAATTTCACAGTGAAATCGTGCCCTTTTTTTGGCAAAGAGCCTACCTTTTGTTTTTGAATCCTAGCTCTGCCGGCACCTAGGGAAACCTAGCAAACCTATACATTTTTGAAAACTAGACACCCAGGGGAATTCAGGATGGGGGGACTCGACTGCCTACCACCAGGTTATGTTACCCAGAATCCCTTGCAAAACTAAGAAATTGACAAAAAAACGCATTTCCCTCACATTTCTGTGGTGGAAAGTTCTGGAATCTGCGTGGATCAACAAATTTCTACCCACCCAGCGTTACCCCAGGTCTCCCTAAAACAATTGTACCTCACTTGCCTGGGTCTGCCTAGTGCCTGTGACAGGAAACAGCGCAAAATGTAACATGTTTGCACCTCAATTTCGCAGTGAAATTGTGCCCTTTTTTGGCGAAGAGCCTACCTTTTGTTTTTGACCCCTAGCTCTGCCGGCACCTAGGGAAACCAGCAAACCTATACATTTCTGAAAACTAGATACCCAGGGGAATTCAGGATGGGGTGACTCGACTGCCTACCACCAGGTTCTGTTACCCAGAATCCCTTGCAAATCTAAGAAATTCACAAAAAAACGCATTTCCCTCACATTTCTGTGGTGGAAAGTTCTCGAATCTGCGTGGATCAACAAATTTCCACCCACCCAGCATTCCGCCGGGTCTCCCAAAAAAATGGTACCTCACTTGGCTGGGTCTGCCTAGTGCCTGCAAGAGGAAACAGCGCAAAATGCAACATGGTCGCACCGCAATTTTGCAGTGAAAATGTGCCCTTATTTGGCAAAGAGCCTACCTTTTGTTTTTGAACCCTAGCTCTGCCGGCACCTAGGGAAACCTAGCGAACCTATACATTTCTGAAAACTAGACACCCAGGGGAATTCAGGATGGGGTGACTTGACTGCCTCCCACCAGGATCTGTTACCCAGAATCCCTTGCAAATCTAAGAAATTCACAAAAAAAACGCATTTCCCTCACATTTCTGTGGTGGAAAGTTCTGGAATCTGCGTGGATCAACAAATTTCCACCCACCCAGCGTTCCCCCGGGTTTCCCGAAAAAAATGGTACCTCACTTGCCTGGGTCTGCCTAGTGCCTGCGACAGGAAACAGCGCAAAACGCAACGTGGTCGCATCTCAATTTCGCAGTGAAATCGTGCCCTTTTTTGGCAAAGAGCCTACCTTTTGTTTTTGAACCCTAGCTCTGCCGGCACCTAGGGAAACCTAGCAAACCTATACATTTCTGAAAACTACACACCCAGGGGAATTCAGGATGGGGTGACTTGACTGCCTCCCACCAGGATCTGTTACCCAGAATCCCTTGCAAATCTAAGAAATTGACAAAAAAACGCATTTTCCTCACATTTCTGTGGTGGAAAGTTCTGGAATCTGCGTGGATCAGCAAATTTCCACCTACCCAGCGTTCCCCCAGGTCTCCCAAAAAATGGTACCTCACTTGCCTGGGTCTGCCTAGTGCCTGCGACAGAAACCAGCGCAAAACATAACATGTTTGCATCTCAATTTCACAGTGAAATCGTGCCCTTTTTTTGGCAAAGAGCCTACCTTTTGTTTTTGAATCCTAGCTCTGCCGGCACCTAGGGAAACCTAGCAAACCTATACATTTTTGAAAACTAGACACCCAGGGGAATTCAGGATGGGGGGACTCGACTGCCTACCACCAGGTTATGTTACCCAGAATCCCTTGCAAAACTAAGAAATTGACAAAAAAACGCATTTCCCTCACATTTCTGTGGTGGAAAGTTCTGGAATCTGCGTGGATCAACAAATTTCTACCCACCCAGCGTTACCCCAGGTCTCCCTAAAACAATTGTACCTCACTTGCCTGGGTCTGCCTAGTGCCTGTGACAGGAAACAGCGCAAAATGTAACATGTTTGCACCTCAATTTCGCAGTGAAATTGTGCCCTTTTTTGGCGAAGAGCCTACCTTTTGTTTTTGACCCCTAGCTCTGCCGGCACCTAGGGAAACCAGCAAACCTATACATTTCTGAAAACTAGATACCCAGGGGAATTCAGGATGGGGTGACTCGACTGCCTACCACCAGGTTCTGTTACCCAGAATCCCTTGCAAATCTAAGAAATTCACAAAAAAACGCATTTCCCTCACATTTCTGTGGTGGAAAGTTCTCGAATCTGCGTGGATCAACAAATTTCCACCCACCCAGCATTCCGCCGGGTCTCCCAAAAAAATGGTACCTCACTTGGCTGGGTCTGCCTAGTGCCTGCAAGAGGAAACAGCGCAAAATGCAACATGGTCGCACCGCAATTTTGCAGTGAAAATGTGCCCTTATTTGGCAAAGAGCCTACCTTTTGTTTTTGAACCCTAGCTCTGCCGGCACCTAGGGAAACCTAGCGAACCTATACATTTCTGAAAACTAGACACCCAGGGGAATTCAGGATGGGGTGACTTGACTGCCTCCCACCAGGATCTGTTACCCAGAATCCCTTGCAAATCTAAGAAATTCACAAAAAAAACGCATTTCCCTCACATTTCTGTGGTGGAAAGTTCTGGAATCTGCGTGGATCAACAAATTTCCACCCACCCAGCGTTCCCCCGGGTTTCCCGAAAAAAATGGTACCTCACTTGCCTGGGTCTGCCTAGTGCCTGCGACAGGAAACAGCGCAAAACGCAACGTGGTCGCATCTCAATTTCGCAGTGAAATCGTGCCCTTTTTTGGCAAAGAGCCTACCTTTTGTTTTTGAACCCTAGCTCTGCCGGCACCTAGGGAAACCTAGCAAACCTATACATTTCTGAAAACTAGACACCCAAGGGGAATTCAGGATGGGGTGACTTGACTGCCTCCCACCAGGATCTGTTACCCAGAATCCCTTGCAAATCTAAGAAATTGACAAAAAAACGCATTTTCCTCACATTTCTGTGGTGGAAAGTTCTGGAATCTGGTTGGATCAACAAATTTCCACCTACCCAGCGTTCCCCCAGGTCTCCCAAAAAATGGTACCTCACTTGCCTGGGTCTGCCTAGTGCCAGCGACAGAAACCAGCGCAAAACGTAACATGTTTGCATCTCAATTTCGCAGTGAAATCCTGCCCTTTTTTTGGCAAAGAGCCTACCTTTTGTTTTTTAATCCTAGCTCTGCCGGCACCTAGGGAAACCTAGCAAACCTATACATTTTTGAAAACTAGACACCCAGGGGAATTCAGGATGGGGTGACTCGACTGCCTACCACCAGGTTATGTTACCCAGAATCCCTTGCAAAACTAAGAAATTGACAAAAAAATGCATTTCCCTCACATTTCTGTGGTGGAAAGTTCTGGAATCTGGGTGGATCAACAAATTTCTACCGACCCAGCGTTACCCCAGGTCTCCCGAAAACAATGGTACCTTACTTGCCTGGGTCTGCCTAGTGCCTGCGACAGGAAACAGCGCAAAACGTAACGTGTTTGCACCTCAATTTCGCAGTGAAATCGTGCCCTTTTTTGGCAAAGAGCCTACCTTTTGTTTTTTAACCCTAGCTCTGCCGGCACCTAGGGAAACCTAGCAAACCTATACATTTTTGAAAACTAGACACCCAGGGGAATTCAGGATGGGGTGACTCGACTGCCTACCACCAGGTTCTCTTACCCAGAATCCCTTGCAAAGCTAAGAAATTCACAAAAAAAATGCATTTCCCTCACATTTCTGTGGTGGAAAGTTCTGGAATCTGCGTGGATCAACAAATTTCCACCCACCCAGCGTTCCCCCGGGTTTCCCGAAAAAAATGGTACCTCACTTGCCTGGGTCTGCCTAGTGCCTGTGACAGGAAACAGCGCAAAATGTAACATGTTTGCACCTCAATTTCTCAGTGAAATTGTGCCCTTTTTTGGCAAAGAGCCTACCTTTTGTTTTTGACCCCTAGCTATGCCGGCACCTAGGGAAACCTAGCAAACCTATACATTTCTGAAAACTAGACACCCAGGGGAATTCAGGATGGGGTGACTCGACTGCCTACCACCAGGTTCTGTTACACAGAATCCCTTGCAAATCTAAGAAATTCACAAAAAAAACGCATTTCCCTCACATTTCTGTGGTGGAAAGTTCTGGAATCTGCGTGGATCAACAAATTTCCACCCACCCAGCGTTCCCCCGGGTTTCCCGAAAAAAATGGTACCTCACTTGCCTGGGTCTGCCTAGTGCCTGCGACAGAAACCAGCGCAAAACGTAACATGTTTGCACCTCAATTTCGCAGTGAAATCGTGCCCTTTTTTGGCAAAGAGCCTACCTTTTGTTTTTTAACCCTAGCTCTGCCGGCACCTAGGGAAACCTAGCAAACCTATACATTTCTGAAAACTAGACACCCAGGGGAATTCAGGATGGGGTGACTCGACTGCCTACCACCAGGTTCTGTTACCCATAATCCCTTGCAAATCTAAGAAATTCACAAAACAAACGCATTTTCCTCACATTTCTATGGTGGAAAGTTCTGGAATCTGCGTGGATCAACAAATTTCCACCTACCCAGCGTTCCCCCAGGTCTCCCAAAAATGGTACCTCACTTGCCTGGGTCTGCTCAGTGCCTGCGACAGGAAACAGCGCAAAACGTAACATGTTTGCACCTCAATTTCGCAGTGAAATCGTGCCCTTTTTTGGCAAAGAGCCTACCTTTTGTTTTTTAACCCTAGCTCTGCCGGCACCTAGGGAAACCTAGCAAACCTATACATTTTTGAAAACTAGACACCCAGGGGAATTCAGGATGGGGTGACTCGACTGCCTACCACCAGGTTCTGTTACCCAGAATCCCTTGCAAAGCTAAGAAATTGACAAAAAAATGCATTTCCCTCACATTTCTGTGGTGGAAAGTTCTGGAATCTGCGTGGATCAACAAATTTCTACCCACCCAGCGTTACCCCAGGTCTCCCGAAAACAATGGTACCTCACTTGCCTGGGTCTGCCTAGTGCCTGTGATAGGAAACAGCGCAAAATGTAACATGTTTGCACCTCAATTTCGCAGTGAAATTGTGCCCTTTTTTGGCAAAGAGCCTACCTTTTGTTTTTGACCCCTAGCTCTGCCGGCACCTAGGGAAACCTAGCAAACCTATACATTTCTGAAAACTAGACACCCAGGGGAATTCAGGATGGGGTGACTCGACTGCCTCCCACCAGGATCTGTTACCCAGAATCCCTTGCAAATCTAAGAAATTGACAAAAAAACGCATTTTCCTCACATTTCTGTGGTGGAAAGTTCTGGAATCTGGTTGGATCAACAAATTTCCACCTACCCAGCGTTCCCCCTGGTCTCCCAAAAAATGGTACCTCACTTGCCTGGGTCTGCCTAGTGCCTGCGACAGAAACCAGCGCAAAACGTAACATGTTTGCATCTCAATTTCGCAGTGAAATCCGGCCCTTTTTTTGGCAAAGAGCCTACCTTTTGTTTTTGAATCCTAGCTCTGCCGGCACCCAGGGAAACCTAGCAAACCTATACATTTTTGAAAACTAGACACCCAGGGGAATTCAGGATGGGGTGACTCGACTGCCTACCACCAGGTTATGTTACCCAGAATCCCTTGCAAAACTAAGAAATTGACAAAAAAATGCATTTCCCTCACATTTCTGTGGTGGAAAGTTCTGGAATCTGGGTGGATCAACAAATTTCTACCGACCCAGCGTTACCCCAGGTCTCCCGAAAACAATGGTACCTCACTTGCCTGGGTCTGCCTAGTGCCTGCGACAGGAAACAGCGCAAAACCTAACATGTTTGCACCTCAATTTCGCAGTGAAATCGTGCCCTTTTTTGGCAAAGAGCCTACCTTTTGTTTTTTAACCCTAGCTCTGCCGGCACCTAGGGAAACCTAGCAAACCTATACATTTTTGAAAACTAGACACCCAGGGGAATTCAGGATGGGGTGACTCGACTGCCTACCACCAGGTTCTGTTACCCAGAATCCCTTGCAAAGCTAAGAAATTGACAAAAAAATGCATTTCCCTCACATTTCTGTGGTGGAAAGTTCTGGAATCTGCGTGGATCAACAAATTTCTACCCACCCAGCGTTACCCCAGGTCTCCCGAAAACAATGGTACCTCACTTGCCTGGGTCTGCCTAGTGCCTGTGACAGGAAACAGCGCAAAATGTAACATGTTTGCACCTCAATTTCGCAAAGAAATTGTGCCCTTTTTTGGCAAAGAGCCTACCTTTTGTTTTTGACCCCTAGCTCTGCCGGCACCTAGGGAAACCTAGCAAACCTATACATTTCTGAAAACTAGACACCCAGGGGAATTCAGGATGGGGTGACTCGACTGCCTACCATCAGGTTCTGTTACCCAGAATCCCTTGCAAATCTAAGAAATTCACACAAAAAACGCATTTCCCTCACATTTCTGTGGTGGAAAGTTCTGGAATCTGCGTGGATCAACAAATTTCCACCCACCCTGCGTTCCCCCGGGTTTCCCGAAAAAAATGGTACCTCACTTGCCTGGGTCTGCCTAGTGCCTGCGACAGGAAACAGCGCAAAACGCAACGTGGTCGCACCTCAATTTCGCAGTGAAATCGTGCCCTTTTATGGCAAAGAGCCTACCTTTTGTTTTTGAACCCTAGCTCTGCCGGCACCTAGGGAAACCTAGCAAACCTATACATTTCTGAAAACTAGACACCCAGGGGAATTCAGGATGGGGTGACTTGACTGCCTCCCACCAGGATCTGTTACCCAGAATCCCTTGCAAATCTAAGAAATTGACAAAAAAACGCATTTTCCTCACATTTCTGTGGTGGAAAGTTCTGGAATCTGCGTGGATCAGCAAATTTCCACCTACCCAGCGTTCCCCCAGGTCTCCCAAAAAATGGTACCTCACTAGCCTGGGTCTGCCTAGTGCCTGCGACGGAAACCAGCGCAAAACATAACATGTTTGCATCTCAATTTCACAGTGAAATCGTGCCCTTTTTTTGGCAAAGAGCCTACCTTTTGTTTTTGAATCCTAGCTCTGCCGGCACCTAGGGAAACCTAGCAAACCTATACATTTTTGAAAACTAGACACCCAGGGGAATTCAGGATGGGGGACTCGACTGCCTACCACCAGGTTATGTTACCCAGAATCCCTTGCAAAACTAAGAAATTGACAAAAAAACGCATTTTCCTCACATTTCTGTGGTGGAAAGTTCTGGAATCTGCGTGGATCAACAAATTTCTACCCACCCAGCGTTACCCCAGGTCTCCCTAAAACAATTGTACCTCACTTGCCTGGGTCTGCCTAGTGCCTGTGACAGGAAACAGCGCAAAATGTAACATGTTTGCACCTCAATTTCGCAGTGAAATTGTGCCCTTTTTTGGCGAAGAGCCTACCTTTTGTTTTTGACCCCTAGCTCTGCCGGCACCTAGGGAAACCAGCAAACCTATACATTTCTGAAAACTAGATACCCAGGGGAATTCAGGATGGGGTGACTCGACTGCCTACCACCAGGTTCTGTTACCCAGAATCCCTTGCAAATCTAAGAAATTCACAAAAAAACGCATTTCCCTCACATTTCTGTGGTGGAAAGTTCTCGAATCTGCGTGGATCAACAAATTTCCACCCACCCAGCATTCCGCCGGGTCTCCCAAAAAAATGGTACCTCACTTGGCTGGGTCTGCCTAGTGCCTGCAAGAGGAAACAGCGCAAAATGCAACATGGTCGCACCGCAATTTTGCAGTGAAAATGTGCCCTTATTTGGCAAAGAGCCTACCTTTTGTTTTTGAACCCTAGCTCTGCCGGCACCTAGGGAAACCTAGCAAACCTATACATTTCTGAAAACTAGACACCCAGGGGAATTCAGGATGGGGTGACTTGACTGCCTTCCACCAGGATCTGTTACCCAGAATCCCTTGCAAATCTAAGAAATTCACAAAAAAAACGCATTTCCCTCACATTTCTGTGGTGGAAAGTTCTGGAATCTGCGTGGATCAACAAATTTCCACCCACCCAGCGTTCCCCCGGGTTTCCCGAAAAAAATGGTACCTCACTTGCCTGGGTCTGCCTAGTGCCTGCGACAGGAAACAGCGCAAAACGCAACGTGGTCGCATCTCAATTTCGCAGTGAAATCGTGCCCTTTTTTGGCAAAGAGCCTACCTTTTGTTTTTGAACCCTAGCTCTGCCGGCACCTAGGGAAACCTAGCAAACCTATACATTTCTGAAAACTAGACACCCAAGGGGAATTCAGGATGGGGTGACTTGACTGCCTCCCACCAGGATCTGTTACCCAGAATCCCTTGCAAATCTAAGAAATTGACAAAAAAACGCATTTTCCTCACATTTCTGTGGTGGAAAGTTCTGGAATCTGGTTGGATCAACAAATTTCCACCTACCCAGCGTTCCCCCAGGTCTCCCAAAAAATGGTACCTCACTTGCCTGGGTCTGCCTAGTGCCAGCGACAGAAACCAGCGCAAAACGTAACATGTTTGCATCTCAATTTCGCAGTGAAATCCTGCCCTTTTTTTGGCAAAGAGCCTACCTTTTGTTTTTTAATCCTAGCTCTGCCGGCACCTAGGGAAACCTAGCAAACCTATACATTTTTGAAAACTAGACACCCAGGGGAATTCAGGATGGGGTGACTCGACTGCCTACCACCAGGTTATGTTACCCAGAATCCCTTGCAAAACTAAGAAATTGACAAAAAAATGCATTTCCCTCACATTTCTGTGGTGGAAAGTTCTGGAATCTGGGTGGATCAACAAATTTCTACCGACCCAGCGTTACCCCAGGTCTCCCGAAAACAATGGTACCTTACTTGCCTGGGTCTGCCTAGTGCCTGCGACAGGAAACAGCGCAAAACGTAACGTGTTTGCACCTCAATTTCGCAGTGAAATCGTGCCCTTTTTTGGCAAAGAGCCTACCTTTTGTTTTTTAACCCTAGCTCTGCCGACACCTAGGGAAACCTAGCAAACCTATACATTTTTGAAAACTAGACACCCAGGGGAATTCAGGATGGGGTGACTCGACTGCCTACCACCAGGTTCTCTTACCCAGAATCCCTTGCAAAGCTAAGAAATTCACAAAAAAAATGCATTTCCCTCACATTTCTGTGGTGGAAAGTTCTGGAATCTGCGTGGATCAACAAATTTCCACCCACCCAGCGTTCCCCCGGGTTTCCCGAAAAAAATGGTACCTCACTTGCCTGGGTCTGCCTAGTGCCTGTGACAGGAAACAGCGCAAAATGTAACATGTTTGCACCTCAATTTCGCAGTGAAATTGTGCCCTTTTTTGGCAAAGAGCCTACCTTTTGTTTTTGACCCCTAGCTCTGCCGGCACCTAGGGAAACCTAGCAAACCTATACATTTCTGAAAACTAGACACCCAGGGGAATTCAGGATGGGGTGACTCGACTGCCTACCACCAGGTTCTGTTACCCAGAATCCCTTGCAAATCTAAGAAATTCACAAAAAAAACGCATTTCCCTCACATTTCTGTGGTGGAAAGTTCTGGAATCTGCGTGGATCAACAAATTTCCACCCACCCAGCGTTCCCCCGGGTTTCCCGAAAAAAATGGTACCTCACTTGCCTGGGTCTGCCTAGTGCCTGCGACAGAAACCAGCGCAAAACGTAACATGTTTGCATCTCAATTTCGCAGTGAAATCGTGCCCTTTTTTGGCAAAGAGCCTACCTTTTGTTTTTGAACCCTAGCTCTGCCGGCACCTAGGGAAACCTAGCAAACCTATACATTTCTGAAAACTAGACACCCAGGGGAATTCAGGATGGGGTGACTTGACTGCCTCCCACCAGGATCTGTTACCCAGAATCCCTTGCAAATCTAAGAAATTGACAAAAAAACGCATTTTCCTCACATTTCTGTGGTGGAAAGTTCTGGAATCTGCGTGGATCAACAAATTTCCACCTACCCAGCGTTCCCCCAGGTCTCCCAAAAAATGGTACCTCACTTGCCTGGGTCTGCCTAGTGCCTGCGACAGGAAACAGTGCAAAACGTAACATGTTTGCACCTCAATTTCGCAGTGAAATCGTGCCCTTTTTTGGCAAAGAGCCTACCTTTTGTTTTTTAACCCTAGCTCTGCCGTCACCTAGGGAAACCTAGCAAACCTATACATTTTTGAAAACTAGACACCCAGGGGAATTCAGGATGGGGTGACTCGACTGCCTACCACCAGGTTCTGTTACCCAGAATCCCTTGCAAAGCTAAGAAATTGACAAAAAAATGCATTTCCCTCACATTTCTGTGGTGGAAAGTTCTGGAATCTGCGTGGATCAACAAATTTCTACCCACCCAGCGTTACCCCAGGTCTCCCGAAAACAATGGTACCTCACTTGCCTGGGTCTGCCTAGTGCCTGTGATAGGAAACAGCGCAAAATGTAACATGTTTGCACCTCAATTTCGCAGTGAAATTGTGCCCTTTTTTGGCAAAGAGCCTACCTTTTGTTTTTGACCCCTAGCTCTGCCGGCACCTAGGGAAACCTAGCAAACCTATACATTTCTGAAAACTAGACACCCAGGGGAATTCAGGATGGGGTGACTCGACTGCCTACCACCAGGTTCTGTTACCCAGAATCCCTTGCAAATCTAAGAAATTCACAAAAAAACGCATTTCCCTCACATTTCTGTGGTGGAAAGTTCTGGAATCTGCGTGGATCAACAAATTTCCACCCACCCAGCGTTCCCCGGGTTTCCCGAAAAAAATGGTACCTCACTTGCCTGGGTCTGCCTAGTGCCTGCGACAGGAAACAGCGCAAAACGCAACGTGGTCGCATCTCAATTTCGCAGTGAAATCGTGCCCTTTTTTGGCAAAGAGCCTACCTTTTGTTTTTGAACCCTAGCTCTGCCGGCACCTAGGGAAACCTAGCAAACCTATACATTTCTGAAAACTACACACCCAAGGGGAATTCAGGATGGGATGACTTGACTGCCTCCCACCAGGATCTGTTACCCAGAATCCCTTGCAAATCTAAGAAATTGACAAAAAAACGCATTTTCCTCACATTTCTGTGGTGGAAAGTTCTGGAATCTGGTTGGATCAACAAATTTCCACCTACCCAGCGTTCCCCCAGGTCTCCCAAAAAATGGTACCTCACTTGCCTGGGTCTGCCTAGTGCCTGCGACAGAAACCAGCGCAAAACGTAACATGTTTGCATCTCAATTTCGCAGTGAAATCCTGCCCTTTTTTTGGCAAAGAGCCTACCTTTTGTTTTTGAATCCTAGCTCTGCCGGCACCTAGGGAAACCTAGCAAACCTATACATTTTTGAAAACTAGACACCCAGGGGAATTCAGGATGGGGTGACTCGACTGCCTACCACCAGGTTATGTTACCCAGAATCCCTTGCAAGACTAAGAAATTGACAAAAAAATGCATTTCCCTCACATTTCTGTGGTGGAAAGTTCTGGAATCTGGGTGGATCAACAAATTTCTACCGACCCAGCGTTACCCCAGGTCTCCCGAAAACAATGGTACCTCACTTGCCTGGGTCTGCCTAGTGCCTGCGACAGGAAACAGCGCAAAACCTAACATGTTTGCACCTCAATTTCGCAGTGAAATCGTGCCCTTTTTTGGCAAAGAGCCTACCTTTTGTTTTTTAACCCTAGCTCTGCCGGCACCTAGGGAAACCTAGCAAACCTATACATTTTTGAAAACTAGACACCCAGGGGAATTCAGGATGGGGTGACTCGACTGCCTACCATCAGGTTCTGTTACCCAGAATCCCTTGCAAATCTAAGAAATTCACACAAAAAACGCATTTCCCTCACATTTCTGTGGTGGAAAGTTCTGGAATCTGCGTCGATCAACAAATTTCCACCCACCCAGCGTTCCCCCGGGTTTCCCGAAAAAAATGGTACCTCACTTGCCTGGGTCTGCCTAGTGCCTGCGACAGGAAACAGCGCAAAACGCAACGTGGTCGCACCTCAATTTCGCAGTGAAATCGTGCCCTTTTTTGGCAAAGAGCCTACCTTTTGTTTTTGAACCCTAGCTCTGCCGGCACCTAGGGAAACCTAGCAAACCTATACATTTCTGAAAACTAGACACCCAGGGGAATTCAGGATGGGGTGACTTGACTGCCTCCCACCAGGATCTGTTACCCAGAATCCCTTGCAAATCTAAGAAATTGACAAAAAAACGCATTTTCCTCACATTTCTGTGGTGGAAAGTTCTGGAATCTGCGTGGATCAGCAAATTTCCACCTACCCAGCGTTCCCCCAGGTCTCCCAAAAAATGGTACCTCACTTGCCTGGGTCTGCCTAGTGCCTGCGACAGAAACCAGCGCAAAACATAACATGTTTGCATCTCAATTTCACAGTGAAATCGTGCCCTTTTTTTGGCAAAGAGCCTACCTTTTGTTTTTGAATCCTAGCTCTGCCGGCACCTAGGGAAACCTAGCAAACCTATACATTTTTGAAAACTAGACACCCAGGGGAATTCAGGATGGGGGGACTCGACTGCCTACCACCAGGTTATGTTACCCAGAATCCCTTGCAAAACTAAGAAATTGACAAAAATTGCATTTCCCTCACATTTCTGTGGTGGAAAGTTCTGGAATCTGCGTGGATCAACAAATTTCTACCCACCCAGCGTTACCCCAGGTCTCCCGAAAACAATGGTACCTCACTTGCCTGGGTCTGCCTAGTGCCTGTGACAGGAAACAGCGCAAAATGTAACATGTTTGCACCTCAATTTCGCAGTGAAATTGTGCCCTTTTTTGGCGAAGAGCCTACCTTTTGTTTTTGACCCCTAGCTCTGCGGGCACCTAGGGAAACCTAGCAAACCTATACATTTCTGAAAACTAGATACCCAGGGGAATTCAGGATGGGGTGACTCGACTGCCTACCACCAGGTTCTGTTACCCACAATCCCTTGCAAATCTAAGAAATTCACAAAAAAACGCATTTCCCTCACATTTCTGTGGTGGAAAGTTCTCGAATCTGCGTGGATCAACAAATTTCCACCCACCCAGCATTCCGCCGGGTCTCCCAAAAAAATGGTACCTCACTTGGCTGGGTCTGCCTAGTGCCTGCAAGAGGAAACAGCGCAAAATGCAACATGGTCGCACCGCAATTTTGCAGTGAAAATGTGCCCTTATTTGGCAAAGAGCCTACCTTTTGTTATGGAACCCTAGCTCTGCCGGCACCTAGGGAAACCTAGCGAACCTATACATTTCTGAAAACTAGACACCCAGGGGAATTCAGGATGGGGTGACTTGACTGCCTCCCACCAGGATCTGTTACCCAGAATCCCTTGCAAATCTAAGAAATTCACAAAAAAACGCATTTCCCTCACATTTCTGTGGTGGAAAGTTCTGGAATCTGCGTGGATCAACAAATTTCCACCCACCCACCGTTCCCCCGGGTTTCCCGAAAAAAATGGTACCTCACTTGCCTGGGTCTGCCTAGTGCCTGCGACAGGAAACAGCGCAAAACGCAACGTGGTCGCATCTCAATTTCGCAGTGAAATCGTGCCCTTTTTTGGCAAAGAGCCTACCTTTTGTTTTTGAACCCTAGCTCTGCCGGCACCTAGGGAAACCTAGCAAACCTATACATTTCTGAAAACTAGACACCCAAGGGGAATTCAGGATGGGGTGACTTGACTGCCTCCCACCAGGATCTGTTACCCAGAATCCCTTGCAAATCTAAGAAATTGACAAAAAAACGCATTTTCCTCACATTTCTGTGGTGGAAAGTTCTGGAATCTGGTTGGATCAACAAATTTCCACCTACCCAGCGTTCCCCCAGGTCTCCCAAAAAATGGTACCTCACTTGCCTGGGACTGCCTAGTGCCTGCGACAGAAACCAGCGCAAAACCTAACATGTTTGCATCTCAATTTCGCAGTGAAATCCTGCCCTTTTTTTGGCAAAGAGCCTACCTTTTGTTTTTTAATCCTAGCTCTGCCGGCACCTAGGGAAACCTAGCAAACCTATACATTTTTGAAAACTAGACACCCAGGGGAATTCAGGATGGGGTGACTCGACTGCCTACCACCAGGTTATGTTACCCAGAATCCCTTGCAAAACTAAGAAATTGACAAAAAAATGCATTTCCCTCACATTTCTGTGGTGGAAAGTTCTGGAATCTGCGTGGATCAACAAATTTCTACCCACCCAGCGTTACCCCAGGTCTCCTGAAAACAATGGTACCTCACTTGCCTGGGTCTGCCTAGTGCCTGTGACAGGAAACAGCGCAAAATGTAACATGTTTGCACCTCAATTTCGCAGAGAAATTGTGCCCTTTTTTGGCAAAGAGCCTACCTTTTGTTTTTGACCCCTAGCTCTGCCGGCACCTAGGGAAACCTAGCAAACCTATACATTTCTGAAAACTAGACACCCAGGGGAATTCAGGATGGGGTGACTCGACTGCCTACCATCAGGTTCTGTTACCCAGAATCCCTTGCAAATCTAAGAAATTCACACAAAAAACGCTTTTCCCTCACATTTCTGTGGTGGAAAGTTCTGGAATCTGCGTGGATCAACAAATTTCCACCCACCCACCGTTCCCCCGGGTTTCCCGAAAAAAATGGTACCTCACTTGCCTGGGTCTGCCTAGTGCCTGCGACAGGAAACAGCGCAAAACGCAACGTGGTCGCATCTCAATTTCGCAGTGAAATCGTGCCCTTTTTTGGCAAAGAGCCTACCTTTTGTTTTTGAACCCTAGCTCTGCCGGCACCTAGGGAAACCTAGCAAACCTATACATTTCTGAAAACTAGACACCCAAGGGGAATTCAGGATGGGGTGACTTGACTGCCTCCCACCAGGATCTGTTACCCAGAATCCCTTGCAAATCTAAGAAATTGACAAAAAAACGCATTTTCCTCACATTTCTGTGGTGGAAAGTTCTGGAATCTGGTTGGATCAACAAATTTCCACCTACCCAGCGTTCCCCCAGGTCTCCCAAAAAATGGTACCTCACTTGCCTGGGTCTGCCTAGTGCCTGCGACAGAAACCAGCGCAAAACCTAACATGTTTGCATCTCAATTTCGCAGTGAAATCCTGCCCTTTTTTTGGCAAAGAGCCTACCTTTTGTTTTTTAATCCTAGCTCTGCCGGCACCTAGGGAAACCTAGCAAACCTATACATTTTTGAAAACTAGACACCCAGGGGAATTCAGGATGGGGTGACTCGACTGCCTACCACCAGGTTATGTTACCCAGAATCCCTTGCAAAACTAAGAAATTGACAAAAAAATGCATTTAACTCACATTTCTGTGGTGGAAAGTTCTGGAATCTGCGTGGATCAACAAATTTCTACCCACCCAGCGTTACCCCAGGTCTCCTGAAAACAATGGTACCTCACTTGCCTGGGTCTGCCTAGTGCCTGTGACAGGAAACAGCGCAAAATGTAACATGTTTGCACCTCAATTTCGCAGAGAAATTGTGCCCTTTTTTGGCAAAGAGCCTACCTTTTGTTTTTGACCCCTAGCTCTGCCGGCACCTAGGGAAACCTAGCAAACCTATACATTTCTGAAAACTAGACACCCAGGGGAATTCAGGATGGGGTGACTCGACTGCCTACCATCAGGTTCTGTTACCCAGAATCCCTTGCAAATCTAAGAAATTCACACAAAAAACGCTTTTCCCTCACATTTCTGTGGTGGAAAGTTCTGGAATCTGCGTGGATCAACAAATTTCCACCCACCCAGCGTTCCCCCGGGTTTCCCAAAAAAAATGGTACCTCACTTGCCTGGGTCTGCCTAGTGCCTGCGACAGGAAACAGCGCAAAACGCAACGTGGTCGCACCTCAATTTCGCAGTGAAATCGTGCCCTTTTTTGGCAAAGAGCCTACCTTTTGTTTTTTAACCCTAGCTCTGCCGGCACCTAGGGAAACCTAGCAAACCTATACATTTCTGAAAACTAGACACCCAGGGGAATTCAGGATGGGGTGACTTGACTGCCTCCCACCAGGATCTGTTACCCAGAATCCCTTGCAAATCTAAGAAATTGACAAAAAAACGCATTTTCCTCACATTTCTGTGGTGGAAAGTTCTGGAATCTGCGTGGATCAGCAAATTTCCACCTACCCAGCGTTCCCCCAGGTCTCCCAAAAAATGGTACCTCACTTGCCTGGGTCTGCCTAGTGCCTGCGACAGAAACCAGCGCAAAACATAACATGTTTGCATCTCAATTTCACAGTGAAATCGTGCCCTTTTTTTGGCAAAGAGCCTACCTTTTGTTTTTGAATCCTAGCTCTGCCGGCACCTAGGGAAACCTAGCAAACCTATACATTTTTGAAAACTAGACACCCAGGGGAATTCAGGATGGGGGGACTCGACTGCCTACCACCAGGTTATGTTACCCAGAATCCCTTGCAAATCTAAGAAATTGACAAAAAAACGCATTTCCCTCACATTTCTGTGGTGGAAAGTTCTGGAATCTGCGTGGATCAACAAATTTCTACCCACCCAGCGTTACCCCAGGTCTCCCGAAAACAATGGTACCTCACTTGCCTGGGTCTGCCTAGTGCCTGTGACAGGAAACAGCGCAAAATGTAACATGTTTGCACCTCAATTTCGCAGTGAAATTGTGCCCTTTTTTGGCGAAGAGCCTACCTTTTGTTTTTGACCCCTAGCTCTGCCGGCACCTAGGGAAACCTAGCAAACCTATACATTTCTGAAAACTAGATATCCAGGGGAATTCAGGATGGGGTGACTCGACTGCCTACCACCAGGTTCTGTTACCCAGAATCCCTTGCAAATCTAAGAAATTCACAAAAAAATGCATTTCCCTCACATTTCTGTGGTGGAAAGTTCTCGAATCTGCGTGGATCAACAAATTTCCACCCACCCAGCATTCCGCCGGGTCTCCCAAAAAAATGGTACCTCACTTGGCTGGGTCTGCCTAGTGCCTGCAAGAGGAAACAGCGCAAAATGCAACATGGTCGCACCGCAATTTTGCAGTGAAAATCTGCCCTTATTTGGCAAAGAGCCTACCTTTTGTTTTTGAACCCTAGCTCTGCCGGCACCTAGGGAAACCTAGCGAACCTATACATTTCTGAAAACTAGACACCCAGGGGAATTCAGGATGGGGTGACTTGACTGCCTCCCACCAGGATCTGTTACCCAGAATCCCTTGCAAATCTAAGAAATTCACAAAAAAACGCATTTCCCTCACATTTCTGTGGTGGAAAGTTCTGGAATCTGCGTGGATCAACAAATTTCCACCCACCCAGCGTTCCCCCGGGTTTCCCGAAAAAAATGGTACCTCACTTGCCTGGGTCTGCCTAGTGCCTGCGACAGGAAACAGCGCAAAACGCAACGTGGTCGCATCTCAATTTCGCTGTGAAATCGTGCCCTTTTTTGGCAAAGAGCCTACCTTTTGTTTTTGAACCCTAGCTCTGCCGGCACCTAGGGAAACCTAGCAAACCTATACATTTCTGAAAACTAGACACCCAAGGGGAATTCAGGATGGGGTGACTTGACTGCCTCCCACCAGGATCTGTTACCCAGAATCCCTTGCAAATCTAAGAAATTGACAAAAAAACGCATTTTCCTCACATTTCTGTGGTGGAAAGTTCTGGAATCTGGTTGGATCAACAAATTTCCACCTACCCAGCGTTCCCCCAGGTCTCCCAAAAAATGGTACCTCACTTGCCTGGGTCTGCCTAGTGCCTGCGACAGAAACCAGCGCAAAACGTAACATGTTTGCATCTCAATTTCGCAGTGAAATCCTGCCCTTTTTTGGCAAAGAGCCTATCTTTTGTTTTTTAATCCTAGCTCTGCCGGCACCTAGGGAAACCTAGCAAACCTATACATTTTTGAAAACTAGACACCCAGGGGAATTCAGGATGGGGTGACTCGACTGCCTACCACCAGGTTATGTTACCCAGAATCCCTTGCAAAACTAAGAAATTGACAAAAAAATGCATTTCCCTCACATTTCTGTGGTGGAAAGTTCTGGAATCTGGGTGGATCAACAAATTTCTACCGACCCAGCGTTACCCCAGGTCTCCCGAAAACAATGGTACCTTACTTGCCTGGGTCTGCCTAGTGCCTGCGACAGGAAACAGCGCAAAACGTAACGTGTTTGCACCTCAATTTCGCAGTGAAATCGTGCCCTTTTTTGGCAAAGAGCCTACCTTTTGTTTTTTAACCCTAGCTCTGCCGGCACCTAGGGAAACCTAGCAAACCTATACATTTTTGAAAACTAGACACCCAGGGGAATTCAGGATGGGGTGACTCGACTGCCTACCACCAGGTTCTCTTACCCAGAATCCCTTGCAAAGCTAAGAAATTCACAAAAAAAACGCATTTCCCTCACATTTCTGTGGTGGAAAGTTCTGGAATCTGCGTGGATCAACAAATTTCCACCCACCCAGCGTTCCCCCGGGTTTCCCGAAAAAAATGGTACCTCACTTGCCTGGGTCTGCCTAGTGCCTGTGACAGGAAACAGCGCAAAATGTAACATGTTTGCACCTCAATTTCGCAGTGAAATTGTGCCCTTTTTTGGCAAAGAGCCTACCTTTTGTTTTTGACCCCTAGCTCTGCCGGCACCTAGGGAAACCTAGCAAACCTATACATTTCTGAAAACTAGACACCCAGGGGAATTCAGGATGGGGTGACTCGACTGCCTACCACCAGGTTCCGTTACCCAGAATCCCTTGCAAATCTAAGAAATTAAAAAAAAACGCATTTCCCTCACATTTCTGTGGTGGAAAGTTCTGGAATCTGCGTGGATCAACAAATTTCCACCCACCCAGCGTTCCCCCGGGTTTCCCGAAAAAAATGGTACCTCACTTGCCTGGGTCTGCCTAGTGCCTGCGACAGAAACCAGCGCAAAACGTAACATGTTTGCATCTCAATTTCGCAGTGAAATCGTGCCCTTTTTTGGCAAAGAGCCTACCTTTTGTTTTTGAACCCTAGCTCTGCCGGCACCTAGGGAAACCTAGCAAACCTATACATTTCTGAAAACTAGACACCCAGGGGAATTCAGGATGGGGTGACTTGACTGCCTCCCACCAGGATCTGTTACCCAGAATCCCTTGCAAATCTAAGAAATTGACAAAAAAACGCATTTTCCTCACATTTCTGTGGTGGAAAGTTCTGGAATCTGCGTGGATCAACAAATTTCCACCTACCCAGCGTTCCCCCAGGTCTCCCAAAAAATGGTACCTCACTTGCCTGGGTCTGCCTAGTGCCTGCGACAGGAAACAGCGCAAAACGCAACGTGGTCGCATCTCAATTTCGCAGTGAAATCGTGCCCTTTTTTGGCAAAGAGCCTACCTTTTGTTTTTGAACCCTAGCTCTGCCGGCACCTAGGGAAACCTAGCAAACCTATACATTTCTGAAAACTACACACCCAAGGGGAATTCAGGATGGGGTGACTTGACTGCCTCCCACCAGGATCTGTTACCCAGAATCCCTTGCAAATCTAAGAAATTGACAAAAAAACGCATTTTCCTCACATTTCTGTGGTGGAAAGTTCTGGAATCTGGTTGGATCAACAAATTTCCACCTACCCAGCGTTCCCCCAGGTCTCCCAAAAAATGGTACCTCACTTGCCTGGGTCTGCCTAGTGCCTGCGACAGAAACCAGCGCAAAACGTAACATGTTTGCATCTCAATTTCGCAGTGAAATCCTGCCCTTTTTTTGGCAAAGAGCCTACCTTTTGTTTTTGAATCCTAGCTCTGCCGGCACCTAGGGAAACCTAGCAAACCTATACATTTTTGAAAACTAGACACCCAGGGGAATTCAGGATGGGGTGACTCGACTGCCTACCACCAGGTTATGTTACCCAGAATCCCTTGCAAAACTAAGAAATTGACAAAAAAATGCATTTCCCTCACATTTCTGTGGTGGAAAGTTCTGGAATCTGGGTGGATCAACAAATTTCTACCGACCCAGCGTTACCCCAGGTCTCCCGAAAACAATGGTACCTCACTTGCCTGGGTCTGCCTAGTGCCTGCGACAGGAAACAGCGCAAAACCTAACATGTTTGCACCTCAATTTCGCAGTGAAATCGTGCCCTTTTTTGGCAAAGAGCCTACCTTTTGTTTTTTAACCCTAGCTCTGCCGGCACCTAGGGAAACCTAGCAAACCTATACATTTTTGAAAACTAGACACCCAGGGGAATTCAGGATGGGGTGACTCGACTGCCTACCACCAGGTTCTGTTACCCAGAATCCCTTGCAAATCTAAGAAATTGACAAAAAAACGCATTTTCCTCACATTTCTGTGGTGGAAAGTTCTGGAATCTGGTTGGATCAACAAATTTCCACCTACCCAGCGTTCCCCCAGGTCTCCCAAAAAATGGTACCTCACTTGCCTGGGTCTGCCTAATGCCTGCGACAGAAACCAGCGCAAAACGTAACATGTTTGCATCTCAATTTCGCAGTGAAATCCTGCCCTTTTTTTGGCAAAGAGCCTACCTTTTGTTTTTTAATCCTAGCTCTGCCGGCACCTAGGGAAACCTAGCAAACCTATACATTTTTGAAAACTAGACACCCAGGGGAATTCAGGATGGGGGGACTCGACTGCCTACCACCAGGTTATGTTACCCAGAATCCCTTGCAAATCTAAGAAATTGACAAAAAAACGCATTTCCCTCACATTTCTGTGGTGGAAAGTTCTGGAATCTGCGTGGATCAACAAATTTCTACCCACCCAGCGTTACCCCAGGTCTCCCGAAAACAATGGTACCTCACTTGCCTGGGTCTGCCTAGTGCCTGTGACAGGAAACAGCGCAAAATGTAACATGTTTGCACCTCAATTTCGCAGTGAAATTGTGCCCTTTTTTGGCGAAGAGCCTACCTTTTGTTTTTGACCCCTAGCTCTGCCGGCACCTAGGGAAACCTAGCAAACCTATACATTTCTGAAAACTAGATACCCAGGGGAATTCAGGATGGGGTGACTCGACTGCCTACCACCAGGTTCTGTTACCCAGAATCCCTTGCAAATCTAAGAAATTCACAAAAAAATGCATTTCCCTCACATTTCTGTGGTGGAAAGTTCTCGAATCTGCGTGGATCAACAAATTTCCACCCACCCAGCATTCCGCCGGGTCTCCCAAAAAAATGGTACCTCACTTGGCTGGGTCTGCCTAGTGCCTGCAAGAGGAAACAGCGCAAAATGCAACATGGTCGCACCGCAATTTTGCAGTGAAAATCTGCCCTTATTTGGCAAAGAGCCTACCTTTTGTTTTTGAACCCTAGCTCTGCCGGCACCTAGGGAAACCTAGCGAACCTATACATTTCTGAAAACTAGACACCCAGGGGAATTCAGGATGGGGTGACTTGACTGCCTCCCACCAGGATCTGTTACCCAGAATCCCTTGCAAATCTAAGAAATTCACAAAAAAACGCATTTCCCTCACATTTCTGTGGTGGAAAGTTCTGGAATCTGCGTGGATCAACAAATTTCCACCCACCCAGCGTTCCCCCGGGTTTCCCGAAAAAAATGGTACCTCACTTGCCTGGGTCTGCCTAGTGCCTGCGACAGGAAACAGCGCAAAACGCAACGTGGTCGCATCTCAATTTCGCAGTGAAATCGTGCCCTTTTTTGGCAAAGAGCCTACCTTTTGTTTTTGAACCCTAGCTCTGCCGGCACCTAGGGAAACCTAGCAAACCTATACATTTCTGAAATCTAGACACCCAAGGGGAATTCAGGATGGGGTGACTTGACTGCCTCCCACCAGGATCTGTTACCCAGAATCCCTTGCAAATCTAAGAAATTGACAAAAAAACGCATTTTCCTCACATTTCTGTGGTGGAAAGTTCTGGAATCTGGTTGGATCAACAAATTTCCACCTACCCAGCGTTCCCCCAGGTCTCCCAAAAAATGGTACCTCACTTGCCTGGGTCTGCCTAGTGCCTGCGACAGAAACCAGCGCAAAACGTAACATGTTTGCATCTCAATTTCGCAGTGAAATCCTGCCCTTTTTTGGCAAAGAGCCTACCTTTTGTTTTTTAATCCTAGCTCTGCCGGCACCTAGGGAAACCTAGCAAACCTATACATTTTTAAAAACTAGACACCCAGGGGAATTCAGGATGGGGTGACTCGACTGCCTACCACCAGGTTATGTTACCCAGAATCCCTTGCAAAACTAAGAAATTGACAAAAAAATGCATTTCCCTCACATTTCTGTGGTGGAAAGTTCTGGAATCTGGGTGGATCAACAAATTTCTACCGACCCAGCGTTACCCCAGGTCTCCCGAAAACAATGGTACCTTACTTGCCTGGGTCTGCCTAGTGCCTGCGACAGGAAACAGCGCAAAACGTAACGTGTTTGCACCTCAATTTCGCAGTGAAATCGTGCCCTTTTTTGGCAAAGAGCCTACCTTTTGTTTTTTAACCCTAGCTCTGCCGGCACCTAGGGAAACCTAGCAAACCTATACATTTTTGAAAACTAGACACCCAGGGGAATTCAGGATGGGGTGACTCGACTGCCTACCACCAGGTTCTCTTGCCCAGAATCCCTTGCAAAGCTAAGAAATTCACAAAAAAACCGCATTTCCCTCACATTTCTGTGGTGGAAAGTTCTGGAATCTGCGTGGATCAACAAATTTCCACCCACCCAGCGTTCCCCCGGGTTTCCCGAAAAAAATGGTACCTCACTTGCCTGGGTCTGCCTAGTGCCTGTGACAGGAAACAGCGCAAAATGTAACATGTTTGCACCTCAATTTCGCAGTGAAATTGTGCCCTTTTTTGGCAAAGAGCCTACCTTTTGTTTTTGACCCCTAGCTCTGCCGGCACCTAGGGAAACCTAGCAAACCTATACATTTCTGAAAACTAGACACCCAGGGGAATTCAGGATGGGGTGACTCGACTGCCTACCACCAGGTTCCGTTACCCAGAATCCCTTGCAAATCTAAGAAATTAAAAAAAAAACGCATTTCCCTCACATTTCTGTGGTGGAAAGTTCTGGAATCTGCGTGGATCAACAAATTTCCACCCACCCAGCGTTCCCCCGGGTTTCCCAAAAAAAATGGTACCTCACTTGCCTGGGTCTGCCTAGTGCCTGCGACAGAAACCAGCGCAAAACGTAACATGTTTGCATCTCAATTTCGCAGTGAAATCGTGCCCTTTTTTGGCAAAGAGCCTACCTTTTGTTTTTGAACCCTAGCTCTGCCGGCACCTAGGGAAACCTAGCAAACCTATAAATTTCTGAAAACTAGACACCCAGGGGAATTCAGGATGGGGTGACTTGACTGCCTCCCACCAGGATCTGTTACCCAGAATCCCTTGCAAATCTAAGAAATTGACAAAAAAACGCATTTTCCTCACATTTCTGTGGTGGAAAGTTCTGGAATCTGCGTGGATCAACAAATTTCCACCTACCCAGCGTTCCCCCAGGTCTCCCAAAAAATGGTACCTCACTTGCCTGGGTCTGCCTAGTGCCTGCGACAGGAAACAGCGCAAAACGCAACGTGGTCGCATCTCAATTTCGCAGTGAAATCGTGCCCTTTTTTGGCAAAGAGCCTACCTTTTGTTTTTGAACCCTAGCTCTGCCGGCACCTAGGGAAACCTAGCAAACCTATACATTTCTGAAAACTACACACCCAAGGGGAATTCAGGATGGGGTGACTTGACTGCCTCCCACCAGGATCTGTTACCCAGAATCCCTTGCAAATCTAAGAAATTGACAAAAAAACGCATTTTCCTCACATTTCTGTGGTGGAAAGTTCTGGAATCTGGTTGGATCAACAAATTTCCACCTACCCAGCGTTCCCCCAGGTCTCCCAAAAAATGGTACCTCACTTGCCTGGGTCTGCCTAGTGCCTGCGACAGAAACCAGCGCAAAACGTAACATGTTTGCATCTCAATTTCGCAGTGAAATCCTGCCCTTTTTTTGGCAAAGAGCCTACCTTTTGTTTTTGAATCCTAGCTCTGCCGGCACCTAGGGAAACCTAGCAAACCTATACATTTTTGAAAACTAGACACCCAGGGGAATTCAGGATGGGGTGACTCGACTGCCTACCACCAGGTTATGTTACCCAGAATCCCTTGCAAAACTAAGAAATTGACAAAAAAATGCATTTCCCTCACATTTCTGTGGTGGAAAGTTCTGGAATCTGGGTGGATCAACAAATTTCTACCGACCCAGCGTTACCCCAGGTCTCCCGAAAACAATGGTACCTCACTTGCCTGGGTCTGCCTAGTGCCTGCGACAGGAAACAGCGCAAAACCTAACATGTTTGCACCTCAATTTCGCAGTGAAATCGTGCCCTTTTTTGGCAAAGAGCCTACCTTTTGTTTTTTAACCCTAGCTCTGCCGGCACCTAGGGAAACCTAGCAAACCTATACATTTTTGAAAACTAGACACCCAGGGGAATTCAGGATGGGGTGACTCGACTGCCTACCACCAGGTTCTGTTACCCAGAATCCCTTGCAAATCTAAGAAATTGACAAAAAAACGCATTTTCCTCACATTTCTGTGGTGGAAAGTTCTGGAATCTGGTTGGATCAACAAATTTCCACCTACCCAGCGTTCCCCCAGGTCTCCCAAAAAATGGTACCTCACTTGCCTGGGTCTGCCTAATGCCTGCGACAGAAACCAGCGCAAAACGTAACATGTTTGCATCTCAATTTCGCAGTGAAATCCTGCCCTTTTTTTGGCAAAGAGCCTACCTTTTGTTTTTTAATCCTAGCTCTGCCGGCACCTAGGGAAACCTAGCAAACCTATACATTTTTGAAAACTAGACACCCAGGGGAATTCAGGATGGGGTGACTCGACTGCCTACCACCAGGTTATGTTACCCAGAATCCCTTGCAAAACTAAGAAATTGACAAAAAAATGCATTTCCCTCACATTTCTGTGGTGGAAAGTTCTGGAATCTGCGTGGATCAACAAATTTCTACCCACCCAGCGTTACCCCAGGTCTCCTGAAAACAATGGTACCTCACTTGCCTGGGTCTGCCTAGTGCCTGTGACAGGAAACAGCGCAAATTGTAACATGTTTGCACCTCAATTTCGCAGAGAAATTGTGCCCTTTTTTGGCAAAGAGCCTACCTTTTGTTTTTGACCCCTAGCTCTGCCGGCACCTAGGGAAACCTAGCAAACCTATACATTTCTGAAAACTAGACACCCAGGGGAATTCAGGATGGGGTGACTCGACTGCCTACCATCAGGTTCTGTTACCCAGAATCCCTTGCAAATCTAAGAAATTCACACAAAAAACGCTTTTCCCTCACATTTCTGTGGTGGAAAGTTCTGGAATCTGGTTGGATCAACAAATTTCCACCTACCCAGCGTTCCCCCAGGTCTCCCAAAAAATGGTACCTCACTTGCCTGGGTCTGCCTAGTGCCTGCGACAGAAACCAGCGCAAAACGTAACATGTTTGCATCTCAATTTCGCAGTGAAATCCTGCCCTTTTTTTGGCAAAGAGCCTACCTTTTGTTTTTTAATCCTAGCTCTGCCGGCACCTAGGGAAACCTAGCAAACCTATACATTTTTGAAAACTAGACACCCAGGGGAATTCAGGATGGGGTGACTCGACTGCCTACCACCAGGTTATGTTACCCAGAATCCCTTGCAAAACTAAGAAATTGACAAAAAAATGCATTTCCCTCACATTTCTGTGGTGGAAAGTTCTGGAATCTGCGTGGATCAACAAATTTCTACCCACCCAGCGTTACCCCAGGTCTCCTGAAAACAATGGTACCTCACTTGCCTGGGTCTGCCTAGTGCCTGTGACAGGAAACAGCGCAAAATGTAACATGTTTGCAACTCAATTTCGCAGAGAAATTGTGCCCTTTTTTGGCAAAGAGCCTACCTTTTGTTTTTGACCCCTAGCTCTGCCGGCACCTAGGGAAACCTAGCAAACCTATACATTTCTGAAAACTAGACACCCAGGGGAATTCAGGATGGGGTGACTCGACTGCCTACCATCAGGTTCTGTTACCCAGAATCCCTTGCAAATCTAAGAAATTCACACAAAAAACGCTTTTCCCTCACATTTCTGTGGTGGAAAGTTCTGGAATCAGCGTGGATCAACAAATTTCCACCCACCCAGCGTTCCCCCGGGTTTCCCGAAAAAAATGGTACCTCACTTGCCTGGGTCTGCCTAGTGCCTGCGACAGGAAACAGCGCAAAACGCAACGTGGTCGCACCTCAATTTCGCAGTGAAATCGTGCCCTTTTTTGGCAAAGAGCCTACCTTTTGTTTTTGAACCCTAGCTCTGCCGGCACCTAGGGAAACCTAGCAAACCTATACATTTCTGAAAACTAGACACCCAGGGGAATTCAGGATGGGGTGACTTGACTGCCTCCCACCAGGATCTGTTACCCAGAATCCCTTGCAAATCTAAGAAATTGACAAAAAAACGCATTTTCCTCACATTTCTGTGGTGGAAAGTTCTGGAATCTGCGTGGATCAGCAAATTTCCACCTACCCAGCGTTCCCCCAGGTCTCCCAAAAAATGGTACCTCACTTGCCTGGGTCTGCCTAGTGCCTGCGACAGAAACCAGCGCAAAACATAACATGTTTGCATCTCAATTTCACAGTGAAATCGTGCCCTTTTTTTGGCAAAGAGCCTACCTTTTGTTTTTGAATCCTAGCTCTGCCGGCACCTAGGGAAACCTAGCAAACCTATACATTTTTGAAAACTAGACACCCAGGGGAATTCAGGATGGGGGGACTCGACTGCCTACCACCAGGTTATGTTACCCAGAATCCCTTGCAAATCTAAGAAATTGACAAAAAAATGCATTTCCCTCACATTTCTGTGGTGGAAAGTTCTGGAATCTGCGTGGATCAACAAATTTCTACCCACCCAGCGTTACCCCAGGTCTCCCGAAAACAATGGTACCTCACTTGCCTGGGTCTGCCTAGTGCCTGTGACAGGAAACAGCGCAAAATGTAACATGTTTGCACCTCAATTTCGCAGTGAAATTGTGCCCTTTTTTGGCGAAGAGCCTACCTTTTGTTTTTGAACCCTAGCTCTGCCGGCACCTAGGGAAACCTAGCAAACCTATACATTTCTGAAAACTAGACACCCAAGGGGAATTCAGGATGGGGTGACTTGACTGCCTCCCACCAGGATCTGTTACCCAGAATCCCTTGCAAATCTAAGAAATTGACAAAAAAACGCATTTTCCTCACATTTCTGTGGTGGAAAGTTCTGGAATCTGGTTGGATCAACAAATTTCCACCTACCCAGCGTTCCCCCAGGTCTCCCAAAAAATGGTACCTCACTTGCCTGGGTCTGCCTAGTGCCTGCGACAGAAACCAGCGCAAAACGTAACATGTTTGCATCTCAATTTCGCAGTGAAATCCTGCCCTTTTTTGGCAAAGAGCCTACCTTTTGTTTTTTAATCCTAGCTCTGCCGGCACCTAGGGAAACCTAGCAAACCTATACATTTTTGAAAACTAGACACCCAGGGGAATTCAGGATGGGGTGACTCGACTGCCTACCACCAGGTTATGTTACCCAGAATCCCTTGCAAAACTAAGAAATTGACAAAAAAATGCATTTCCCTCACATTTCTGTGGTGGAAAGTTCTGGAATCTGGGTGGATCAACAAATTTCTACCGACCCAGCGTTACCCCAGGTCTCCCGAAAACAATGGTACCTTACTTGCCTGGGTCTGCCTAGTGCCTGCGACAGGAAACAGAGCAAAACGTAACATGTTTGCATCTCAATTTCGCAGTGAAATCGTGCCCTTTTTTGGCAAAGAGCCTACCTTTTGTTTTTGAACCCTAGCTCTGCCGGCACCTAGGAAACCTAGCAAACCTATACATTTCTGAAAACTAGACACCCAGGGGAATTCAGGATGGGGTGACTTGATTGCCTCCCACCAGGATCTGTTACCCAGAATCCCTTGCAAATCTAAGAAATTGACAAAAAAAAACGCATTTTCCTCACATTTCTGTGGTGGAAAGTTCTGGAATCTGCGTGGATCAACAAATTTCCACCTACCCAGCGTTCCCCCAGGTCTCCCAAAAAATGGTACCTCACTTGCCTGGGTCTGCCTAGTTCCTGCGACAGGAAACAGCGCAAAACGCAACGTGGTCGCATCTCAATTTCGCAGTGAAATCGTGCCCTTTTTTGGCAAAGAGCCTACCTTTTGTTTTTGAACCCTAGCTCTGCCGGCACCTAGGGAAACCTAGCAAACCTATACATTTCTGAAAACTACACACCCAAGGGGAATTCAGGATGGGGTGACTTGACTGCCTCCCACCAGGATCTGTTACCCAGAATCCCTTGCAAATCTAAGAAATTGACAAAAAAACGCATTTTCCTCACATTTCTGTGGTGGAAAGTTCTGGAATCTGGTTGGATCAACAAATTTCCACCTACCCAGCGTTCCCCCAGGTCTCCCAAAAAATGGTACCTCACTTGCCTGGGTCTGCCTAGTGCCTGCGACAGAAACCAGCGCAAAACGTAACATGTTTGCATCTCAATTTCGCAGTGAAATCCTGCCCTTTTTTTGGCAAAGAGCCTACCTTTTGTTTTTGAATCCTAGCTCTGCCGGCACCTAGGGAAACCTAGCAAACCTATACATTTTTGAAAACTAGACACCCAGGGGAATTCAGGATGGGGTGACTCGACTGCCTACCACCAGGTTATGTTACCCAGAATCCCTTGCAAAACTAAGAAATTGACAAAAAAATGCATTTCCCTCACATTTCTGTGGTGGAAAGTTCTGGAATCTGGGTGGATCAACAAATTTCTACCGACCCAGCGTTACCCCAGGTCTCCCGAAAACAATGGTACCTCACTTGCCTGGGTCTGCCTAGTGCCTGCGACAGGAAACAGCGCAAAACCTAACATGTTTGCACCTCAATTTCGCAGTGAAATCGTGCCCTTTTTTGGCAAAGAGCCTACCTTTTGTTTTTTAACCCTAGGTCTGCCGGCACCTAGGGAAACCTAGCAAACCTATACATTTTTGAAAACTAGACACCCAGGGAAATTCAGGATGGGGTGACTCGACTGCCTACCACCAGGTTCTGTTACCCAGAATCCCTTGCAAATCTAAGAAATTGACAAAAAAACGCATTTTCCTCACATTTCTGTGGTGGAAAGTTCTGGAATCTGGTTGGATCAACAAATTTCCACCTACCCAGCGTTCCCCCAGGTCTCCCAAAAAATGGTACCTCACTTGCCTGGGTCTGCCTAGTGCCTGCGACAGAAACCAGCGCAAAACGTAACATGTTTGCATCTCAATTTCGCAGTGAAATCCTGCCCTTTTTTTGGCAAAGAGCCTACCTTTTGTTTTTGAACCCTAGCTCTGCCGGCACCTAGGGAAACCTAGCAAACCTATACATTTCTGAAAACTACACACCCAAGGGGAATTCAGGATGGGGTGACTTGACTGCCTCCCACCAGGATCTGTTACCCAGAATCCCTTGCAAATCTAAGAAATTGACAAAAAAACGCATTTTCCTCACATTTCTGTGGTGGAAAGTTCTGGAATCTGGTTGGATCAACAAATTTCCACCTACCCAGCGTTCCCCCAGGTCTCCCAAAAAATGGTACCTCACTTGCCTGGGTCTGCCTAGTGCCTGCGACAGAAACCAGCGCAAAACGTAACATGTTTGCATCTCAATTTCGCAGTGAAATCCTGCCCTTTTTTTGGCAAAGAGCCTACCTTTTGTTTTTGAATCCTAGCTCTGCCGGCACCTAGGGAAACCTAGCAAACCTATACATTTTTGAAAACTAGACACCCAGGGGAATTCAGGATGGGGTGACTCGACTGCCTACCACCAGGTTATGTTACCCAGAATCCCTTGCAAAACTAAGAAATTGACAAAAAAATGCATTTCCCTCACATTTCTGTGGTGGAAAGTTCTGGAATCTGGGTGGATCAACAAATTTCTACCGACCCAGCGTTACCCCAGGTCTCCCGAAAACAATGGTACCTCACTTGCCTGGGTCTGCCTAGTGCCTGCGACAGGAAACAGCGCAAAACCTAACATGTTTGCACCTCAATTTCGCAGTGAAATCGTGCCCTTTTTTGGCAAAGAGCCTACCTTTTGTTTTTTAACCCTAGGTCTGCCGGCACCTAGGGAAACCTAGCAAACCTATACATTTTTGAAAACTAGACACCCAGGGGAATTCAGGATGGGGTGACTCGACTGCCTACCACCAGGTTCTGTTACCCAGAATCCCTTGCAAATCTAAGAAATTGACAAAAAAACGCATTTTCCTCACATTTCTGTGGTGGAAAGTTCTGGAATCTGGTTGGATCAACAAATTTCCACCTACCCAGCGTTCCCCCAGGTCTCCCAAAAAATGGTACCTCACTTGCCTGGGTCTGCCTAGTGCCTGCGACAGAAACCAGCGCAAAACGTAACATGTTTGCATCTCAATTTCGCAGTGAAATCCTGCCCTTTTTTTGGCAAAGAGCCTACCTTTTGTTTTTTAATCCTAGCTCTGCCGGCACCTAGGGAAACCTAGCAAACCTATACATTTTTGAAAACTAGACACCCAGGGGAATTCAGGATGGGGTGACTCGACTGCCTACCACCAGGTTATGTTACCCAGAATCCCTTGCAAAACTAAGAAATTGACAAAAAAAATGCATTTCCCTCACATTTCTGTGGTGGAAAGTTCTGGAATCTGCGTGGATCAACAAATTTCTACCCACCCAGCGTTACCCCAGGTCTCCTGAAAACAATGGTACCTCACTTGCCTGGGTCTGCCTAGTGCCTGTGACAGGAAACAGCGCAAAATGTAACATGTTTGCACCTCAATTTCGCAGAGAAATTGTGCCCTTTTTTGGCAAAGAGCCTACCTTTTGTTTTTGACCCCTAGCTCTGCAGGCACCTAGGGAAACCTAGCAAACCTATACATTTCTGAAAACTAGACACCCAGGGGAATTCAGGATGGGGTGACTCGACTGCCTACCATCAGGTTCTGTTACCCAGAATCCCTTGCAAATCTAAGAAATTCACACAAAAAACGCTTTTCCCTCACATTTCTGTGGTGGAAAGTTCTGGAATCTGCGTGGATCAACAAATTTCCACCCACCCAGCGTTCCCCCGGGTTTCCCGAAAAAAATGGTACCTCACTTGCCTGGGTCTGCCTAGTGCCTGCGATAGGAAACAGCGCAAAACGCAACGTGGTCGCATCTCAATTTCGCAGTGAAATCGTGCCCTTTTTTGGCAAAGAGCCTACCTTTTGTTTTTGAACCCTAGCTCTGCCGGCACCTAGGGAAACCTAGCAAACCTATACATTTCTGAAAACTAGACACCCAAGGGGAATTCAGGATGGGGTGACTTGACTGCCTCCCACCAGGATCTGTTACCCAGAATCCCTTGCAAATCTAAGAAATTGACAAAAAAACGCATTTTCCTCACATTTCTGTGGTGGAAAGTTCTGGAATCTGGTTGGATCAACAAATTTCCACCTACCCAGCGTTCCCCCAGGTCTCCCAAAAAATGGTACCTCACTTGCCTGGGTCTGCCTAGTGCCTGCGACAGAAACCAGCGCAAAACGTAACATGTTTGCATCTCAATTTCGCAGTGAAATCCTGCCCTTTTTTGGCAAAGAGCCTACCTTTTGTTTTTTAATCCTAGCTCTGCCGGCACCTAGGGAAACCTAGCAAACCTATACATTTTTGAAAACTAGACACCCAGGGGAATTCAGGATGGGGTGACTCGACTGCCTACCACCAGGTTATGTTACCCAGAATCCCTTGCAAAACTAAGAAATTGACAAAAAAATGCATTTCCCTCATATTTCTGTGGTGGAAAGTTCTGGAATCTGGGTGGATCAACAAATTTCTACCGACCCAGCGTTACCCCAGGTCTCCCGAAAACAATGGTACCTTACTTGCCTGGGTCTGCCTAGTGCCTGCGACAGGAAACAGCGCAAAACGTAACGTGTTTGCACCTCAATTTCGCAGTGAAATCGTGCCCTTTTTTGGCAAAGAGCCTACCTTTTGTTTTTTAACCCTAGCTCTGCCGGCACCTAGGGAAACCTAGCAAACCTATACATTTTTGAAAACTAGACACCCAGGGGAATTCAGGATGGGGTGACTCGACTGCCTACCACCAGGTTCTCTTACCCAGAATCCCTTGCAAAGCTAAGAAATTCACAAAAAAAACGCATTTCCCTCACATTTCTGTGGTGGAAAGTTCTGGAATCTGCGTGGATCAACAAATTTCCACCCACCCAGCGTTCCCCCGGGTTTCCCGAAAAAAATGGTACCTCACTTGCCTGGGTCTGCCTAGTGCCTGTGACAGGAAACAGCGCAAAATGTAACATGTTTGCACCTCAATTTCGCAGTGAAATTGTGCCCTTTTTTGGCAAAGAGCCTACCTTTTGTTTTTGACCCCTAGCTCTGCCGGCACCTAGGGAAACCTAGCAAACCTATACATTTCTGAAAACTAGACACCCAGGGGAATTCAGGATGGGGTGACTCGACTGCCTACCACCAGGTTCTGTTACCCAGAATCCCTTGCAAATCTAAGAAATTAAAAAAAAAACGCATTTCCCTCACATTTCTGTGGTGGAAAGTTCTGGAATCTGCGTGGATCAACAAATTTCCACCCACCCAGCGTTCCCCCGGGTTTCCCGAAAAAAATGGTACCTCACTTGCCTGGGTCTGCCTAGTGCCTGCGACAGAAACCAGCGCAAAACGTAACATGTTTGCATCTCAATTTCGCAGTGAAATCGTGCCCTTTTTTGGCAAAGAGCCTACCTTTTGTTTTTGAACCCTAGCTCTACCGGCACCTAGGGAAACCTAGCAAACCTATACATTTCTGAAAACTAGACTCCCAGGGGAATTCAGGATGGGGTGACTTGACTGCCTCCCACCAGGATCTGTTACCCAGAATCCCTTGCAAATCTAAGAAATTGACAAAAAAACGCATTTTCCTCACATTTCTGTGGTGGAAAGTTCTGGAATCTGCGTGGATCAACAAATTTCCACCTACCCAGCGTTCCCCCAGGTCTCCCAAAAAATGGTACCTCACTTGCCTGGGTCTGCCTAGTGCCTGCGACAGGAAACAGCGCAAAACGCAACGTGGTCGCATCTCAATTTCGCAGTGAAATCGTGCCCTTTTTTGGCAAAGAGCCTACCTTTTGTTTTTGAACCCTAGCTCTGCCGGCACCTAGGGAAACCTAGCAAACCTATACATTTCTGAAAACTACACACCCAAGGGGAATTCAGGATGGGGTGACTTGACTGCCTCCCACCAGGATCTGTTACCCAGAATCCCTTGCAAATCTAAGAAATTGACAAAAAAACGCATTTTCCTCACATTTCTGTGGTGGAAAGTTCTGGAATCTGGTTGGATCAACAAATTTCCACCTACCCAGCGTTCCCCCAGGTCTCCCAAAAAATGGTACCTCACTTGCCTGGGTCTGCCTAGTGCCTGCGACAGAAACCAGCGCAAAACGTAACATGTTTGCATCTCAATTTCGCAGTGAAATCCTGCCCTTTTTTTGGCAAAGAGCCTACCTTTTGTTTTTGAATCCTAGCTCTGCCGGCACCTAGGGAAACCTAGCAAACCTATAAATTTTTGAAAACTAGACACCCAGGGGAATTCAGGATGGGGTGACTCGACTGCCTACCACCAGGTTATGTTACCCAGAATCCCTTGCAAAACTAAGAAATTGACAAAAAAATGCATTTCCCTCACATTTCTGTGGTGGAAAGTTCTGGAATCTGCGTGGATCAACAAATTTCTACCCACCCAGCGTTACCCCAGGTCTCCTGAAAACAATGGTACCTCACTTGCCTGGGTCTGCCTAGTGCCTGTGACAGGAAACAGCGCAAAATGTAACATGTTTGCACCTCAATTTCGCAGAGAAATTGTGCCCTTTTTTGGCAAAGAGCCTACCTTTTGTTTTTGTCCCCTAGCTCTGCCGGCACCTAGGGAAACCTAGCAAACCTATACATTTCTGAAAACTAGACACCCAGGGGAATTCAGGATGGGGTGACTCGACTGCCTACCATCAGGTTCTGTTACCCAGAATCCCTTGCAAATCTAAGAAATTCACACAAAAAACGCTTTTCCCTCACATTTCTGTGGTGGAAAGTTCTGGAATCTGCGTGGATCAACAAATTTCCACCCACCCAGCGTTCCCCCGGGTTTCCCGAAAAAAATGGTACCTCACTTGCCTGGGTCTGCCTAGTGCCTGCGACAGGAAACAGCGCAAAACGCAACGTGGTCGCATCTCAATTTCGCAGTGAAATCGTGCCCTTTTTTGGCAAAGAGCCTACCTTTTGTTTTTGAACCCTAGCTCTGCCGGCACCTAGGGAAACATAGCAAACCTATACATTTCTGAAAACTAGACACCCAAGGGGAATTCAGGATGGGGTGACTTGACTGCCTCCCACCAGGATCTGTTACCCAGAATCCCTTGCAAATCTAAGAAATTGACAAAAAAACGCATTTTCCTCACATTTCTGTGGTGGAAAGTTCTGGAATCTGGTTGGATCAACAAATTTCCACCTACCCAGCGTTCCCCCAGGTCTCCCAAAAAATGGTACCTCACTTGCCTGGGTCTGCCTAGTGCCTGCGACAGAAACCAGCGCAAAACGTAACATGTTTGCATCTCAATTTCGCAGTGAAATCCTGCCCTTTTTTGGCAAAGAGCCTACCTTTTGTTTTTTAATCCTAGCTCTGCCGGCACCTAGGGAAACCTAGCAAACCTATACATTTTTGAAAACTAGACACCCAGGGGAATTCAGGATGGGGTGACTCGACTGCCTACCACCAGGTTATGTTACCCAGAATCCCTTGCAAAACTAAGAAATTGACAAAAAAATGCATTTCCCTCACATTTCTGTGGTGGAAAGTTCTGGAATCTGGGTGGATCAACAAATTTCTACCGACCCAGCGTTACCCCAGGTCTCCCGAAAACAATGGTACCTTACTTGCCTGGGTCTGCCTAGTGCCTGCGACAGGAAACAGCGCAAAACGTAACGTGTTTGCACCTCAATTTCGCAGTGAAATCGTGCCCTTTTTTGGCAAAGAGCCTACCTTTTGTTTTTTAACCCTAGCTCTGCCGGCACCTAGGGAAACCTAGCAAACCTATACATTTTTGAAAACTAGACACCCAGGGGAATTCAGGATGGGGTGACTCGACTGCCTACCACCAGGTTCTCTTACCCAGAATCCCTTGCAAAGCTAAGAAATTCACAAAAAAAACGCATTTCCCTCACATTTCTGTGGTGGAAAGTTCTGGAATCTGCGTGGATCAACAAATTTCCACCCACCCAGCTTTCCCCCGGGTTTCCCGAAAAAAATGGTACCTCACTTGCCTGGGTCTGCCTAGTGCCTGTGACAGGAAACAGCGCAAAATGTAACATGTTTGCACCTCAATTTCGCAGTGAAATTGTGCCCTTTTTTGGCAAAGAGCCTACCTTTTGTTTTTGACCCCTAGCTCTGCCGGCACCTAGGGAAACCTAGCAAACCTATACATTTCTGAAAACTAGACACCCAGGGGAATTCAGGATGGGGTGACTCGACTGCCTACCACCAGGTTCTGTTACCCAGAATCCCTTGCAAATCTAAGAAATTTAAAAAAAAACGCATTTCCCTCACATTTCTGTGGTGGAAAGTTCTGGAATCTGCGTGGATCAACAAATTTCCACCCACCCAGCGTTCCCCCGGGTTTCCCGAAAAAAATGGTACCTCACTTGCCTGGGTCTGCCTAGTGCCTGCGACAGAAACCAGCGCAAAACGTAACATGTTTGCATCTCAATTTCGCAGTGAAATCGTGCCCTTTTTTGGCAAAGAGCCTACCTTTTGTTTTTGAACCCTAGCTCTGCCGGCACCTAGGGAAACCTAGCAAACCTATACATTTCTGAAAACTAGACTCCCAGGGGAATTCAGGATGGGGTGACTTGACTGCCTCCCACCAGGATCTGTTACCCAGAATCCCTTGCAAATCTAAGAAATTGACAAAAAAACGCATTTTCCTCACATTTCTGTGGTGGAAAGTTCTGGAATCTGCGTGGATCAACAAATTTCCACCTACCCAGCGTTCCCCCAGGTCTCCCAAAAAATGGTACCTCACTTGCCTGGGTCTGCCTAGTGCCTGCGACAGGAAACAGCGCAAAACGCAACGTGGTCGCATCTCAATTTCGCAGTGAAATCGTGCCCTTTTTTGGCAAAGAGCCTACCTTTTGTTTTTGAACCCTAGCTCTGCCGGCACCTAGGGAAACCTAGCAAACCTATACATTTCTGAAAACTACACACCCAAGGGGAATTCAGGATGGGGTGACTTGACTGCCTCCCACCAGGATCTGTTACCCAGAATCCCTTGCAAATCTAAGAAATTGACAAAAAAACACATTTTCCTCACATTTCTGTGGTGGAAAGTTCTGGAATCTGGTTGGATCAACAAATTTCCACCTACCCAGCGTTCCCCCAGGTCTCCCAAAAAATGGTACCTCACTTGCCTGGGTCTGCCTAGTGCCTGCGACAGAAACCAGCGCAAAACGTAACATGTTTGCATCTCAATTTCGCAGTGAAATCCTGCCCTTTTTTTGGCAAAGAGCCTACCTTTTGTTTTTTAATCCTAGCTCTGCCGGCACCTAGGGAAACCTAGCAAACCTATACATTTTTGAAAACTAGACACCCAGGGGAATTCAGGATGGGGTGACTCGACTGCCTACCACCAGGTTATGTTACCCAGAATCCCTTGCAAAACTAAGAAATTGACAAAAAAATGCATTTCCCTCACATTTCTGTGGTGGAAAGTTCTGGAATCTGGGTGGATCAACAAATTTCTACCGACCCAGCGTTACCCCAGGTCTCCCGAAAACAATGGTACCTCACTTGCCTGGGTCTGCCTAGTGCCTGTGACAGGAAACAGCGCAAAACCTAACATGTTTGCACCTCAATTTCGCAGTGAAATCGTGCCCTTTTTTGGCAAAGAGCCTACCTTTTGTTTTTTAACCCTAGCTCTGCCGGCACCTCGGGAAACCTAGCAAACCTATACATTTTTGAAAACTAGACACCCAGGGGAATTCAGGATGGGGTGACTCGACTGCCTACCACCAGGTTCTGTTACCCAGAATCCCTTGCAAATCTAAGAAATTGACAAAAAAACGCATTTTCCTCACATTTCTGTGGTGGAAAGTTCTGGAATCTGGTTGGATCAACAAATTTCCACCTACCCAGCGTTCCCCCAGGTCTCCCAAAAAATGGTACCTCACTTGCCTGGGTCTGCCTAGTGCCTGCGACAGAAACCAGCGCAAAACGTAACATGTTTGCATCTCAATTTCGCAGTGAAATCCTGCCCTTTTTTTGGCAAAGAGCCTACCTTTTGTTTTTTAATCCTAGCTCTGCCGGCACCTAGGGAAACCTAGCAAACCTATACATTTTTGAAAACTAGACACCCAGGGGAATTCAGGATGGGGTGACTCGACTGCCTACCACCAGGTTATGTTACCCAGAATCCCTTGCAAAACTAAGAAATTGACAAAAAAATGCATTTCCCTCACATTTCTGTGGTGGAAAGTTCTGGAATCTGGGTGGATCAACAAATTTCTACCGACCCAGCGTTACCCCAGGTCTCCCGAAAACAATGGTACCTTACTTGCCTGGGTCTGCCTAGTGCCTGCGACAGGAAACAGCGCAAAACGTAACGTGTTTGCACCTCAATTTCGCAGTGAAATCGTGCCCTTTTTTGGCAAAGAGCCTACCTTTTGTTTTTTAACCCTAGCTCTGCCGGCACCTAGGGAAACCTAGCAAACCTATACATTTTTGAAAACTAGACACCCAGGGGAATTCAGGATGGGGTGACTCGACTGCCTACCACCAGGTTCTCTTACCCAGAATCCCTTGCAAAGCTAAGAAATTCACAAAAAAAACGCATTTCCCTCACATTTCTGTGGTGGAAAGTTCTGGAATCTGCGTGGATCAACAAATTTCCACCCACCCAGCGTTCCCCCGGGTTTCCCGAAAAAAATGGTACCTCACTTGCCTGGGTCTGCCTAGTGCCTGTGACAGGAAACAGCGCAAAATGTAACATGTTTGCACCTCAATTTCGCAGTGAAATTGTGCCCTTTTTTGGCAAAGAGCCTACCTTTTGTTTTTGACCCCTAGCTCTGCCGGCACCTAGGGAAACCTAGCAAACCTATACATTTCTGAAAACTAGACACCCAGGGGAATTCAGGATGGGGTGACTCGACTGCCTACCACCAGGTTCTGTTACCCAGAATCCCTTGCAAATCTAAGAAATTAAAAAAAAAACGCATTTCCCTCACATTTCTGTGGTGGAAAGTTCTGGAATCTGCGTGGATCAACAAATTTCCACCCACCCAGCTCTCCCCCGGGTTTCCCGAAAAAAATGGTACCTCACTTGCCTGGGTCTGCCTAGTGCCTGCGACAGAAACCAGCGCAAAACGTAACATGTTTGCATCTCAATTTCGCAGTGAAATCGTGCCCTTTTTTGGCAAAGAGCCTACCTTTTGTTTTTTAACCCTAGCTCTGCCGGCACCTAGGGAAACCTAGCAAACCTATACATTTCTGAAAACTAGACTCCCAGGGGAATTCAGGATGGGGTGACTTGACTGCCTCCCACCAGGATCTGTTACCCAGAATCCCTTGCAAATCTAAGAAATTGACAAAAAAACGCATTTTCCTCACATTTCTGTGGTGGAAAGTTCTGGAATCTGCGTGGATCAACAAATTTCCACCTACCCAGCGTTCCCCCAGGTCTCCCAAAAAATGGTACCTCACTTGCCTGGGTCTGCCTAGTGCCTGCGACAGGAAACAGCGCAAAACGCAACGTGGTCGCATCTCAATTTCGCAGTGAAATCGTGCCCTTTTTTGGCAAAGAGCCTACCTTTTGTTTTTGAACCCTAGCTCTGCCGGCACCTAGGGAAACCTAGCAAACCTATACATTTCTGAAAACTACACACCCAAGGGGAATTCAGGATGGGGTGACTTGACTGCCTCCCACCAGGATCTGTTACCCAGAATCCCTTGCAAATCTAAGAAATTGACAAAAAAACGCATTTTCCTCACATTTCTGTGGTGGAAAGTTCTGGAATCTGGTTGGATCAACAAATTTCCACCTACCCAGCGTTCCCCCAGGTCTCCCAAAAAATGGTACCTCACTTGCCTGGGTCTGCCTAGTGCCTGCGACAGAAACCAGCGCAAAACGTAACATGTTTGCATCTCAATTTCGCAGTGAAATCCTGCCCTTTTTTTGGCAAAGAGCCTACCTTTTGTTTTTGAATCCTAGCTCTGCCGGCACCTAGGGAAACCTAGCAAACCTATACATTTTTGAAAACTAGACACCCAGGGGAATTCAGGATGGGGTGACTCGACTGCCTACCACCAGGTTATGTTACCCAGAATCCCTTGCAAAACTAAGAAATTGACAAAAAAATGCATTTCCCTCACATTTCTGTGGTGGAAAGTTCTGGAATCTGGGTGGATCAACAAATTTCTACCGACCCAGCGTTACCCCAGGTCTCCCGAAAACAATGGTACCTCACTTGCCTGGGTCTGCCTAGTGCCTGCGACAGGAAACAGCGCAAAACCTAACATGTTTGCACCTCAATTTCGCAGTGAAATCGTGCCCTTTTTTGGCAAAGAGCCTACCTTTTGTTTTTTAACCCTAGCTCTGCCGGCACCTCGGGAAACCTAGCAAACCTATACATTTTTGAAAACTAGACACCCAGGGGAATTCAGGATGGGGTGACTCGACTGCCTACCACCAGGTTCTGTTACCCAAAATCCCTTGCAAATCTAAGAAATTGACAAAAAAACGCATTTTCCTCACATTTCTGTGGTGGAAAGTTCTGGAATCTGGTTGGATCAACAAATTTCCACCTACCCAGCGTTCCCCCAGGTCTCCCAAAAAATGGTACCTCACTTGCCTGGGTCTGCCTAGTGCCTGCGACAGAAACCAGCGCAAAACGTAACATGTTTGCATCTCAATTTCGCAGTGAAATCCTGCCCTTTTTTTGGCAAAGAGCCTACCTTTTGTTTTTTAATCCTAGCTCTGCCGGCACCTAGGGAAACCTAGCAAACCTATACATTTTTGAAAACTAGACACCCAGGGGAATTCAGGATGGGGTGACTCGACTGCCTACCACCAGGTTATGTTACCCAGAATCCCTTGCAAAACTAAGAAATTGACAAAAAAATGCATTTCCCTCACATTTCTGTGGTGGAAAGTTCTGGAATCTGCGTGGATCAACAAATTTCTACCCACCCAGCGTTACCCCAGGTCTCCTGAAAACAATGGTACCTCACTTGCCTGGGTCTGCCTAGTGCCTGTGACAGGAAACAGCGCAAAATGTAACATGTTTGCACCTCAATTTCGCAGAGAAATTGTGCCCTTTTTTGGCAAAGAGCCTACCTTTTGTTTTTGACCCCTAGCTCTGCCGGCACCTAGGGAAACCTAGCAAACCTATACATTTCTGAAAACTAGACACCCAGGGGAATTCAGGATGGGGTGACTCGACTGCCTACCATCAGGTTCTGTTACCCAGAATCCCTTGCAAATCAAAGAAATTCACACAAAAAACGCTTTTCCCTCACATTTCTGTGGTGGAAAGTTCTGGAATCTGGTTGGATCAACAAATTTCCACCTACCCAGCGTTCCCCCAGGTCTCCCAAAAAATGGTACCTCACTTGCCTGGGTCTGCCTAGTGCCTGCGACAGAAACCAGCGCAAAACGTAACATGTTTGCATCTCAATTTCGCAGTGAAATCCTGCCCTTTTTTTGGCAAAGAGCCTACCTTTTGTTTTTTAATCCTAGCTCTGCCGGCACCTAGGGAAACCTAGCAAACCTATACATTTCTGAAAACTAGATACCCAGGGGAATTCAGGATGGGGTGACTCGACTGCCTACCACCAGGTTCTGTTACCCAGAATCCCTTTCAAATCTAAGAAATTCACAAAAAAACGCATTTCCCTCACATTTCTGTGGTGGAAAGTTCTCGAATCTGCGTGGATCAACAAATTTCCACCCACCCAGCATTCCGCCGGGTCTCCCAAAAAAATGGTACCTCACTTGGCTGGGTCTGCCTAGTGCCTGCAAGAGGAAACAGCGCAAAATGCAACATGGTCGCACCGCAATTTTGCAGTGAAAATGTGCCCTTATTTGGCAAAGAGCCTACCTTTTGTTTTTGAACCCTAGCTCTGCCGGCACCTAGGGAAACCTAGCGAACCTATACATTTCTGAAAACTAGACACCCAGGGGAATTCAGGATGGGGTGACTTGACTGCCTCCCACTAGGATCTGTTACCCAGAATCCCTTGCAAATCTAAGAAATTCACAAAAAAAACGCATTTCCCTCACATTTCTGTGGTGGAAAGTTCTGGAATCTGCGTGGATCAACAAATTTCCACCCACCCAGCGTTCCCCCGGGTTTCCCGAAAAAAATGGTACCTCACTTGCCTGGGTCTGCCTAGTGCCTGCGACAGGAAATAGCGCAAAACGCAACGTGGTCGCATCTCAATTTTTCGCAGTGAAATCGTGCCCTTTTTTGGCAAAGAGCCTACCTTTTGTTTTTGAACCCTAGCTCTGCTGGCACCTAGGGAAACCTAGCAAACCTATACATTTCTGAAAACTAGACACCCAAGGGGAATTCAGGATGGGGTGACTTGACTGCCTCCCACCAGGATCTGTTACCCAGAATCCCTTGCAAATCTAAGAAATTGACAAAAAAACGCATTTTCCTCACATTTCTGTGGTGGAAAGTTCTGGAATCTGGTGGGATCAACAAATTTCCACCTACCCAGCGTTCCCCCAGGTCTCCCAAAAAATGGTACCTCACTTGCCTGGGTCTGCCTAGTGCCTGCGACAGAAACCAGCGCAAAACGTAACATGTTTGCATCTCAATTTCGCAGTGAAATCCTGCCCTTTTTTTGGCAAAGAGCCTACCTTTTGTTTTTTAATCCTAGCTCTGCCGGCACCTAGGGAAACATAGCAAACCTATACATTTTTGAAAACTAGACACCCAGGGGAATTCAGGATGGGGTGACTCGACTGCCTACCACCAGGTTATGTTACCCAGAATCCCTTGCAAAACTAAGAAATTGACAAAAAAATGCATTTCCCTCACATTTCTGTGGTGGAAAGTTCTGGAATCTGGGTGGATCAACAAATTTCTACCGACCCAGCGTTACCCCAGGTCTCCCGAAAACAATGGTACCTTACTTGCCTGGGTCTGCCTAGTGCCTGCGACAGGAAACAGCGCAAAACATAACGTGTTTGCACCTCAATTTCGCAGTGAAATCGTGCCCTTTTTTGGCAAAGAGCCTACCTTTTGTTTTTTAACCCTAGCTCTGCCGGCACCTAGGGAAACCTAGCAAACCTATACATTTTTTAAAACTAGACACCCAGGGGAATTCAGGATGGGGTGACTCGACTGCCTACCACCAGGTTCTCTTACCCAGAATCCCTTGCAAAGCTAAGAAATTCACAAAAAAAACGCATTTCCCTCACATTTCTGTGGTGGAAAGTTCTGGAATCTGCGTGGATCAACAAATTTCCACCCACCCAGCGTTCCCCCGGGTTTCCCGAAAAAAATGGTACCTCACTTGCCTGGGTCTGCCTAGTGCCTGTGACAGGAAACAGCGCAAAATGTAACATGTTTGCACCTCAATTTCGCAGTGAAATTGTGCCCTTTTTTGGCAAAGAGCCTACCTTTTGTTTTTGACCCCTAGCTCTGCCGGCACCTAGGGAAACCTAGCAAACCTATACATTTCTGAAAACTAGACACCCAGGGGAATTCAGGATGGGGTGACTCGACCGCCTACCACCAGGTTCTGTTACCCAGAATCCCTTGCAAATCTAAGAAATTCACAAAAAAAACGCATTTCCCTCACATTTCTGTGGTGGAAAGTTCTGGAATCTGCGTGGATCAACAAATTTCCACCCACCCAGCGTTCCCCCGGGTTTCCCGAAAAAAATGGTACCTCACTTGCCTGGGTCTGCCTAGTGCCTGCGACAGGAAACAGCGCAAAACGCAACGTGGTCGCATCTCAATTTCGCAGTGAAATCGTGCCCTTTTTTGGCAAAGAGCCTACCTTTTGTTTTTGACCCCTAGCTCTGCCGGCACCTAGGGAAACCTAGCAAACCTATACATTTCTGAAAACTAGACACCCAGGGGAATTCAGGATGGGGTGACTCGACTGCCTACCACCAGGTTCTGTTACCCAGAATCCCTTGCAAATCTAAGAAATTGACAAAAAAATGCATTTTCCTCACATTTCTGTGGTGGAAAGTTCTGGAATCTGGTTGGATCAACAAATTTCCACCTACCCAGCGTTCCCCCAGGTCTCCCAAAAAATGGTACCTCACTTGCCTGGGTCTGCCTAGTGCCTGCGACAGAAACCAGCGCAAAACGTAACATGTTTGCATCTCAATTTCACAGTGAAATCCTGCCCTTTTTTTGGCAAAGAGCCTACCTTTTGTTTTTGACCCCTAGCTCTGCCGGCACCTAGGGAAACCTAGCAAACCTATACATTTCTGAAAACTAGACACCCAGGGGAATTCAGGATGGGGTGACTCGACTGCCTACCACCAGGTTCTGTTACCCAGAATCCCTTGCAAAGCTAAGAAATTGACAAAAAAATGCATTTCCCTCACATTTCTGTGGTGGAAAGTTCTGGAATCTGGGTGGATCAACAAATTTCCACCCACCCAGCGTTCCCCCGGGTTTACCGAAAAAAATGGTACCTCACTTGCCTGGGTCTGCCTAGTGCCTGCGACAGGAAACAGCGCAAAACGTAACATGTTTGCACCTCAATTTCGCAGTGAAATTGTGCCCTTTTTTGGCAAAGAGCCTACCTTTTGTTTTTGACCCCTAGCTCTGCCGGCACCTAGGGAAACCTAGCAAACCTATACATTTCTGAAAACTAGACACCCAGGGGAATTCAGGATGGGGTGACTCGACTGCCTACCACCAGGTTCTGTTACCCAGAATCCCTTGCAAATCTAAGAAATTCACAAAAAAACGCATTTTCCTCACATTTCTGTGGTGGAAAGTTCTGGAATCTGCGTGGATCAACAAATTTCCACCCACCCAGCGTTCCCCCGGGTTTCCCGAAAAAAATGGTACCTCACTTGCCTGGGTCTGCCTAGTGCCTGCGACAGAAACCAGCGCAAAACGTAACATGTTTGCATCTCAATTTCGCAGTGAAATCGTGCCCTTTTTTGGCAAAGAGCCTACCTTTTGTTTTTGAACCCTAGCTCTGCCGGCACCTAGGGAAACCTAGCAAACCTATACATTTATGAAAACTAGACACCCAGGGGAATTCAGGATGGGGTGACTTGACTGCCTCCCACCAGGATCTGTTACCCAGAATCCCTTGCAAATCTAAGAAATTGACAAAAAACGCATTTTCCTCACATTTCTGTGGTGGAAAGTTCTGGAATCTGCGTGGATCAACAAATTTCCACCTACCCAGCGTTCCCCCAGGTCTCCCAAAAAATGGTACCTCACTTGCCTGGGTCTGCCTAGTGCCTGCGACAGGAAACAGCGCAAAACGTAACATGTTTGCACCTCAATTTCGCAGTGAAATCATGCCCTTTTTTGGCAAAGAGCCTACCTTTTGTTTTTTAACCCTAGCTCTGCCGGCACCTAGGGAAACCTAGCAAACCTATACATTTTTGAAAACTAGACACCCAGGGGAATTCAGGATGGGGTGACTCGACTGCCTACCACCAGGTTCTGTTACCCAGAATCCCTTGCAAAGCTAAGAAATTGACAAAAAAATGCATTTCCCTCACATTTCTGTGGTGGAAAGTTCTGGAATCTGCGTGGATCAACAAATTTCTACCCACCCAGCGTTACCCCAGGTCTCCCGAAAACAATGGTACCTCACTTGCCTGGGTCTGCCTAGTGCCTGTGATAGGAAACAGCGCAAAATGTAACATGATTGCACCTCAATTTCGCAGTGAAATTGTGCCCTTTTTTGGCAAAGAGCCTACCTTTTGTTTTTGACCCCTAGCTCTACCGGCACCTAGGGAAACCTAGCAAACCTATACATTTCTGAAAACTAGACACCCAGGGGAATTCAGGATGGGGTGACTCGACTGCCTACCACCAGGTTCTGTTACCCAGAATCCCTTGCAAATCTAAGAAATTCACAAAAAAACGCATTTCCCTCACATTTCTGTGGTGGAAAGTTCTGGAATCTGCGTGGATCAACAAATTTCCACCCACCCAGCGTTCCCCCGGGTTTCCCGAAAAAAATGGTACCTCACTTGCCTGGGTCTGCCTAGTGCCTGCGACAGGAAACAGCGCAAAACGCAACGTGGTCGCATCTCAATTTCGCAGTGAAATCGTGCCCTTTTTTGGCAAAGAGCCTACCATTTGTTTTTGAACCCTAGCTCTGCCGGCACCTAGGGAAACCTAGCAAACCTATACATTTTTGAAAACTAGACACCCAGGGGAATTCAGGATGGGGTGACTCGACTGCCTACCACCAGGTTATGTTACCCAGAATCCCTTGCAAAACTAAGAAATTGACAAAAAAATGCATTTCCCTCACATTTCTGTGGTGGAAAGTTCTGGAATCTGGGTGGATCAACAAATTTCTACCGACCCAGCGTTACCCCAGGTCTCCCGAAAACAATGGTACCTCACTTGCCTGGGTCTGCCTAGTGCCTGTGACAGGAAACAGCGCAAAACCTAACATGTTTGCACCTCAATTTCGCAGTGAAATCGTGCCCTTTTTTGGCAAAGAGCCTACCTTTTGTTTTTGAACCCTAGCTCTGCCGGCACCTAGGGAAACCTAGCAAACCTATACATTTCTGAAAACTAGACACCCAGGGGAATTCAGGATGGGGTGACTTGACTGCCTCCCACCAGGATCTGTTACCCAGAATCCCTTGCAAATCTAAGAAATTGACAAAAAAACGCATTTTCCTCACATTTCTATGGTGGAAAGTTCTGGAATCTGCGTGGATCAGCAAATTTCCACCTACCCAGCGTTCCCCCAGGTCTCCCAAAAAATGGTACCTCACTTGCCTGGGTCTGCCTAGTGCCTGCGACAGAAACCAGCGCAAAACATAACATGTTTGCATCTCAATTTCACAGTGAAATTGTGCCCTTTTTTGGCGAAGAGCCTACCTTTTGTTTTTGACCCCTAGCTCTGCCGGCACCTAGGGAAACCTAGCAAACCTATACATTTCTGAAAACTAGATACCCAGGGGAATTCAGGATGGGGTGACTCGACTGCCTACCACCAGGTTCTGTTACCCAGAATCCCTTGCAAATCTAAGAAATTCACAAAAAAACGCATTTCCCTCACATTTCTGTGGTGGAAAGTTCTCGAATCTGCGTGGATCAACAAATTTCCACCCACCCAGCATTCCGCCGGGTCTCCCAAAAAAATGGTACCTCACTTGGCTGGGTCTGCCTAGTGCCTGCAAGAGGAAACAGCGCAAAATGCAACATGGTCGCACCGCAATTTTGCAGTGAAAATGTGCCCTTATTTGGCAAAGAGCCTACCTTTTGTTTTTGAACCCTGGCTCTGCCGGCACCTAGGGAAACCCAGCAAACCTATACATTTTTGAAAACTAGACACCCAGGGGAATTTAGGATGGGGTGACTCGACTGCCTCCCACCAGGTTCTGTTACCCAGAATCCCTTGCAAAGCTAAGAAATTGACAAATAAACTCATTTCCCTCACATTTCTGTGGTGGAAAGTTCTGGAATCTGCGTCAATCAACAAATTTCCACCCACCCAGCGTCCCCCCAGGTCTCCCGAAAAAAATGGTACCTCACTTGCCTGGGTCTGCCTAGTGCCGGCGACAGGAAACAGCTCAAAATGTAACATGTTTGCACCTCAATTTCGCAGTGAAATCGTGCCCTTTTTTGGCAAAGAGCCTACCTTTTGTTTTTTAACCCTAGCTCTGCCGGCACCTAGGGAAACCTAGCAAACCTATACATTTTTGAAAACTAGACACCCGGGGGAATTCAGGATGGGGGTACTCGACTGCCTACCACCAGGTTCTGTTACCCAGAATCCCTTGCAAAGCTAAGAAATTGACAAAAAAATGCATTTCCCTCACATTTCTGAGGTGGAAAGTTCTGGAATCTGCGTGGATCAACAAATTTCTACCCACCCAGCGTTACCCCAGGTCTCCCGAAAACAATGGTACCTCACTTGCCTGGGTCTGCCTAGTGCCTGTGACAGGAAACAGCGCAAAATGTAACATGTTTGCACCTCAATTTTGCAGTGAAATTGTGCCCTTTTTTGGCAAAGAGCCTACCTTTTGTTTTTGACCCCTAGCTCTGCCGGCACCTAGGGAAACCTAGCAAACCTATACATTTCTGAAAACTAGACACCCAGGGGAATTCAGGATGGGGTGACTCGACTGCCTACCACCAGGTTCTGTTACCCAGAATCCCTTGCAAATCTAAGAAATTCACAAAAAAACGCATTTCCCTCACATTTCTGTGGTGAAAAGTTCTCGAATCTGCGTGGATCAACAAATTTCCACCCACCCAGCGTTCCGCCGGGTCTCCCAAAAAAATGGTACCTCACTTGGCTGGGTCTGCCTAGTGCCTGCAAGAGGAAACAGCGCAAAATGCAACATGGTCGCACCGCAATTTTGCAGTGAAAATGTGCCCTTATTTGGCAAAGAGCCTACCTTTTGTTTTTGAACCCTGGCTCTGCCGGCACCTAGGGAAACCCAGCAAACCTATACATTTTTGAAAACTAGACACCCAGGGGAATTTAGGATGGGGTGACTCGACTGCCTCCCACCAGGTTCTGTTACCCAGAATCCCTTGCAAATCTAAGAAATTGACAAATAAACGCATTTCCCTCACAATTCTGTGGTGGAAAGTTCTGGAATCTGTGTCAATCAACAAATTTCCACCCACCCAGCGTCCCCCCAGGTCTCCCGAAAAAAATGGTACCTCACTTGCCTGGGTCTGCCTAGTGCCGGCGACAGGAAACAGCTCAAAATGTAACATGTTTGCACCTCAATTTCGCAGTGAAATCGTGCCCTTTTTTGGCAAAGAGCCTACCTTTTGTTTTTTAACCCTAGCTCTGCCGGCACCTAGGGAAACCTAGCAAACCTATACATTTTTGAAAACTAGACACCCAGGGGAATTCAGGATGGGGTGACTCGACTGCCTACCACCAGGTTCTGTTACCCAGAATCCCTTGCAAAGCTAAGAAATTGACAAAAAAATGCATTTCCCTCACATTTCTGTGGTGGAAAGTTCTGGAATCTGCGTGGATCAACAAATTTCTACCCACCCAGCGTTACCCCAGGTCTCCCGAAAACAATGGTACCTCACTTGCCTGGGTCTGCCTAGTGCCTGTGACAGGAAACAGCGCAAAATGTAACATGTTTGCACCTCAATTTCGCAGTGAAATTGTGCCCTTTTTTGGCAAAGAGCCTACCTTTTGTTTTTGACCCCTAGCTCTGCCGGCACCTAGGGAAACCTAGCAAACCTATACATTTCTGAAAACTAGACACCCAGGGGAATTCAGGATGGGGTGACTCGACTGCCTACCACCAGGATCTGTTACCCAGAATCCCTTGCAAATCTAAGAAATTGACAAAAAAACGCATTTTCCTCACATTTCTGTGGTGAAAAGTTCTGGAATCTGCGTGGATCAACAAATTTCCACCTACCCAGCGTTCCCCCAGGTCTCCCAAAAAATGGTACCTCACTTGCCTGGGTCTGCCTAGTGCCTGCAACAGAAACCAGCGCAAAACGTAACATGTTTGCATCTCAATTTCACAGTGAAATCGTGCCCTTTTTTGGCAAAGAGCCTACCTTTTGTTTTTGAATCCTAGCTCTGCCGGCACCTAGGGAAACCTAGCAAACCTATACATTTTTGAAAACTAGACACCCAGGGGAATTCAGGATGGGGGGACTCGACTGCCTACCACCAGGTTATGTTACCCAGAATCCCTTGCAAAACTAAGAAATTGACAAAAAACCGCATTTCCCTCACATTTCTGTGGTGGAAAGTTCTGGAATCTGCGTGGATCAACAAATTTCTACCCACCCAGCGTTACCCCAGGTCTCCCGAAAACAATGGTACCTCACTTGCCTGGGTCTGCCTAGTGCCTGTGACAGGAAACAGCGCAAAATGTAACATGTTTGCACCTCAATTTCGCAGTGAAATTGTGCCCTTTTTTGGCGAAGAGCCTACCTTTTGTTTTTGACCCCTAGCTCTGCCGGCACCTAGGGAAACCTAGCAAACCTATACATTTCTGAAAACTAGATACCATGGGGAATTCAGGATGGGGTGACTCGACTGCCTACCACCAGGTTCTGTTACCCAGAATCCCTTGCAAATCTAAGAAATTCACAAAAAAACGCATTTCCCTCACATTTCTGTGGTGGAAAGTTCTCAAATCTGCGTGGATCAACAAATTTCCACCCACCCAGCGTTCCGCCGGGTCTCCCAAAAAAATGGTACCTCACTTGGCTGGGTCTGCCTAGTGCCTGCAAGAGGAAACAGCGCAAAATGCAACATGGTCGCACCGCAATTTCGCAGTGAAAATGTGCCCTTATTTGGAAAAGAGCCTACCTTTCGTTTTTGAACCCTGGATCTGCCGGCACCTAGGGAAACCCAGCAAACCTATACATTTTTGAAAACTAGACACCCAGGGGAATTTAGGAATGGGTGACTCGACTGCCTCCCACCAGGTTCTGTTACCCAGAATCCCTTGCAAAGCTAAGAAATTGACAAATAAACACATTTCCCTCACATTTCTTTGGTGGAAAGTTCTGGAATCTGCGTCAATCAACAAATTTCCACCCACCCAGCGTCCCCCCAGGTCTCCCGAAAAAAATGGTACCTCACTTGCCTGGGTCTGCCTAGTGCCGGCGACAGGAAACAGCTCAAAATGTATCATGTTTGCACCTCAATTTCGTAGTGAAATCGTGCCCTTTTTTGGCAAAGAGCCTACCTTTTGTTTTTGATCCCTACCTCTGCCGGCACCTAGTGAAACCTAGCAAACCTATACATTTTTGAACAGTAGACACCCTGGGTAATTCAGGATGGGGTGACTCGACTGCCTACCACCAGGTTCTGTTACCCAGAATCCCTTGCAAAGCTAAGAAATTGACAAAAAAACGCATTTCCCTCACATTTCTGTGGTGGAAAGTTCTGGAATCTGCATGGATCAACAAATTTCCACCCACCCAGCGTTACCCCAGGTCTCCCGAAAATAATTGTACCTCACTTGCCTGGGTCTGCCTAGTGCCTGTGACAGGAAACAGCGCAAAATGTAACATGTTTGCACCTCAATTTCGTAGTGAAATTGTGCCCTTTTTTGGCAAAGAGCCTACCTTTTGTTTTTGACCCCTAGTTCTGCCGGCACCTAGGGAAACCTAGCAAACCTATACATTTCTGAAAACTAGACACCCAGGGGAATTCAGGATGGGGTGACTCGACTGCCTACCACCAGGTTCTGTTACCCAGAATCCCTTGCAAATCTAAGAAATTCACAAAAAAAACGCATTTCCCTCACATTTCTGTGGTGGAAAGTTCTGGAATCTGCGTGGATCAACAAATTTCCACCCACCCAGCGTTCCCCCGGGTTTCCCGAAAAAAATGGTACCTCACTTGCCTGGGTCTGCCTAGTGCCTGCGACAGGAAACAGCGCAAAACGCAACGTGGTCGCACCTCAATTTCGCAGTGAAATCGTGCCCTTTTTTGGCAAAGAGCCTACCTTTTGTTTTTTAACCCTAGCTCTGCCGGCACCTAGGGAAACCTAGCAAACCTATACAATTCTGAAAACTAGACACCCAAGGGGAATTCAGGATGGGGTGACTTGACTGACTCCCACCAGGATCTGTTACCCAGAATCCCTTGCAAATCTAAGAAATTGACAAAAAAACGCATTTTCCTCACATTTCTGTGGTGGAAAGTTCTGGAATCTGGTTGGATCAACAAATTTCCACCTACCCAGCGTTCCCCAAGGTCTCCCAAAAAATGGTACCTCACTTGCCTGGGTCTGCCTAGTGCCTGCGACAGGAAACAGCGCAAAACATAACATGTTTGCACCTCAATTTCGCAGTGAAATCGTGCCCTTTTTTGGCAAAGAGCCTACCTTTTGTTTTTTAACCCTAGCTCTGCCGGCACCTAGGGAAACCTAGCAAACCTATACATTTTTGAAAACTAGACACCCAGGGGAATTCAGGATGGGGTGACTCGACTGCCTACCACCAGGTTCTGTTACCCGGAATCCCTTGCAAAGCTAAGAAATTGACAAAAAAATGCATTTCCCTCACATTTCTGTGGTGGAAAGTTCTGGAATCTGCGTGGATCAACACATTTCTACCCACCCAGCGTTACCCCAGGTCTCCCGAAAACAATGGTACCTCACTTGCCTGGGTCGGCCTAGTGCCTGTGACAGGAAACAGCGCAAAATATAACATGTTTGCACCTCAATTTCGCAGTGAAATTGTGCCCTTTGTTGGCAAAGATTCTACCTTTTGTTTTTGACCCCTAGCTCTGCCGGCACCTAGGGAAACCTAGCAAACCTATACATTTCTGAAAACTAGACACCCAGGGGAATTCAGGATGGGGTTACTCGACTGCTTACCACCAGGTTCTGTTACCCAGAATCCCTTGCAAATCTAAGAAATTCACAAAGAAAACGCATTTCCCTCACATTTCTGTGGTGGAAAGTTCTGGAATCTGCGTGGATCAACAAATTTCCACCCACCCAGCGTTCCCCCGGGTTTCCCGAAAAAAATGGTACCTCACTTGCCTGGGTCTGCCTAGTGCCTGCGACAGGAAACAGCGCAAAACGCAACGTGGTCGCACCTCAATTTCGCAGTGAAATCGTGCCCTTTTTTGGCAAAGAGCCTACCTTTTGTTTTTGAACCCTAGCTCTGCCGGCACCTAGGGAAACCTAGCAAACCTATACATTTCTGAAAACTAGACACCCAGGGAAATTCAGGATGGGGTGACTTGACTGCCTCCCACCAGGATCTGTTACCCAGAATCCCTTGCAAATCTAAGAAATTGACAAAAAAACGCATTTTCCTCACATTTCTGTGGTGGAAAGTTCTGGAATCTGCGTGGATCAACAAATTTCCACCTACCCAGCGTTCCCCCAGGTCTCCCAAAAAATGGTACCTCACTTGCCTGGGTCTGCCTAGTGCCTGCGACAGAATCCAGCGCAAAACGTAACATGTTTGCATCTCAATTTCACAGTGAAATCGTGCCCTTTTTTTGGCAAAGAGCCTACCTTTTGTTTTTGAATCCTAGCTCTGCCGGCACCTAGGGAAACCTAGCAAACCTATACATTTTTGAAAACTAGACACCCAGGGGAATTCAGGATGGGGGGACTCGACTGCCTACCACCAGGTTATGTTACCCAGAATCCCTTGCAAAACTAAGAAATTCACAAAAAAACGCATTTCCCTCACATTTCTGTGGTGGAAAGTTCTCGAATCTGCGTGGATCAACAAATTTCCACCCACCCAGCGTTCCGCCGGGTCTCCCAAAAAAAATGGTACCTCACTTGGCTGGGTCTGCCTAGTGCCTGCAAGAGGAAACAGCGCAAAATGCAACATGGTCGCACCGCAATTTCGCAGTGAAAATGTGCCCTTATTTGGCAAAGAGCCTACCTTTCGTTTTTGAACCCTGGCTCTGCCGGCACCTAGGGAAACCCAGCAAACCTATACATTTTTGAAAACTAGACACCCAGGGGAATTTAGGATGGGGTGACTCGACTGCCTCCCACCAGGTTCTGTTACCCAGAATCCCTTGCAAAGCTAAGAAATTGACAAAAAAATGCATTTCCCTCACATTTCTGTGGTGGAAAGTTCTGGAATCTGCGTCAATCAACAAATTTCCACCCACCCAGCGTCCCCCCAGGTCTCCCGAAAAAAATGGTACCTCACTTGCCTGGGTCTGCCTAGTGCCGGCGACAGGAAACAGCTCAAAATGTAACATGTTTGCACCTCAATTTCGTAGTGAAATCGTGCCCTTTTTTGGCAAAGAGCCTACCTTTTGTTTTTGACCCCTACCTCTGCCGGCACCTAGGGAAACCTAGCAAACCTATACATTTTTGAACAGTAGACACCCTGGGTAATTCAGGATGGGGTGACTCGACTGCCTACCACCAGGTTCTGTTACCCAGAATCCCTTGCAAAGCTCAGAAATTGACAAAAAAATGCATTTCCCTCACATTTCTGTGGTGGAAAGTTCTGGAATCTGCGTGGATCAACAAATTTCCACCCACCCAGCGTTCCCCTGGGTCTCCCGAAAAAAATGGTACCTTACTTGCCTGGGTCTGCCTAGTGCCTGCGACAGGAAACAGCGCAAAACGCAACGTGGTCGCACCTCAATTTCGCAGTGAAATCGTGCCTTTTTTTGGCAAAGTGCCTACCTTTTGTTTTTGAATCCTAGCTCTGCCGGCACCTAGGGAAACCTAGCAAACCTATACATTTTTGAAAACTAGACACCCAGGGGAATTCAGGATGGGGTGACTCGACTGCCTACCACCAGGTTATGTTACCCAGAATCCTTGCAAAACTAAGAAATTGACAAAAAAACGCATTTCCCTCACATTTCTGTGGTGGAAAGTTCTGGAATCTGCGTGGATCAACAAATTTCTACCCACCCAGCGTTACCCCAGGTCTCCCGAAAACAATGGTACCTCACTTGCCTGGGTCTGCCTAGTGCCTGTGACAGGAAACAGCGCAAAATGTAACATGTTTGCACCTCAATTTCGCAGTGAAATCGTGCCCTTTTTTGGCAAAGAGCCTACCTTTTGTTTTTGAACCCTAGCTCTGCCGGTACCTAGGGAAACCTAGCAAACCTATACATTTCTGAAAACTAGACACCCAGGGGAATTCAGGATGGGGTGACTCGACTGCCTCCCACCACGATCTGTTACCCAGAATCCCTTGCAAATCTAAGAAATTGACAAAAAAAATGCATTTTCCTCACATTTCTGTGGTGGAAAGTTCTGGAATCTGCGTGGATCAACAAATTTTCACCTACCCAGCGTTCCCCCAGGTCTCCCAAAAAAAATGGTACCTCACTTGCCTGGGTCTGCCTTGTGCCTGCGACAGAAACCAGCGCAAAACGTAACATGTTTGCATCTCAATTTCGCAGTGAAATCGTGCCCTTTTTTGGCAAAGAGCCTACCTTTTGTTTTTGAATCCTAGCTCTGCCGGCACCTAGGGAAACCTAGCAAACCTATACATTTTTGAAAACTAGACACCCAGGGGAACTCAGGATGGGGTGACTCGACTGCCTACCACCAGGTTCTGTTACCCAGAATCCCTTGCAAAGCTAAGAAATTGACAAAAAAACGCATTTCCCTCACATTTATGTGGTGGAAAGTTCTGGAATCTGCGTGGATCAACCAATTTCTACCCACCCAGCGTTACCCCAGGTCTCCCGAAAACAATGGTACCTCACTTGCCTGGGTCTGCCTAGTGCCTTTGACAGGAAACAGCGCAAAATGTAACATGTTTGCACCTCAATTTCGCAGTGTAATCGTGCCCTTTTTTGGCAAAGAGCCTACCTTTTGTTTTTGAACCCTAGCTCTGCCGGTACCTAGGGAAACCTAGCAAACCTATACATTTCTGAAAACTAGACACCCAGGGGAATTCAGGATGGGGTGACTCGACTGCCTCCCACCAGGATCTGTTACCCAGAATCCCTTGCAAATCTAAGAAATTGACAAAAAAACGCATTTTCCTCACATTTCTGTGGTGGAAAGTTCTGGAATCTGCGTGGATCAACAAATTTTCTCCTACCCAGAGTTCCCCCAGGTCTACCAAAAAAATGGTACCTCACTTGCCTGGGTCTGCCTAGTGCCTGCGACAGAAACCAGCGCAAAACGTAACATGTTTGCATCTCAATTTCGCAGTGAAATCGTGCCCTTTTTTGGCAAAGAGCCTACCTTTTGTTTTTGAATCCTAGCTCTGCCGGCACCTAGGGAAACCTAGCAAACCTATACATTTTTGAAAACTAGACACCCAGGGGAACTCAGGATGGGGTGACTCGACTGCCTACTACCAGGTTCTGTTACCCAGAATCCCTTGCAAAGCTAAGAAATTGACAAAAAAACGCATTTCCCTCACATTTCTGTGGTGGAAAGTTCTGGAATCTGCGTGGATCAACAAAATTCTACCCACCCAGCGTTACCCCAGGTCTCCCGAAAACAATGGTACCTCACTTGCCTGGGTCTGCCTAGTGCCTGTGAGAGGAAACAGCGCAAAATGTAACATGTTTGCACCTCAATTTCGCAGTGAAATTGTGCCCTTTTTTGGCGAAGAGCCTACCTTTTGTTTTTGACCCCTAGCTCTGCCGGCACCTAGGGAAACCTAGCAAACCTATACATTTCTGAAAACTAGATACCCAGGGGAATTCAGGATGGGGTGACTCGACTGCCTACCACCAGGTTCTGTTACCCAGAATCCCTTGCAAATCTAAGAAATTCACTAAAAAAATGCATTTCCCTCACATTTCTGTGGTGGAAAGTTCTCGAATCTGCGTGGATCAACAAATTTCCACCCACCCAGCGTTCCGCAGGGTCTCCCAAAAAAAATGGTACCTCACTTGCCTGGGTCTGCCTTGTGCCTGCAAGAGGAAACAGCGCAAAATGCAACATGGTCGCACCGCAATTTCGCAGTGAAAATGTGCCCTTATTTGGCAAAGAGCCTACCTTTCGTTTTTGAACCCTAGCTCTGCCGGCACCTAGGGAAACCCGGGAAACCCAGCAAACCTATACATTTTTGAAAACTAGACACCCAGGGGAACTTAGGATGGGGTGACTCGACTGCCTCCCACCAGGTTCTGTTACCCAGAATCCCTTGCAAAGCTAAGAAATTGACAAGAAACCGCATTTCCCTCACATTTCTGTTCTGGAAAGTTCTGGAATCTGCGTAAATCAACAAATTTCCACCCACCCAGCGTCCCCCCAGGTCTCCCGAAAAAAATGGTACCTCACTTGCCTGGGTCTGCCTAGTGCCGGCGACAGGAAACAGCTCAAAATGTAACATGTTTGCAGCTCAATTTCGTAGTGAAATCGTGCCCTTTTTTGGCAAAGAGCCTACCTTTTGTTTTTGACCCCTAGCTCTGCCGGAACCTAGGGAAACCTAGCAAACCTATACATTTTTGAACAGTAGATACCCTGGGTAATTCAGGATGGGGTGACTCGACTGCCTACCACCAGGTTCTGTTACCCAGAATCCCTTGCAAAGCTAAGAAATTGACAAAAAAATGCATTTCCCTCACATTTCTGTGGTGGAAAGTTCTGGAATCTGCGTGGATCAACAAATTTCCACCCACCCAGCGTTCCCCCGGGTCTCCCGAAAAAAATGGTACCTTACTTGCCTGGGTCTGCCTAGTGCCTGCGACAGGAAACAGCGCAAAACGCAACGTGGTCGCACCTCAATTTCGCAGTGAAATCGTGCCCTTTTTTGGCAAAGAGACCACCTTTTGTTTTTGAACCCTAGCTCTGCCGGCACCTAGGGAAACCTAGCAAACCTATACATTTCTGAAAACTAGACACCCAGGGGAATTCAGGATGGGGTGACTCGACTGCCTCCCACCAAGATCTGTTACCCAGAATCCCTTGCAAATCTAAGAAATTGACAAAAAAAACGCATTTTCCTCACATTTCTGTGGTGGAAAGTTCTGGAATCTGCGTGGATCAACAAATTTCCACCTACCCAGCGTTCCCCCAGGTCTCCCAAAAAAAATGGTACCTCACTTGCCTGGGTCTGCCTAGTGCCTGCGACAGAAACCAGCGCAAAACGTAACATGTTTGCATCTCAATTTCGCAGTGAAATCGTGCCCTTTTTTTGGCAAAGAGCCTACCTTTTGTTTTTGAATCCTAGCTCTGCTGGCACCTAGGGAAACCTAGCAAACCTATACATTTTTGAAAACTAGACACCCAGGGGAATTCAGGATGGGGTGACTCGACTGCCTACCACCAGGTTATGTCACCCAGAATCCCTTGCAAAACTAAGAAATTGACAAAAAAACGCATTTCCCTCACATTTCTGTGGTGGAAAGTTCTGGAATCTGGGTGGATCAACAAATTTCTACCGACCCAGCGTTACCCCAGGTCTCCCGAAAACAATCGTACCTCACTTGCCTGGGTCTGCCTAGTGCCTGCGACAGGAAACAGCGCAAAACGTAACATGTTTGCACCTCAATTTCGCCGTGAAATCGTGCCCTTTTTTGGCAAAGAGCCTACCTTTTGTTTTTTAACCATAGCTCTGACGGCACCTAGGGAAACCCAGCAAACCTATGCATTTTTGAAAACTAGACACCCAGGGGAATTTAGGATGGGGTGACTCGACTGCCTCCCACCAGGTTCTGTTACCCAGAATCCCTTGCAAAGCTAAGAAATTGACAAAAAAACACATTTCCCTCACATTTCTGTGGTGGAAAGTTCTGGAATCTGCGTCAATCAACAAATTTCCACCCACCCAGCGTCCCCCCAGGTCTCCCGAAAACAATCGTACCTCACTTGCCTGGGTCTGCCTAGTGCCGGCGACAGGAAACAGCTCAAAATGTAACATGTTTGCACCTCAATTTCGTAGTGAAATCGTGCCCTTTTTTGGCAAAGAGCCTACCTTTTGTTTTTGACCCCTACCTCTGCCGGCACCTAGGGAAACCTAGCAAACCTATACATTTTTGAACAGTAGACACCCTGGGTAATTCAGGATGGGGTGACTCGACTGCCTACCACCAGGTTCTGTTACCCAGAATCCCTTGCAAAGCTAAGAAATTGACAAAAAAACGCATTTCCCTCACATTTCTGTGGTGGAAAGTTCTGGAATCTGCGTGGATCAACAAATTTTCACCCACCCAGCGTTCCCCTGGGTCTCCCCAAAAAAATGGTACCTTACTTGCCTGGGTCTGCCTAGTGCCTGCGACAGGAAACAGCGCAAAACGCAACGTGGTCGCACCTCAATTTCGCAGTGAAATCGTGCCTTTTTTTGGCAAAGTGCCTACCTTTTGTTTTTGAATCCTAGCTCTGCCGGCACCTAGGGAAACCTAGCAAACCTATACATTTTTGAAAACTAGACACCCAGGGGAATTCAGGATGGGGTGACTCGACTGCCTACCACCAGGTTATGTTACCCAGAATCCTTGCAAAACTAAGAAATTGACAAAAAAACGCATTTCCCTCACATTTCTGTGGTGGAAAGTTCTGGAATCTGCGTGGATCAACAAATTTCTACCCACCCAGCGTTACCCCAGGTCTCCCGAAAACAATGGTACCTCACTTGCCTGGGTCTGCCTAGTGCCTGTGACAGGAAACAGCGCAAAATGTAACATGTTTGCACCTCAATTTCGCAGTGAAATCGTGCCCTTTTTTGGCAAAGAGCCTACCTTTTGTTTTTGAACCCTAGCTCTGCCGGTACCAAAGGAAACCTAGCAAACCTATACATTTCTGAAAACTAGACACCCAGGGGAATTCAGGATGGGGTGACTCGACTGCCTCCCACCAGGATCTGTTACCCAGAATCCCTTGCAAATCTAAGAAATTGACAAAAAAAACGCATTTTCCTCACATTTCTGTGGTGGAAAGTTCTGGAATCTGCGTGGATCAACACATTTTCACCAACCCAGCGTTCCCCCAGGTCTCCCAAAAAAAATGGTACCTCACTTGCCTGGGTCTGCCTAGTGCCTGCGACAGGAACCAGCGCAAAACGTAACATGTTTGCATCTCAATTTCGCAGTGAAATCGTGTCCTTTTTTGGCAAAGAGCCTACCTTTTCTTTTTGAATCCTAGCTCTGCCGGCACCTAGGGACACCTAGCAAACCTATACATTTTTGAAAACTAGACACCCAGGGAAACTCAGGATGGGGTGACTCGACTGCCTACCACCAGGTTCTGTTACCCAGAATCCCTTGCAAAGCTAAGAAATTGACAAAAAAACGCATTTCCCTCACATTTCTGTGGTGGAAAGTTCTGGAATCTGCGTGGATCAACCAATTTCTACCCACCCAGCGTTACCCCAGGTCTCCCGAAAACAATGGTACCTCACTTGCCTGGGTCTGCCTAGTGCCTGTGACAGGAAACAGCGCAAAATGTAACATGTTTGCACCTCAATTTCGCAGTGTAATCGTGCCCTTTTTTGGCAAAGAGCCTACCTTTTGTTTTTGAACCCTAGCTCTGCCGGTACCTAGGGAAACCTAGCAAACCTATACATTTCTGAAAACTAGACACCCAGGGGAATTCAGGATGGGGTGACTCGACTGCCTCCCAACAGGATCTGTTACCCAGAATCCCTTGCAAATCTAAGAAATTGACAAAAAAAACGCATTTTCCTCACATTTCTGTGGTGGAAAGTTCTGGAATCTGCGTGGATCAACAAATTTTCCCCTACCCAGAGTTCCCCCAGGTCTCCCAAAAAAAATGGTACCTCACTTGCCTGGGTCTGCCTAGTGCCTGCGACAGAAACCAGCGCAAAACGTAACATGTTTGCATCTCAATTTCGCAGTGAAATCGTGCCCTTTTTTTGGCAAAGAGCCTACCTTTTGTTTTTGAATCCTAGCTCTGCCGGCACCTAGGGAAACCTAGCAAACCTATACATTTTTGAAAACTAGACACCCAGGGGAACTCAGGATGGGGTGACTCGACTGCCTACTACCAGGTTCTGTTACCCAGAATCCCTTGCAAAGCTAAGAAATTGACAAAAAAACGCATTTCCCTCACATTTCTGTGGTGGAAAGTTCTGGAATCTGCGTGGATCAACAAAATTATACCCACCCAGCGTTACCCCAGGTCTCCCGAAAACAATGGTACCTCACTTGCCTGGGTCTGCCTAGTGCCTGTGAGAGGAAACAGCGCAAAATGTAACATGTTTGCACCTCAATTTCGCAGTGAAATTGTGCCCTTTTTTGGCGAAGAGCCTACCTTTTGTTTTTGACCCCTAGCTCTGCCGGCACCTAGGGAAACCTAGCAAACCTATACATTTCTGAAAACTAGATACCCAGGGGAATTCAGGATGGGGTGACTCGACTGCCTACCACCAGGTTCTGTTACCCAGAATCCCTTGCAAATCTAAGAAATTCACAAAAAAAATGCATTTCCCTCACATTTCTGTGGTGGAAAGTTCTCGAATCTGCGTGGATCAACAAATTTCCACCCACCCAGCGTTCCGCCGGGTCTCCCAAAAAAAATGGTACCTCACTTGCCTGGGTCTGCCTAGTGCCTGCAAGAGGAAACAGCGCAAAATGCAACATGGTCGCACCGCAATTTCGCAGTGAAAATGTGCCCTTATTTGGCAAAGAGCCTACCTTTCGTTTTTGAACCCTAGCTCTGCCGGCACCTAGGGAAACCCAGCAAACCTATACATTTTTGAAAACTAGACACCCAGGGGAACTTAGGATGGGGTGACTCGACTGCCTCCCACCAGGTTCTGTTACCCAGAATCCCTTGCAAAGCTAAGAAATTGACAAAAAAACGCATTTCCCTCACATTTCTGTGGTGGAAAGTTCTGGAATCTGCGTAAATCAACAAATTTCCACCCACCCAGCGTCACCCCAGGTCTCCCGAAAAAAATGGTACCTCACTTGCCTGGGTCTGCCTAGTGCCGGCGACAGGAAACAGCTCAAAATGTAACATGTTTGCAGCTCAATTTCGTAGTGAAATCGTGCCCTTTTTTGGCAAAGAGCCTACCTTTTGTTTTTGACCCCTAGCTCTGCCGGCACCTAGGGAAACCTAGCAAACCTTTACATTTTTGAACAGTAGACACCCTGGGTAATTCAGGATGGGGTGACTCGACTGCCTACCACCAGGTTCTGTTACCCAGAATCCCTTGCAAAGCTAAGAAATTGACAAAAAAATGCATTTCCCTCACATTTCTGTGGTGGAAAGTTCTGGAATCTGCGTGGATCAACAAATTTCCACCCACCCAGCGTTCCCCCGGGTCTCCCGAAAAAAATGGTACCTTACTTGCCTGGGTCTGCCTAGTGCCTGCGACAGGAAACAGCGCAAAACGCAACGTGGTCGCACCTCAATTTCGCAGTGAAATCGTGCCCTTTTTTGGCAAAGAGCCCACCTTTTGTTTTTGAACCCTAGCTCTGCCGGCACCTAGGGAAACCTAGCAAACCTATACATTTCTGAAAACTAGACACCCAGGGGAATTCAGGATGGGGTGACTCGACTGCCTCCCACCAAGATCTGTTACCCAGAATTCCTTGCGAATCTAAGAAATTGACAAAAAAAACGCATTTTCCTCACATTTCTGTGGTGGAAAGTTCTGGAATCTGCGTGGATCAACAAATTTCTACCTACCCAGCGTTCCCCCAGGTCTCCCAAAAAAATGGTACCTCACTTGCCTGGGTCTGCCTAGTGCCTGCGACAGAAACCAGCGCAAAACGTAACATGTTTGCATCTCAATTTCGCAGTGAAATCGTGCCCTTTTTTTGGCAAAGAGCCTACCTTTTGTTTTTGAATCCTAGCTCTGACGGCACCTAGGGAAACCTAGCAAACCTATACATTTTTGAAAACTAGACACCCAGGGGAATTCAGGATGGGGTGACTCGACTGCCTACCACCAGGTTCTGTTACCCAGAATCCCTTGCAAAACTAAGAAATTGACAAAAAAATGCATTTCCCTCACATTTCTGTGGTGGAAAGTTCTGGAATCTGCGTGGATCAACAAATTTCCACCCACCCAGCGTTCCCCCGGGTCTCCCGAAAAAAATGGTACCTCACTTGCCTGGGTCTGCCTAGTGCCGGCGACAGGAAACAGCTCAAAATGTAACATGTTTGCAGCTCAATTTCGTAGTGAAATCGTGCCCTTTTTTGGCAAAGAGCCTACCTTTTGTTTTTGACCCCTAGCTCTGCCGGCACCTAGGGAAACCTAGCAAACCTTTACATTTTTGAACAGTAGACACCCTGGGTAATTCAGGATGGGGTGACTCGACTGCCTACCACCAGGTTCTGTTACCCAGAATCCCTTGCAAAGCTAAGAAATTGACAAAAAAATGCATTTCCCTCACATTTCTGTGGTGGAAAGTTCTGGAATCTGCGTGGATCAACAAATTTCCACCCACCCAGCGTTCCCCCGGGTCTCCCGAAAAAAATGGTACCTTACTTGCCTGGGTCTGCCTAGTGCCTGCGACAGGAAACAGCGCAAAACGCAACGTGGTCGCACCTCAATTTCGCAGTGAAATCGTGCCCTTTTTTGGCAAAGAGCCCACCTTTTGTTTTTGAACCCTAGCTCTGCCGGCACCTAGGGAAACCTAGCAAACCTATACATTTCTGAAAACTAGACACCCAGGGGAATTCAGGATGGGGTGACTCGACTGCCTCCCACCAAGATCTGTTACCCAGAATTCCTTGCAAATCTAAGAAATTGACAAAAAAAACGCATTTTCCTCACATTTCTGTGGTGGAAAGTTCTGGAATCTGCGTGGATCAACAAATTTCCACCCACCCAGCGTCCCCCCAGGTCTCCCGAAAACAATCGTACCTCACTTGCCTGGGTCTGCCTAGTGCCGGCGACAGGAAACAGCTCAAAATGTAACATGTTTGCACCTCAATTTCGTAGTGAAATCGTGCCCTTTTTTGGCAAAGAGCCTACCTTTTGTTTTTGACCCCTACCTCTGCCGGCACCTAGGGAAACCTAGCAAACCTATACATTTTTGAACAGTAGACACCCTGGGTAATTCAGGATGGGGTGACTCGACTGCCTACCACCAGGTTCTGTTACCCAGAATCCCTTGCAAAGCTAAGAAATTGACAAAAAAACGCATTTCCCTCACATTTCTGTGGTGGAAAGTTCTGGAATCTGCGTGGATCAACAAATTTTCACCCACCCAGCGTTCCCCTGGGTCTCCCCAAAAAAATGGTACCTTACTTGCCTGGGTCTGCCTAGTGCCTGCGACAGGAAACAGCGCAAAACGCAACGTGGTCGCACCTCAATTTCGCAGTGAAATCGTGCCTTTTTTTGGCAAAGTGCCTACCTTTTGTTTTTGAATCCTAGCTCTGCCGGCACCTAGGGAAACCTAGCAAACCTATACATTTTTGAAAACTAGACACCCAGGGGAATTCAGGATGGGGTGACTCGACTGCCTACCACCAGGTTATGTTACCCAGAATCCTTGCAAAACTAAGAAATTGACAAAAAAACGCATTTCCCTCACATTTCTGTGGTGGAAAGTTCTGGAATCTGCGTGGATCAACAAATTTCTACCCACCCAGCGTTACCCCAGGTCTCCCGAAAACAATGGTACCTCACTTGCCTGGGTCTGCCTAGTGCCTGTGACAGGAAACAGCGCAAAATGTAACATGTTTGCACCTCAATTTCGCAGTGAAATCGTGCCCTTTTTTGGCAAAGAGCCTACCTTTTGTTTTTGAACCCTAGCTCTGCCGGTACCAAAGGAAACCTAGCAAACCTATACATTTCTGAAAACTAGACACCCAGGGGAATTCAGGATGGGGTGACTCGACTGCCTCCCACCAGGATCTGTTACCCAGAATCCCTTGCAAATCTAAGAAATTGACAAAAAAAACGCATTTTCCTCACATTTCTGTGGTGGAAAGTTCTGGAATCTGCGTGGATCAACACATTTTCACCAACCCAGCGTTCCCCCAGGTCTCCCAAAAAAAATGGTACCTCACTTGCCTGGGTCTGCCTAGTGCCTGCGACAGGAACCAGCGCAAAACGTAACATGTTTGCATCTCAATTTCGCAGTGAAATCGTGTCCTTTTTTGGCAAAGAGCCTACCTTTTCTTTTTGAATCCTAGCTCTGCCGGCACCTAGGGACACCTAGCAAACCTATACATTTTTGAAAACTAGACACCCAGGGAAACTCAGGATGGGGTGACTCGACTGCCTACCACCAGGTTCTGTTACCCAGAATCCCTTGCAAAGCTAAGAAATTGACAAAAAAACGCATTTCCCTCACATTTCTGTGGTGGAAAGTTCTGGAATCTGCGTGGATCAACCAATTTCTACCCACCCAGCGTTACCCCAGGTCTCCCGAAAACAATGGTACCTCACTTGCCTGGGTCTGCCTAGTGCCTGTGACAGGAAACAGCGCAAAATGTAACATGTTTGCACCTCAATTTCGCAGTGTAATCGTGCCCTTTTTTGGCAAAGAGCCTACCTTTTGTTTTTGAACCCTAGCTCTGCCGGTACCTAGGGAAACCTAGCAAACCTATACATTTCTGAAAACTAGACACCCAGGGGAATTCAGGATGGGGTGACTCGACTGCCTCCCACCAGGATCTGTTACCCAGAATCCCTTGCAAATCTAAGAAATTGACAAAAAAAACGCATTTTCCTCACATTTCTGTGGTGGAAAGTTCTGGAATCTGCGTGGATCAACAAATTTTCCCCTACCCAGAGTTCCCCCAGGTCTCCCAAAAAAAATGGTACCTCACTTGCCTGGGTCTGCCTAGTGCCTGCGACAGAAACCAGCGCAAAACGTAACATGTTTGCATCTCAATTTCGCAGTGAAATCGTGCCCTTTTTTTGGCAAAGAGCCTACCTTTTGTTTTTGAATCCTAGCTCTGCCGGCACCTAGGGAAACCTAGCAAACCTATACATTTTTGAAAACTAGACACCCAGGGGAACTCAGGATGGGGTGACTCGACTGCCTACTACCAGGTTCTGTTACCCAGAATCCCTTGCAAAGCTAAGAAATTGACAAAAAAACGCATTTCCCTCACATTTCTGTGGTGGAAAGTTCTGGAATCTGCGTGGATCAACAAAATTATACCCACCCAGCGTTACCCCAGGTCTCCCGAAAACAATGGTACCTCACTTGCCTGGGTCTGCCTAGTGCCTGTGAGAGGAAACAGCGCAAAATGTAACATGTTTGCACCTCAATTTCGCAGTGAAATTGTGCCCTTTTTTGGCGAAGAGCCTACCTTTTGTTTTTGACCCCTAGCTCTGCCGGCACCTAGGGAAACCTAGCAAACCTATACATTTCTGAAAACTAGATACCCAGGGGAATTCAGGATGGGGTGACTCGACTGCCTACCACCAGGTTCTGTTACCCAGAATCCCTTGCAAATCTAAGAAATTCACAAAAAAAATGCATTTCCCTCACATTTCTGTGGTGGAAAGTTCTCGAATCTGCGTGGATCAACAAATTTCCACCCACCCAGCGTTCCGCCGGGTCTCCCAAAAAAAATGGTACCTCACTTGCCTGGGTCTGCCTAGTGCCTGCAAGAGGAAACAGCGCAAAATGCAACATGGTCGCACCGCAATTTCGCAGTGAAAATGTGCCCTTATTTGGCAAAGAGCCTACCTTTCGTTTTTGAACCCTAGCTCTGCCGGCACCTAGGGAAACCCAGCAAACCTATACATTTTTGAAAACTAGACACCCAGGGGAACTTAGGATGGGGTGACTCGACTGCCTCCCACCAGGTTCTGTTACCCAGAATCCCTTGCAAAGCTAAGAAATTGACAAAAAAACGCATTTCCCTCACATTTCTGTGGTGGAAAGTTCTGGAATCTGCGTAAATCAACAAATTTCCACCCACCCAGCGTCACCCCAGGTCTCCCGAAAAAAATGGTACCTCACTTGCCTGGGTCTGCCTAGTGCCGGCGACAGGAAACAGCTCAAAATGTAACATGTTTGCAGCTCAATTTCGTAGTGAAATCGTGCCCTTTTTTGGCAAAGAGCCTACCTTTTGTTTTTGACCCCTAGCTCTGCCGGCACCTAGGGAAACCTAGCAAACCTTTACATTTTTGAACAGTAGACACCCTGGGTAATTCAGGATGGGGTGACTCGACTGCCTACCACCAGGTTCTGTTACCCAGAATCCCTTGCAAAGCTAAGAAATTGACAAAAAAATGCATTTCCCTCACATTTCTGTGGTGGAAAGTTCTGGAATCTGCGTGGATCAACAAATTTCCACCCACCCAGCGTTCCCCCGGGTCTCCCGAAAAAAATGGTACCTTACTTGCCTGGGTCTGCCTAGTGCCTGCGACAGGAAACAGCGCAAAACGCAACGTGGTCGCACCTCAATTTCGCAGTGAAATCGTGCCCTTTTTTGGCAAAGAGCCCACCTTTTGTTTTTGAACCCTAGCTCTGCCGGCACCTAGGGAAACCTAGCAAACCTATACATTTCTGAAAACTAGACACCCAGGGGAATTCAGGATGGGGTGACTCGACTGCCTCCCACCAAGATCTGTTACCCAGAATTCCTTGCGAATCTAAGAAATTGACAAAAAAAACGCATTTTCCTCACATTTCTGTGGTGGAAAGTTCTGGAATCTGCGTGGATCAACAAATTTCTACCTACCCAGCGTTCCCCCAGGTCTCCCAAAAAAATGGTACCTCACTTGCCTGGGTCTGCCTAGTGCCTGCGACAGAAACCAGCGCAAAACGTAACATGTTTGCATCTCAATTTCGCAGTGAAATCGTGCCCTTTTTTTGGCAAAGAGCCTACCTTTTGTTTTTGAATCCTAGCTCTGACGGCACCTAGGGAAACCTAGCAAACCTATACATTTTTGAAAACTAGACACCCAGGGGAATTCAGGATGGGGTGACTCGACTGCCTACCACCAGGTTCTGTTACCCAGAATCCCTTGCAAAACTAAGAAATTGACAAAAAAATGCATTTCCCTCACATTTCTGTGGTGGAAAGTTCTGGAATCTGCGTGGATCAACAAATTTCCACCCACCCAGCGTTCCCCCGGGTCTCCCGAAAAAAATGGTACCTCACTTGCCTGGGTCTGCCTAGTGCCGGCGACAGGAAACAGCTCAAAATGTAACATGTTTGCAGCTCAATTTCGTAGTGAAATCGTGCCCTTTTTTGGCAAAGAGCCTACCTTTTGTTTTTGACCCCTAGCTCTGCCGGCACCTAGGGAAACCTAGCAAACCTTTACATTTTTGAACAGTAGACACCCTGGGTAATTCAGGATGGGGTGACTCGACTGCCTACCACCAGGTTCTGTTACCCAGAATCCCTTGCAAAGCTAAGAAATTGACAAAAAAATGCATTTCCCTCACATTTCTGTGGTGGAAAGTTCTGGAATCTGCGTGGATCAACAAATTTCCACCCACCCAGCGTTCCCCCGGGTCTCCCGAAAAAAATGGTACCTTACTTGCCTGGGTCTGCCTAGTGCCTGCGACAGGAAACAGCGCAAAACGCAACGTGGTCGCACCTCAATTTCGCAGTGAAATCGTGCCCTTTTTTGGCAAAGAGCCCACCTTTTGTTTTTGAACCCTAGCTCTGCCGGCACCTAGGGAAACCTAGCAAACCTATACATTTCTGAAAACTAGACACCCAGGGGAATTCAGGATGGGGTGACTCGACTGCCTCCCACCAAGATCTGTTACCCAGAATTCCTTGCAAATCTAAGAAATTGACAAAAAAAACGCATTTTCCTCACATTTCTGTGGTGGAAAGTTCTGGAATCTGCGTGGATCAACAAATTTCTACCTACCCAGCGTTCCCCCAGGTCTCCCAAAAAAATGGTACCTCACTTGCCTGGGTCTGCCTAGTGCCTGCGACAGAAACCAGCGCAAAACGTAACATGTTTGCATCTCAATTTCGCAGTGAAATCGTGCCCTTTTTTTGGCAAAGAGCCTACCTTTTGTTTTTGAATCCTAGCTCTGACGGCACCTAGGGAAACCTAGCAAACCTATACATTTTTGAAAACTAGACACCCAGGGGAATTCAGGATGGGGTGACTCGACTGCCTACCACCAGGTTCTGTTACCCAGAATCCCTTGCAAAACTAAGAAATTGACAAAAAAACGCATTTCCCTCACATTTCTGTGGTGGAAAGTTCTGGAATCTGGGTGGATCAACAAATTTCTACCGACCCAGCGTTACCCCAGGTCTCCCGAAAACAATCGTACCTCACTTGCCTGGGTCTGCCTAGTGCCTGCGACAGGAAACAGCGCAAAACGTAACATGTTTGCACCTCAATTTCGCAGTGAAATCGTGCCCTTTTTTGGCAAAGAGCCTACCTTTTGTTTTTTAACCCTAGCTCTGACGGCACCTAGGGAAACCTAGCAAACCTATACATTTTTGAAAACTAGACACCCAGGGGAATTCAGGATGGGGTGACTCGACTGCCTACCACCAGGTTCTGTTACCCAGAATCCCTTGCAAAGCTAAGAAATTGACAAAAAAACGCATTTCCCTCACATTTCTGTGGTGGAAAATTCTGGAATCTGCGTGGATCAACAAATTTCTACCCACCCAGCGTTACCCCAGGTCTCCCGAAAACAATGGTACCTCACTTGCCTGGGTCTGCCTAGTGCCTGTGACAGGAAACAGTGCAAAATGTAACATGTTTGCACCTCAATTTCGCAGTGAAATTGTGCCCTTTTTTGGCAAAGAGCCTACCTTTTGTTTTTGACCCCTAGCTCTGACGGCACCTAGGGAAACCTAGCAAACCTATACATTTCTGAAAACTAGACACCCAGGGGAATTCAGGATGGGGTGACTCGACTGCCTACCACCAGGTTCTGTTACCCAGAATCCCTTGCAAATCTAAGAAATTCACACAAAAAACGCATTTCCCTCACATTTCTGTGGTGGAAAGTTCTGGAATCTGCGTGGATCAACAAATTTCCACCCACCCAGCGTTCCCCCGGGTTTCCCGAAAAAAATGGTACCTCACTTGCCTGGGTTTGCCTAGTGCCTGCGACAGGAAACAGCGCAAAACGCAACGTGGTCGCACCTCAATTTCGCAGTGAAATCGTGCCCTTTTTTGGCAAAGAGCCTACCTTTTGTTTTTGAACCCTAGCTCTGCCGGCACCTAGGGAAACCTAGCAAACCTATACATTTCTGAAAACTAGACACCCAGGGGAATTCAGGATGGGGTGACTCGACTGCCTCCCACCAGGATCTGTTACCCAGAATCCCTTGCAAATCTAAGAAATTGACAAAAGAAACGCATTTTCCTCACATTTCTGTGGTGGAAAGTTCTGGAATCTGCGTGGATCAACAAATTTCCACCTACCCAGCGTCCCCCAGGTCTCCCAAAAAAAATGGTACCTCACTTGCCTGGGTCTGCCTAGTGCCTGCGACAGAAACCAGTGCAAAACGTAACATGTTTGCATCTCAATTTCGCAGTGAAATCGTGCCCTTTTTTGGCAAAGAGCCTACCTTTTGTTTTTGAATCCTAGCTCTGCCGGCACCTAGGGAAACCTAGCAAACCTATACATTTTTGAAAACTAGACACCCAGGGGAATTCAGGATGGGGTGACTCGACTGCCTACTACCAGGTTCTGTTACCCAGAATCCCTTGCAAAGCTAAGAAATTGACAAAAAAAATGCATTTCCCTCACATTTCTGTGGTGGAAAGTTCTGGAATCTGCGTAGATCAACAAATTTCTACCCACCCAGCGTTACCCCAGGTCTCCTGAAAACAATGGTACCTCACTTGCCTGGGTCTGCCTTGTGCCTGTGACAGGAAACAGTGCAAAATGTAACATGTTTGCACCTCAATTTCGCAGTGAAATTGTGCCCTTTTTTGGCGAAGAGCCTACCTTTTGTTTTTGACCCCTAGCTCTGCCGGCACCTAGGGAAACCTAGCAAACCTATACATTTCTGAAAACTAGATACCCAGGGGAATTCAGGATGGGGTGACTCGACTGCCTACCACCAGGTTCTGTTACCCAGAATCCCTTGCAAATCTAAGAAATTCACACAAAAAACGCATTTCCCTCACATTTCTGTGGTGGAAAGTTCTCGAATCTGCGTGGATCAACAAATTTCCACCCACCCAGCGTTCCGCCGGGTCTTCCAAAAAAAATGGTACCTCACTTGCCTGGGTCTGCCTAGTGCCTGCAAGAGGAAACAGCGCAAAATGCAACATGGTCGCACCGCAATTTCGCAGTGAAAATGTGCCCTTATTTGGCAAAGAGCCTACCTTTTGTTTTTGAACCCTAGCTCTGCCGGCACCTAGGGAAACCCAGCAAACCTATACATTTTTGAAAACTAGACACCCAGGGGAATTCAGGATGGGGTGACTAGACTGCCTCCCACCAGGTTCTGTTACCCAGAATCCCTTGCAAAGCTAAGAAATTGACAAAAAAACGCATTTCCCTCACATTTCTGTGGTGGAAAGTTCTGGAATCTGCGTCAATCAACAAATTTCCACCCACCCAGCGTCCCCCCAGGTCTCCCAAAAAAAATGGTACCTCACTTGCCTGGGTCTGCCTAGTGCCGGCGACAGGAAACAGCTCAAAATTTAACATGTTTGCACCTCAATTTCGTAGTGAAATCGTGCCCTTTTTTGGCAAAGAGCCTACCTTTTGTTTTTGACCCCTAGCTCTGCCGGCACCTAGGGAAACCTAGCAAACCTATACATTTTTGAACAGTAGACACCCTGGGTAATTCAGGATGGGGTGACTCGACTGCCTACCACCAGGTTATGTTACCCAGAATCCCTTGCAAAGCTAAGAAATTGACAAAAAACGCATTTCCCTCACATTTCTGTGGTGGAAAGTTCTGGAATCTGCGTGGATCAACAAATTTCCACCCACCCAGCGTTCCCCCGGGTCTCCCAAAAAAAATGGTACCTTCCTTGCCTGGGTCTGCCTAGTGCCTGCGACAGGAAACAGCGCAAAACGCAACGTGGTCGCACCTCAATTTCGCAGTGAAATCGTGCCCTTTTTTGGCAAAGAGCCTACCTTTTGTTTTTGAACCCTAGCTCTGCCGGCACCTAGGGAAACCTAGCAAACCTATACATTTCTGAAAACTAGACACCCAGGGGAATTCAGGATGGGGTGACTCGACTGCCTCCCACCAGGATCTGTTACCCAGAATCCCTTGCAAATCTAAGAAATTGACAAAAGAAACGCATTTTCCTCACATTTCTGTGGTGGAAAGTTCTGGAATCTGCGTGGATCAACAAATTTCCACCTACCCAGCGTCCCCCAGGTCTCCCAAAAAAAATGGTACCTCACTTGCCTGGGTCTGCCTAGTGCCTGCGACAGAAACCAGTGCAAAACGTAACATGTTTGCATCTCAATTTCGCAGTGAAATCGTGCCCTTTTTTGGCAAAGAGCCTACCTTTTGTTTTTGAATCCTAGCTCTGCCGGCACCTAGGGAAACCTAGCAAACCTATACATTTTTGAAAACTAGACACCCAGGGGAATTCAGGATGGGGTGACTCGACTGCCTACTACCAGGTTCTGTTACCCAGAATCCCTTGCAAAGCTAAGAAATTGACAAAAAAAATGCATTTCCCTCACATTTCTGTGGTGGAAAGTTCTGGAATCTGCGTGGATCAACAAATTTCTACCCACCCAGCGTTACCCCAGGTCTCCTGAAAACAATGGTACCTCACTTGCCTGGGTCTGCCTTGTGCCTGTGACAGGAAACAGTGCAAAATGTAACATGTTTGCACCTCAATTTCGCAGTGAAATTGTGCCCTTTTTTGGCGAAGAGCCTACCTTTTGTTTTTGACCCCTAGCTCTGCCGGCACCTAGGGAAACCTAGCAAACCTATACATTTCTGAAAACTAGATACCCAGGGGAATTCAGGATGGGGTGACTCGACTGCCTACCACCAGGTTCTGTTACCCAGAATCCCTTGCAAATCTAAGAAATTCACACAAAAAACGCATTTCCCTCACATTTCTGTGGTGGAAAGTTCTCGAATCTGCGTGGATCAACAAATTTCCACCCACCCAGCGTTCCGCCGGGTCTTCCAAAAAAAATGGTACCTCACTTGCCTGGGTCTGCCTAGTGCCTGCAAGAGGAAACAGCGCAAAATGCAACATGGTCGCACCGCAATTTCGCAGTGAAAATGTGCCCTTATTTGGCAAAGAGCCTACCTTTTGTTTTTGAACCCTAGCTCTGCCGGCACCTAGGGAAACCCAGCAAACCTATACATTTTTGAAAACTAGACACCCAGGGGAATTCAGGTTGGGGTGACTAGACTGCCTCCCACCAGGTTCTGTTACCCAGAATCCCTTGCAAAGCTAAGAAATTGACAAAAAAACGCATTTCCCTCACATTTCTGTGGTGGAAAGTTCTGGAATCTGCGTCAATCAACAAATTTCCACCCACCCAGCGTCCCCCCAGGTCTCCCAAAAAAAATGGTACCTCACTTGCCTGGGTCTGCCTAGTGCCGGCGACAGGAAACAGCTCAAAATGTAACATGTTTGCACCTCAATTTCGTAGTGAAATCGTGCCCTTTTTTGGCAAAGAGCCTACCTTTTGTTTTTGACCCCTAGCTCTGCCGGCACCTAGGGAAACCTAGCAAACCTATACATTTTTGAACAGTAGACACCCTGGGTAATTCAGGATGGGGTGACTCGACTGCCTACCACCAGGTTATGTTACCCAGAATCCCTTGCAAAGCTAAGAAATTGACAAAAAACGCATTTCCCTCACATTTCTGTGGTGGAAAGTTCTGGAATCTGCGTGGATCAACAAATTTCCACCCACCCAGCGTTCCCCCGGGTCTCCCAAAAAAAATGGTACCTTCCTTGCCTGGGTCTGCCTAGTGCCTGCGACAGGAAACAGCGCAAAACGCAACGTGGTCGCACCTCAATTTCGCAGTGAAATCGTGCCCTTTTTTGGCAAAGAGCCTACCTTTTGCTTTTGAACCCTAGCTCTGCCGGCACCTAGGGAAACCTAGCAAACCTATACATTTCTGAAAACTAGACACCCAGGGGAATTCAGGATGGGGTGACTCGACTGCCTCCCACCAGGATCTGTTACCCAGAATCCCTTGCACATCTAAGAAATTGACAAAAAAAACGCATTTTCCTCACATTTCTGTGGTGGGAAGTTCTGGAATCTGCGTGGATCAACAAATTTCCACCTACCCAGCGTTCCCCCAGGTCTCCCAAAAAAAATGGTACCTCACTTGCCTGGGTCTGCCTAGTGCCTGCGACAGAAACCAGCGCAAAACGTAACATGTTTGCATCTCAATTTCGCAGTGAATTCGTGCCCTTTTTTGGCAAAGAGCCTACCTTTTGTTTTTGAATCCTAGCTCTGCCGGCACCTAGGGAAACCTAGCAAACCTATACATTTTTGAAAACTAGACACCCAGGGGAATTCAGGATGGGGTGACTCGACTGCCTACCACCAGGTTATGTTACCCAGAATCCCTTGCAAAACTAAGAAATTGACAAAAAAATGCATTTACCTCACATTTCTGTGGTGGAAAGTTCTGGAATCTGGGTGGATCAACAAATTTCTACCGACCCAGCGTTACCCCAGGTCTCCCAAAAACAATGGTACCTCACTTTCCTGGGTCTGCCTAGTGCCTGCGACAGGAAACAGCGCAAAACGTAACTTGTTTGCACCTCAATTTCGCAGTGAAATCGTGCCCTTTTTTGGCAAAGAGCCTACCTTTAGTTTTTGACCCCTAGCTCTGCCGGCACCTAGGGAAACCTAGCAAACCTATACATCTCTGAAAACTAGATACCCTGGGGAATTCAGGATGGGGTGACTCGACTGCCTACCACCAGGTTCTGTTACCCAGAATCCCTTGCAAATCTAAGAAATTCACAAAAAAACGCATTTCCCTCACATTTCTGTGGTGGAAAGTTCTCGAATCTGTGTGGATCAACAAATTTCCACCCACCCAGCGTTCCGCCGGGTCTCCCAAAAAAAATGGTACCTCACTTGCCTGTGTCTGCCTAGTGCCGGCGACAGGAAACAGCTCAAAATGTAACATGTTTGCACCTCAATTTCGTAGTGAAATCGTGCCCTTTTTTGGCAAAGAGCCTACCTTTTGTTTTTGACCCCTAGCTCTGCCGGCACCTAGGGAAACCTAGCAAACCTATACATTTTTGAACAGTAGACACCCTGGGTAATTCAGGATGGGGTGACTCGACTGCCTACCACCAGGTTCTGTTACCCAGAATCCCTTGCAAAGCTAAGAAATTGACAAAAAACGCATTTCCCTCACATTTCTGTGGTGGAAAGTTCTGGAATCTGCGTGGATCAACAAATTTCCACCCACCCAGCGTTCCCCCGGGCCTCCCGAAAAAAAGTGGTACCTTACTTGCCTGGGTTTGCCTAGTGCCTGCGACAGGAAACAGCGCAAAACGCAACGTGGTCGCACCTCAATTTCGCAGTGAAATCGTCCCCTTTTTTGGCAAAGAGCCCACCTTTTGTTTTTGAACCCTAGCTCTGCCGGCACCTAGGGAAACCTAGCAAACCTATACATTTCTGAAAACTAGACACCCAGGGGAATTCAGGATGGGGTGACTCGACTGCCTCCCACCAGGATCTGTTACCCAGAATCCCTTGCAAATCTAAGAAATTGACAAAAAAAAACGCATTTTCCTCACATTTCTGTGGTGGAAAGTTCTGGAATCTGCGTGGATCAACAAATTTCCACCTACCCAGCGTTACCCCAGGTCTCCCGAAAACAATGGTACCTCACTTTCCTGGGTCTGCCTAGTGCCTGCGACAGGAAACAGCGCAAAACGTAACTTGTTTGCACCTCAATTTCGCAGTGAAATCGTGCCCTTTTTTGGCAAAGAGCCTACCTTTTGTTTTTGACCCCTAGCTCTGCCGGCACCTAGGGAAACCTAGCAAACCTATACATCTCTGAAAACTAGATACCCTGGGGAATTCAGGATGGGGTGACTCGACTGCCTACCACCAGGTTCTGTTACCCAGAATCCCTTGCAAATCTAAGAAATTCACAAAAAAAACGCATTTCCCTCACATTTCTGTGGTGGAAAGTTCTCGAATCTGCGTGGATCAACAAATTTCCACCCACCCAGCGTTCCGCCGGGTCTCCCAAAAAAAAATGGTACCTCACTTGCCTGTGTCTGCCTAGTGCCGGCGACAGGAAACAGCTCAAAATGTAACATGTTTGCACCTCAATTTCGTAGTGAAATCGTGCCCTTTTTTGGCAAAGAGCCTACCTTTTGTTTTTGAACCCTAGCTCTGCCGGCACCTAGGGAAACCTAGCAAACCTATACATTTTTGAAAACTAGACACCCAGGGGAATTCAGGATGGGGTGACTCGACTGCCTACCACCAGGTTCTGTTACCCAGAATCCCTTGCAAAGCTAAGAAATTGACAAAAAAATGCATTTTCCTCACATTTCTGTGGTGGAAAGTTCTGGAATCTGCGTGGATCAACAAATTTCTACCCACCCAGCGTTACCCCAGGTCTCCCGAAAACAATGGTACCTCACTTGCCTGGGTCTGCCTAGTGCCTGTGACAGGAAACAGTGCAAAATGTAACATGTTTGCACCTCATTTTCGCAGTGAAATTGTGCCCTTTTTTGGCAAAGAGCCTACCTTTTGTTTTTGACCCCTAGCTCTGCCGGCACCTAGGGAAACCTAGCAAACCTATACATTTCTGAAAACTAGACACACAGGGGAATTCAGGATGGGGTGACTCGACTGCCTACCACCAGGTTCTGTTACCCAGAATCCCTTGCAAATCTAAGAAATTCACAAAAAAAACGCATTTCCCTCACATTTCTGTGGTGGAAAGTTCTGGAATCTGCGTGGATCAACAAATTTCCACCCACCCAGCGTTCCCCCGGGTTTCCCCAAAAAAATGGTACCTCACTTGCCTGGGTCTGCCTAGTGCCTGCGACAGGAAACAGCGCAAAACGCAACGTGGTCGCACCTCAATTTCGCAGTGAAATCGTGCCCTTTTTTGGCAAAGAGCCTACCTTTTGTTTTTGAACCCTAGCTCTGCCGGCACCTAGGGAAACCTAGCAAACCTATACATTTCTGAAAACTAGACACCCAGGGGAATTCAGGATGGGGTGACTCGACTGCCTCCCACCAGGATCTGTTACCCAGAATCCCTTGCAAATCTAAGAAATTGACAAAAAACGCATTTTCCTCACATTTCTGTGGTGGAAAGTTCTCGAATCTGCGTGGATCAACAAATTTCCACCCACCCAGCGTTCTGCCGGGTCTCCCAAAAAAAATGGTACCTCACTTGCCTGGGTCTGCCTAGTGCCTGCAAGAGAAAACAGCGCAGAAATGCAACATGGTCGCACCGCAATTTCGCAGTGAAAATGTGCCCTTATTTGGCAAAGAGCCTACCTTTCGTTTTTTAACCCTAGCTCTGCCGGCACCTAGGGAAACCCAGCAAACCTATACATTTTTGAAAACTAGACACCCAGGGGAATTCAGGATGGGGTGACTCGACTGCCTACCACCAGGTTCTGTTACCCAGAATCCCTTGCAAATCTAAGAAATTCACACAAAAAACGCATTACCCTCACATTTCTGTGGTAGAAAGTTCTGGAATCTGCGTGGATCAACAAATTTCCACCCACCCAGCGTTCCCCCGGGTTTCCCGAAAAAAATGGTACCTCACTTGCCTGGGTCTGCCTAGTGCCTGCGACAGGAAACAGCGCAAAACGCAACGTGGTCGCACCTCAATTTCGCAGTGAAATCGTGCCCTTTTTTGGCAAAGAGCCTACCTTTTGTTTTTGAACCCTAGCTCTGCCGGCACCTAGGGAAACCTAGCAAACCTATACATTTCTGAAAACTAGACACCCAGGGGAATTCAGGATGGGGTGACTCGACTGCCTCCCACCAGGATCTGTTACCCAGAATCCCTTGCAAATCTAGGAAATTGACAAAAAACGCATTTTCCTCACATTTCTGTGGTGGAAAGTTCTCGAATCTGCGTGGATCAACAAATTTCCACCCACCCAGCGTTCCGCCGGGTCTCCCAAAAAAAATGGTACCTCACTTGCCTGGGTCTGCCTAGTGCCTGCAAGAGGAAACAGCGCAGAAATGCAACATGGTTGCACCGCAATTTCGCAGTGAAAATGTGCCCTTATTTGGCAAAGAGCCTACCTTTCGTTTTTGAACCCTAGCTCTGCCGGCACCTAGGGAAACCCAGCAAACCTATACATTTTTGAAAACTAGACACCCAGGGGAATTCAGGATGGGGTGACTCGACTGCCTACCACCAGGTTCTGTTACCCAGAATCCCTTGCAAATCTAAGAAATTCACACAAAAAACGCATTTCCCTCACATTTCTGTGGTGGAAAGTTCTGGAATCTGCGTGGATCAACAAATTTCCACCCACCCAGCGTTCCCCCGGGTTTCCCGAAAAAAATGGTACCTCACTTGCCTGGGTCTGCCTAGTGCCTGCGACAGGAAACAGCGCAAAACGCAATGTGGTCGCACCTCATTTTCGCAGTGAAATTGTGCCCTTTTTTGGCAAAGAGCCTACCTTTTGTTTTTGAACCCTAGCTCTGCCGGCACCTAGGGAAACCTAGCAAACCTATACATTTCTGAAAACTAGACACCCAGGGGAATTCAGGATGGGGTGACTCGACTGCCTCCCACCAGGATCTGTTACCCAGAATCCCTTGCAAATCTAAGAAATTGACAAAAAACGCATTTTCCTCACATTTCTGTGGTGGAAAGTTCTCGAATCTGCGTGGATCAACAAATTTCCACCCACCCAGCGTTCTGCCGGGTCTCCCAAAAAAAATGGTACCTCACTTGCCTGGGTCTGCCTAGTGCCTGCAAGAGAAAACAGCGCAGAAATGCAACATGGTCGCACCGCAATTTCGCAGTGAAAATGTGCCCTTATTTGGCAAAGAGCCTACCTTTCGTTTTTTAACCCTAGCTCTGCCGGCACCTAGGGAAACCCAGCAAACCTATACATTTTTGAAAACTAGACACCCAGGGGAATTCAGGATGGGGTGACTCGACTGCCTACCACCAGGTTCTGTTACCCAGAATCCCTTGCAAATCTAAGAAATTCACACAAAAAACGCATTACCCTCACATTTCTGTGGTAGAAAGTTCTGGAATCTGCGTGGATCAACAAATTTCCACCCACCCAGCGTTCCCCCGGGTTTCCCGAAAAAAATGGTACCTCACTTGCCTGGGTCTGCCTAGTGCCTGCGACAGGAAACAGCGCAAAACGCAACGTGGTCGCACCTCAATTTCGCAGTGAAATCGTGCCCTTTTTTGGCAAAGAGCCTACCTTTTGTTTTTGAACCCTAGCTCTGCCGGCACCTAGGGAAACCTAGCAAACCTATACATTTCTGAAAACTAGACACCCAGGGGAATTCAGGATGGGGTGACTCGACTGCCTCCCACCAGGATCTGTTACCCAGAATCCCTTGCAAATCTAGGAAATTGACAAAAAACGCATTTTCCTCACATTTCTGTGGTGGAAAGTTCTCGAATCTGCGTGGATCAACAAATTTCCACCCACCCAGCGTTCCGCCGGGTCTCCCAAAAAAAATGGTACCTCACTTGCCTGGGTCTGCCTAGTGCCTGCAAGAGGAAACAGCGCAGAAATGCAACATGGTTGCACCGCAATTTCGCAGTGAAAATGTGCCCTTATTTGGCAAAGAGCCTACCTTTCGTTTTTGAACCCTAGCTCTGCCGGCACCTAGGGAAACCCAGCAAACCTATACATTTTTGAAAACTAGACACCCAGGGGAATTCAGGATGGGGTGACTCGACTGCCTACCACCAGGTTCTGTTACCCAGAATCCCTTGCAAATCTAAGAAATTCACACAAAAAACGCATTTCCCTCACATTTCTGTGGTGGAAAGTTCTGGAATCTGCGTGGATCAACAAATTTCCACCCACCCAGCGTTCCCCCGGGTTTCCCGAAAAAAATGGTACCTCACTTGCCTGGGTCTGCCTAGTGCCTGCGACAGGAAACAGCGCAAAACGCAATGTGGTCGCACCTCATTTTCGCAGTGAAATTGTGCCCTTTTTTGGCAAAGAGCCTACCTTTTGTTTTTGAACCCTAGCTCTGCCGGCACCTAGGGAAACCTAGCAAACCTATACATTTCTGAAAACTAGACACCCAGGGGAATTCAGGATGGGGTGACTCGACTGCCTCCCACCAGGATCTGTTACCCAGAATCCCTTGCAAATCTAAGAAATTGACAAAAAACGCATTTTCCTCACATTTCTGTGGTGGAAAGTTCTCGAATCTGCGTGGATCAACAAATTTCCACCCACCCAGCGTTCCGCCGGGTCTCCCAAAAAAAATGGTACCTCACTTGCCTGGGTCTGCCTAGTGCCTGCAAGAGGAAACAGCGCAGAAATGCAACATGGTCGCACCGCAATTTCGCAGTGAAAATGTGCCCTTATTTGGCAAAGAGCCTACCTTTCGTTTTTGAACCCTAGCTCTGCCGGCACCTAGGGAAACCCAGCAAACCTATACATTTTTGAAAACTAGACACCCAGGGGAATTCAGGATGGGGTGACTCGACTGCCTACCACCAGGTTCTGTTACCCAGAATCCCTTGCAAATCTAAGAAATTCACACAAAAAACGCATTTCCCTCACATTTCTGTGGTGGAAAGTTCTGGAATCTGCGTGGATCAACAAATTTCCACCCACCCAGCTTTCCCCCGGGTTTCCCGAAAAAAATGGTACCTCACTTGCCTGGGTCTGCCTAGTGCCTGCGACAGGAAACAGCGCAAAACGCAACGTGGTCGCACCTCATTTTCGCAGTGAAATCGTGCCCTTTTTTGGCAAAGAGCCTACCTTTTGTTTTTGAACCCTAGCTCTGCCGGCACCTAGGGAAACCTAGCAAACCTATACATTTCTGAAAACTAGACACCCAGGGGAATTCAGGATGGGGTGACTCGACTGCCTCCCACCAGGATCTGTTACCCAGAATCCCTTGCAAATCTAAGAAATTGACAAAAAAATGCATTTTCCTCACATTTCTGTGGTGGAAAGTTCTGGAATCTGCGTGGATCAACAAATTTCCACCTACCCAGCGTTCCCCCAGTGTGGTATTGGGTTCAAATCAGGCCTACATACTCTGCTAAACTCTCGAACGCCTTAGTATAGAAGTTGGCACGGACACTGGAAAAGGTAAAAGACAAGTTTATTAAGACCCCATGGGGTGGTGATACATTCCTACAGCACCCTTCTGCAATGTAAGAAGTAGCACCCCGAACATCGGTGCGCTACCTCTTTTATATAGTTTAATAGCAATAAAAAGATAGGCGGTTACAAGTTACACATTTTAGGTACATATAAGGTCATTTTTGGAACACAGCCAGCACGTGGGAGGAGTTCAACGGCACTGGTCAGTTAGTGTGAACATTCCTAAAGAGTGACCAGTTGATGCATAGTGCGCATGTGCGCTTGACCAGTACTAAAAATAGCCTGTTGCCGAGCAGAATAGTGACCATGGGTATCGAGAAAGGACGAAAGGGCACACTGACCACGAGGCAGCGTGTTTATAGGAAACGGAAGTCAGAGGGATTCAAAATGGCCCCCGTTCGTTTTGGTCAAGTTAACAGAAAAGACCGTGTAGCTGTGCTAAACGCTAACTCAGGAGCTGCCAAAACACGACAGACGGCCCTTTTAGCGTTTAGCAAAAGCTACCTCATAGTGGACGTAGTCAGAATGTTCATCCTCAATGTTAATAGCCATTATTTTCAATACTTCCTCATTGATCAGTTTCTCTTGCTTATCAATAGCTCGTTTGGACGGAATACAGGCTGTGATACATACAGAACATAATGTAGGGCCACATTGAATACATAGACAAAGGAAAAATAGTACTCCAATAAAAACACAGAGAATCGTTAATAATTTCCAACCCCAAGTACTAAGCAGGGTCCAGAACCAACCAGAAAAGGTCCATGTTCCATTTTCTGGGTGGATCTCAGCAGCTATCTTATGTAATTTTGTAATCGAATCATATACAGAAGGTGAGTTATCTGGTACGTACACGCAACAACTACTTCCGATGACGCGGCATGCTCCACCTCTATCAGCTAGTATCACATCTAGAACCATTCGATTCTGGAGCGCCACAATTCTGGTAATTTGCAATTCCTCAGTAATATTCCCTAAAGCGGAGGCAGTTTCGTTAGCGACTGCTTCCACCACACGCGTAAGCCGCCTTATCTTCCTGCTATTCAGTGCAGCTCCTACGAATGAGAATAACCCCAAATTGAAATCTACATATTGTTGTAAAGTGGTATCAGTCTGGTCTATTTCATCAAGATCTACTGTTCGTTTGACCCTGTTTAGTATGAAATCATGGTACAGAACGTAATCATTGTGGTACATGGGAGGAGCAATAAATACAGGTGGTAATACAAAAGCTATATAACACGTTCCCAACCATCCCAATGGTAGACGATGGTATCCCTTATTTCCACAAATGAAATATGTGTTATGTGAAGCTACAAATGCAATTCCAATTGGTGTATCAAAGGTAAGTGTAATATTACATTCACTGCGGCCTACAGGGATTGTACCTTTATTTCTAATACACAAATCTGCTTTTGTATCAATGACTGTTATCATATGCGAGCTCGTCACATTTATAAGTCTTTGATTCGTATATACACGAGGTGTAGAAACATTGTCCGGACGGTACTCTTCCCATTCAAACTTAGTTCCTTCAGCGTGTGGATAGCCGTCTTTGTCGTTATAACATATTTTATTCAACCGAAAAAGTAGTCCACCTTTCGTTGGCCATCGCAGAGTAAAAAGAAGAGTGTACCAAGCATGACAAGAACCATTATGAGAAAACGGGAGAGGAATGAGTGGTGTTCCTCCCTTCTTCTGATGTCCGGGCAACATTCCACATACCCAACAATTGGACGTGTTGGTCATGTTATGAGTATGATGCAAAATCTTAATAAAGCTGTTATTCAAATAAGTCTGCCTATGTCTTTCTTCGTGAAAAGGCAGAGTGAAATGAAAATGTTCAGATGGACTTGGAGTGGTGGGCAGCAAATGTTCTCGTACAGGAAACAACAGTTCTATAGTCCAAGCTAATACTGCGATCACCACTACGGTCAAGACAAACAAAACAACACCAAGAATTCTCCCTCTTCGTGTCGAAGGAGATGCCATAGTTCACAAAACAATACTCTTCAAGAAAACAACACTAAGCGGGAAAAATAAAAACGATGGTTCTGAACCGAGGCTGCCGTTGATTTGTTCTCCGGGATTCAAGACGGGTGTCGCTACACTGGGCAGAACTGATCCCCCCCCCTTGATATTCCCGGCTTCCGTTTCACAAACCTCAGAGCGGTTACCAACCAGTTTCAAAAACACAAAAGGAATCTTATTTCCTGGGGCGTAGATTGTACTTCACTTTATCAGAAACAACGTGGTCCGGGAAGGCTCCCTCCAATTCATCAGGCGTGACAGCTGGGCTCTTTTCTGTATCCAAAATCTTTCTGTAGTCGGATAGCACCACAGGGCTCACCAGATCTGGAGAGACACGTCGGCAGTGCGTTGAATGTATCCACCGCTTCTTGTTAGTGACTCTCACAGCAGTTCGCGTAGCCAGCAGCACTTGCTCAGGGCCATGCCATCTCGGTTCCAAACTGCTGGATCGTTCAAATACTTTGACCATCACGTGGTCCCCAGGGCGGAGATCGTGAGCCTCACCAGTGGAGTTATCAGGGAGCGCCTCTCGAACCTGTTGATGGATAGAAAGCAAATCATTTGTTAATCGTGCCAGATAATCGTTCATCATTATACAAGGCATATCATGTATCAAACGAGGTTTTGGAACTCCCCAAATATTCATAGGCCTTCCAAACACCACTTCGTAGGGTGTGAGGCCAGATCGAGAATGTGGCACTGACCGAATGGACAGCAATGCCAGAGGCAAAGCGTCCGGCCATTTCAGAGATGTAGATGCCACTATCTTTGCTAGCTTCAGCTTCAGAGTTGCATTGTATCGTTCTACTAAACCTGCTGATTGCGGATGAAAGACAGCGTGGAATCGTTGCTTGATTCCCAATCCTTTCAGGACGTACTCCACTACTTTCCCAATGAAATGAGGGCCATTATCACTCCACATAAGTTTACAAACACCGTAGCGCGGGAAGTACTCCTTGAGTAACACCTTAGCTGTTGTCAATGCTGTATTGTCTTTCGTAGGGTAAGCCTCAATCCATTTGCTGAAGGCACACACCACTACTAGGACATACTTGAGATTATTACAGCGTTCCAGCTGGATGTAATCCATTTGTAGTACTTCGAATGGTGCAGTAGGTGGAACAAACCCTCCTTTAGGAGTATGAGTCCCTTGTCCAGGATTGTGCTGCAAACATATCAGACAGGTCTGCACTACTCTCTTAGCCGTGCTAGCAATGTCAGCATTTTCCCAAACTTGTGTAAGCAATTTAGTAATTGCGAGAGCTCCAATGTGTGCCAGCCCGTGTGTCATTTGCACCATTGTTTGTAAATAGGCCATGGGTAGTTTCCATCTCTCCATATCTTTACTACGCCAGCAACCCTCATCATCCAATACTCCTTCAGTGGCCCATTTCATACGTTCTGCCTCAGATGCTGACTTCTGTATATCTAGTATTTCTTCTCTAGCATCATGCCACCGCTCAGCTTGTGACTTCACCACATACATGGGGAAATTATTTTGCAGCATAGCGGTCTCTCTCGCGATGCGGTCTGCGAAAGCATTGCCTTGCCCTATTTTGTCCGTCACCTTTTTGTGTGCACTACACTTGACTATTGCAACTTTCTTTGGGCATAACAGTGCATTCAGGAGATCGCGTACCAACTCTCCATGCATGATGTGTACTCCGTGTGAAGTCAGGAATCCTCATTCCTTCCAAAGTAGGCCAAAATCATGCACTACTCCAAAAGCGTAACGACTATCCGTGTAAATGTTCACACATAGCTCAGCACTTAACTCACATGCTTTCGTTAAGGCTATCAATTCAGCTGCTTGAGCCGATTTCTGGGGTATTCGTGCTGCTTCTACCACGGTCTTAAGTGTCGTGATCGCATAAGCTGCGGAAGTCGTACCATCTGGTAACCTCACACACGATCCATCAACCCACAGTTCCCCATCTACATCTGGAAATGGCGTATCCTGTAAATCGATACGACCCTTTGTCTGTTCCTCAGTCAGAAAAACACAATCATGTTGTTCTTCCTTCTGGGTCTCAGCAACAGGATCCGGCAGTAAAGTAGCAGGATTTAGTGTCGCACATCGCTTTAGTGTGATGTGCGGCGCCAACAATGTTAGCTCATATCCTGTCAAACGGGCACTTGTTAGATGCTGCGTTTTTGTTTGATTCAGTAACGCATCTACCGCATGGGGAACTAGCACCAACAATTTGTGTGACAAAACTATTCCCTCACTTTGTCGTATCGCAACTGCTGTTGCTGCAACTGCTCGAAAACATCCAGGCAATCCTCGAGCCACAGGGTTGAGTACCGCCGAGAAGTATGCACAAGGCCTCTGTTTGTCTCCGTGTGTCTGCACTAACATTGACAATGCGCACCCATCCTTCTCGTGTACATATAATGTAAAAATCTTTGTGTAATCAGGTGTACCCAACACTGGTGCAGAACAAAGAGCTTGTCTCAATTGCTCAAAAGCATTCTGACATTCATCCGTCCATTCAATGGGAATCGGTGTATCTTTAGACAACAATGCCAACAATGGTTTAGCGATATGTGAAAAACCCAATATCCATTGCCTACAAAAAGACGTCAAACCTATAAAGGCGCGAACATCCTTCTGAGTGCGAGGGACTGGAGTATCTAGGATTGCTTGAATTCGATCTGGTGTCAATGCACGGCCCTCCTTAGACAAAAGATGACCGAGGTAGGTCACCTTTGGTCTACAATATTGTAGCTTTTTCTTCGAAACTTTATGATTATGTTTGGCCAGGAAGGAAAGCAAAGAAAAGGTACTCTTCTCACATTGTTCTGGCGTGTCTGCAGCAAGTAAGATATCGTCTACATATTGAATGAGAACCACTCCCTCTTGTAAGTCAAAGGAATCAAGCTGTCTTTTTAATGCCTGACTATAAATGCTAGGACTTTCAGTATAGCCTTGAGGAATTCGACAGAATCTGTACGATTTATTATTTAATGTAAAGCCGAATAGATATCGACTGTCAGGATGTACAGGGATCGAAAAGAAGGCATTCTTCAAATCGATGACTGTAAAAGTAGTTGCCGTCGATGGAACCAACGTAAGCAACGTGGTGATGTCAGACACCACCGGGTACTGAGGCACTACTATCTTGTTTATTTCCCTCAAATCAATAATGAAACGGTAAACCTTAGCATCTGTATCTCTTTTAAGAATCGGTAAAATTGGGCTATTGCAAACATTGTAGGGGACTTCCTCAACTACTCCTGCCAAAATCAAATCGTTCACAATGTGCATCAAAGCAAGTTCTCCTTCTCTGGAAATCTTATATTGTGGGACACGTGGTAGAGATACTCCCTCCTTTACAGTAATACGTACTGGAGGGATTAACATCTGCCCCACATCCGTGTCAGAAGTGGCCCACAACGTGTTTGGTAAGGAGGCCAATACTTCAGATTCATGGAGAAAACACACTCGCTCAAAGTCTGGGTAATTCTCATTCAACACAACTCGCACTCCTTCTGGGGCACAGCGAATAGTAGCTCGAAAGTGTTTTAACATATTGAGTCCAATAATATTATCTGGTGTATTTGGAGACAACAAAAAGGGACATGGGGCAGCAAATTTATTAACATGAAATGCAACTGGTTGAGACAATGGGCTAGAAGTAGGTGTTCCATCGAACCCTATTGCTGTAATTACCTCGCCAGACAGGGGAGCCCTTGGAACCAAGTATTTGGACAAAGCGCTACGAGTAGCTCCTGTATCGACCAGAAATTGATCAGTGGAACCCAGAACATGTGCTTCTATGTATGGACCCCTTTGATCAACTGGTATCTCAACCGATTCCACACCCCATCCTACGCAATCCTATGCATAATGCTCATCCTGTGGTTCAGCAGGACCACCCTCATTTATCTGATATTGATTGCGGTTATCAAACGTATTATAATCAGACTGACCACGACCCCTTGCTCCATATCCTCCACGATCATTCGTACCATAGCCTCCTCGATCATTCGTGCCATAACCTCCGCTTGACCCTCCATAATAATTCCTAGACCTTCCACTTCCTCGTCCCCTCAAATTACGCTGCTCTCGAAACACCGGACAGTCTGCAATCCAATGCCCAAACTGTTTGCAGTATGCACATTGATTCACAGAAATGTCAGAACGAGGGGGAGGAGCATTACTGTATGATCCTCGCCCTCCTCTGTTATTTCCTCTCGTAGCCTGAACCTGGGCTAACATTACCTTCGTCTTCAAATCCTTTGCTTTCTTTTCACTACTTTCTTTTTCCTCTAATTCCTGTCTTTCATAATATTGAGCCATAGTCAATAAAGAAGCAGGGGTTGCTGTGGTCCATGAACTTTCACTCGCTTTCAATCGTTTCGCAATCTCCGGTAGGAGATTAGCCACATACTTATCAACGAAGAAATGCCTGCCAGTATCTTCTGTCAATAATTGACCACTGTAATCATGGAACGCTTCCTCGAAGCGAGAGAAAAAATCGGAAACTGATTCATCCGCTTTCTGCTTACAAGAGGCTAATATAGTCCAATCAATCTTTTTAGCGGGAGCAAGAGTCTTTAGTTTTGTTAGTATGGCCCCTGGAAGGTCTAATATTAATTGACACGGCTTACATGCTGGTTCTCTATCTAAATCAGCCTGAACAAGATCTTTCCAAGTGGCCCCGAGAGTCGTGAGGTCATCAAACCTACGAATCGCTCTCCACATATCAGGGGGCAATATCAACCCGAAAAATAGATCAATATCAACTAACGTCATGATACATGAAGAAATTGCACTTTCAACATTTTCATAAAAAGCCGCAGGGTTTTTACGGGGATCAGGTAAAGCATTCTTAAGCGCCATGACATCTGCTCTATTCCAAGGCGTATAAACCCAATTATATACAAAATACCCTTTCGCGTCTTTGGATCTTTTATCATCATCTGTGCCATCCCCTTTATGAGGGACATATAAAGGCGCAGCTTCTCGCATAGGTCTAACATTAATCGCAGCGATCTTATCTGTTTCAAAGATAGGGCATTCTTTGGATATCCCCGTCGCTCCGGACGTAGACGAATTCTTCGACTTTTCCAACTCCCGTAGTCGTGTCGCCTCATTACGCAGTTCAATCAAACGCTTGAAGAAGTCGTCCGCATCTGAAAGAACAAAAAGACCTTTACGAAAATTCTCACGACCCTTGGATATCTCCTTTGGTTCTAACTCGAGAGAATATTTTCTATACCGCTCAACAACTTCATCTCCAAAATGATCTAAAAAATACAGTCGTTCCTTATCAGGCCACTGTTCCATTTGTTCAGTAACGTAAGAAACAGTAACAGTATTAATATTTAGTTTTCGTGCAAATGAACGTAATTCCGCAGCTCGTTCCGCATGTAACCTGGTACGCTGTGTTCGATCACTATCCTCGTCCGAGTCCTCGTTCGGAGCCGTAGGTACGACGTACGGAGGCGGACAACGATCTAGTAATGAAAAATCATCTGTTTCATTAGTAAGGACTGGATAAAGAGGACGCCTGATAGGGAATTGACCATTAACCTGTAAATTGCGTTCTCGTCTCTCCCTCACTTTCTTTTCCTGTAATTCCTTCTCCTGTAGCTGTAAAGCTTTGTCATGTGCAGCCTTCCGCTGCACTTTCTCCGCCAAGGCTTCCTCACGCTTCGCTCGTTCACGCACCTCTTTCTCCCACATACGCACACAATCAAACATATCTTGTCTAGACCTTCGCTGAAACAAACACTGCTCTACATACTGTACCTTTCGAAGGTCAAACGACCCATATAGCGGCCACTGTAATTCACGATCAGTCTTAGTATACTTATGCCATAATGTACTATACATTATAGGTGGAATACCGAATTTGACATACATTTCACGATTTGGAGTCCCCTCTGGGGGAGCCGGCTGCTTTTCACTTAATCGATAATTGGTACCATTTTCAGAACAGCACATCCTACGGAGTGTGCTAAAAACAGGCATGTTCCAAAAAGTACCACGAAAATGTGATACTACAAAAATGTCACCTAACGCGGTGTACCGTTCAAATCAAATAAATCAGAGAAATATCCCTACATGCCTGCCTATGTGAGGTGCACTTCACATATTCAAATTCAAATTCAAAGATTCAAAACGTTAGCTAACAAATTCAAATTCAAATTCAAAGTTTCAAAAAGCCACAGTAAGTGTCAGTAGACTACCTCACCGCTCAAAAGCTTACCAAATATTTTCAAACGTCCAAAGTCCAACTGCCAAGTTCTGTGGTCAAATCAGCCAAAACGGCACATCACGACAATCCAAGATCAGAATCTCAGTCGAGGACCGGCGCCACCTGGAAGGTCAGATCGGAAGGAAGGGAAAACACACCGTGGGTGCCAAGACTCGGGTCACTCAGTGGCAGCGTACGCGTCCATGGCGAGTTTCCTGACCTTCGTCACGACCTCTCCTTCGGGCATCCGAGTCGCCGATGAGTCCCTTCGTGGTCGCCAATTGTGGTATTGGGTTCAAATCAGGCCTACATACTCTGCTAAACTCTCGAACGCCTTAGTATAGAAGTTGGCACGGACACTGGAAAAGGTAAAAGACAAGTTTATTAAGACCCCATGGGGTGGTGATACATTCCTACAGCACCCTTCGGCAATGTAAGAAGTAGCACCCCGAACATCGGTGCGCGACCTCTTTTATATAGTTTAATAGCAATAAAAAGATAGGCGGTTACAAGTTACACATTTTAGGTACATATAAGGTCATTTTTGGAACAAAGCCAGCACGTGGGAGGAGTTCAACGGCACTGGTCAGTTAGTGTGAACATTCCTAAAGAGTGACCAGTTGATGCATAGTGCGCATGTGCGCTTGACCAGTACTAAAAATAGCCTGTTGCCGAGCAGAATAGTGACCATGGGTATCGAGAAAGGACGAAAGGGCACACTGACCACGAGGCAGCGTGTTTATAGGAAACGGAAGTCAGAGGGATTCAAAATGGCCCCCGTTCGTTTTGGTCAAGTTAACAGAAAAGACCGTGTAGCTGTGCTAAACGCTAACTCAGGAGCTGCCAAAACACGACACCAGGTCTCCCAAAAAATGGTACCTCACTTGCCTGGGTCTGCCTAGTGCCTGCGACAGAAACCAGCACAAAACGTAACATGTTTGCATCTCAATTTCACAGTGAAATCGTGCCCTTTTTTTGGCAAAGAGCCTACCTTTTGTTTTTGAATCCTAGCTCTGCCGGCACCTAGGGAAACCTAGCAAACCTATACATTTTTGAAAACTAGACACCCAGGGGAATTCAGGATGGGGTGACTCGACTGCCTACTACCAGGTTCTGTTACCCAGAATCCCTTGCAAAGCTAAGAAATTGACAAAAAAATGCATTTCCCTCACATTTCCGTGGTGGAAAGTTCTGGAATCTGCGTGGATCAACAAATTTCTACCCACCCAGCGTTACCCCAGGTCTCCCGAAAACAATGGTACCTCACTTGCCTGGGTCTGCCTAGTGCCTGTGACAGGAAACAGCGCAAAATGTAACATGTTTGCACCTCAATTTCGCAGTGAAATTGTGCCCTTTTTTGGCAAAGAGCCTACCTTTTGTTTTTGACCCCTAGCTCTGCCGGCACCTAGGGAAACCTAGCAAACCTATACATTTCTGAAAACTAGATACCCAGGGGAATTCAGGATGGGGTGACTCGACTGCCTACCACCAGGTTCTGTTACCCAGAATCCCTTGCAAATCTAAGAAATTCACACAAAAAACGCATTTCCCTCACATTTCTGTGGTGGAAAGTTCTCGAATCTGCGTGGATCAACAAATTTCCACCCACCCAGCGTTCCGCCGGGTCTCCCAAAAAAAATGGTACCTCACTTGCCTGGGTCTGCCTAGTGCCTGCAAGAGGAAACAGCGCAAAATGCAACATGGTCGCACCGCAATTTCGCAGTGAAAATGTGCCCTTATTTGGCAAAGAGCCTACCTTTCGTTTTTGAACCCTAGCTCTGCCGGCACCTAGGGAAACCCAGCAAACCTATACATTTTTGAAAACTAGACACCCAGGGGAATTTAGGATGGGGTGACTCGACTGCCTCCCACCAGGTTCTGTTACCCAGAATCCCTTGCAAAGCTAAGAAATTGACAAAAAACGCATTTCCCTCACATTTCTGTGGTGGAAAGTTCTGGAATCTGCGTCAATCAACACATTTCCACCCACCCAGCGTCCCCCCAGGTCTCCCGAAAAAAATGGTACCTCACTTGCCTGGGTCTGCCTAGTGCCGGCGACAGGAAACAGCTCAAAATGTAACATGTTTGCACCTCAATTTCGTAGTGAAATCGTGCCCTTTTTTGGCAAAGAGCCTACCTTTTGTTTTTGACCCCTAGCTCTGCCGGCACCTAGGGAAACCTAGCAAACCTATACATTTTTGAACAGTAGACACCCTGGGTAATTCAGGATGGGGTGACTCGACTGCCTACCACCAGGTTCTGTTACCCAGAATCCCTTGCAAAGCTAAGAAATTGACAAAAAAACGCATTTCCCTCAAATTTCTGTGGTGGAAAGTTCTGGAATCTGCGTGGATCAACAAATTTCCACCCACCCAGCGTTCCCCCGGGTCTCCCAAAAAAAATTGTACCTTACTTGCCTGGGTCTGCCTAGTGCCTGCGACAGGAAACAGCGCAAAACGCAACATGGTCGCACCTCAATTTCGCAGTGAAATTGTGCCCTTTTTTGGCAAAGAGCCCACCTTTTGTTTTTGAACCCTAGCTCTGCCGGCACCTAGGGAAACCTAGCAAACCTATACATTTCTGAAAACTAGACACCCAGGGAAATTCAGGATGGGGTGACTCGACTGCCTCCCATCAGGATCTGTTACCCAGAATCCCTTGCCATTCTAAGAAATTGACAAAAAAAACGCATTTTCCTCACATTTCTGTGGTGGAAAGTTCTGGAATCTGCGTGGATCAACGAATTTACACCTACCCAGCGTTCCCCCAGGTCTCCCAAAAAAAATGGTACCTCACTTGCCTGGGTCTGCCTAGTGCCTGCGACAGAAACCAGCGCAAAACATAACATGTTTGCATCTCAATTTCGCAGTGAAATCGTGCCCTTTTTTTGGCAAAGAGCCTACCTTTTGTTTTTGAATCCTAGCTCTGCCGGCACCTAGGGAAACCTAGCAAACCTATACATTTTTGAAAACTAGACACCCAGGGGAATTCAGGATGGGGTGACTCGACTGCCTACCACCAGGTTCTGTTACCCAGAAACCCTTGCAAATCTAAGAAATTCACAAAAAAAACACATTTCCCTCACATTTCTGTGGTGGAAAGTTCTGGAATCTGCGTGGATCAACAAATTTCCACCCACCCAGCGTTCCCCCGGGTTTCCCGAAAAAAATGGTACCTCACTTGCCTGGGTCTGCCTAGTGCCTGCGACAGGAAACAGCGCAAAACGCAACGTGGTCGCACCTCAATTTCGCAGTGAAATCGTGCCCTTTTTTGGCAAAGAGCCTACCTTTTGTTTTTTAACCCTAGCTCTGCCGGCACCTAGGGAAACCTAGCAAACCTATACATTTCTGAAAACTAGACACCCAGGGGAATTCAGGATGGGGTTACTCGACTGCCTCCCACCAGGATCTGTTACCCAGAATCCCTTGCAAATCTAAGAAATTGACAAAAAAAATGCATTTTCCTCACATTTCTGTGGTGGAAAGTTCTGGAATCTGCGTGGATCAACACATTTTCACCTACCCAGCGTTCCCCCAGGTCTCCCAAAAAAAATGGTACCTCACTTGCCTGGGTCTGCCTAGTGCCTGCGACAGAAACCAGCGCAAAACGTAACATGTTTGCATCTCAATTTCGCAGTGAAATCGTGCCCTTTTTTGGCAAAGAGCCTACCTTTTGTTTTTGACCCCTAGCTCTGCCGGCACCTAGGGAAACCTAGCAAACCTATACATTTCTGAAAACTAGATACCCAGGGGAATTCAGGATGGGGTGACTCGACTGCCTACCACCAGGTTCTGTTACCCAGAATCCCTTGCAAATCTAAGAAATTCACACAAAAAACGCATTTCCCTCACATTTCTGTGGTGGAAAGTTCTGGAATCTGCGTGGATCAACAAATTTCCACCCACCCAGCGTTCCCCCGGGTTTCCCGAAAAAAATGGTACCTCACTTGCCTGGGTCTGCCTAGTGCCTGCGACAGGAAACAGCGCAAAACGCAACGTGGTCGCACCTCAATTTCGCAGTGAAATCGTGCCCTTTTTTGGCAAAGAGCCTACCTTTTGTTTTTTAACCCTAGCTCTGCCGGCACCTAGGGAAACCTAGCAAACCTATACATTTCTGAAAACTAGACACCCAGGGGAATTCAGGATGGGGTTACTCGACTGCCTCCCACCAGGATCTGTTACCCAGAATCCCTTGCAAATCTAAGAAATTGACAAAAAAAATGCATTTTCCTCACATTTCTGTGGTGGAAAGTTCTGGAATCTGCGTGGATCAACACATTTTCACCTACCCAGCGTTCCCCCAGGTCTCCCAAAAAAAATGGTACCTCACTTGCCTGGGTCTGCCTAGTGCCTGCGACAGAAACCAGCGCAAAACGTAACATGTTTGCATCTCAATTTCGCAGTGAAATCGTGCCCTTTTTTGGCAAAGAGCCTACCTTTTGTTTTTGACCCCTAGCTCTGCCGGCACCTAGGGAAACCTAGCAAACCTATACATTTCTGAAAACTAGATACCCAGGGGAATTCAGGATGGGGTGACTCGACTGCCTACCACCAGGTTCTGTTACCCAGAATCCCTTGCAAATCTAAGAAATTCACACAAAAAACGCATTTCCCTCACATTTCTATGGTGGAAAGTTCTGGAATCTGCGTGGATCAACAAATTTCTACCCACCCAGCGTTACCCCAGGTCTCCCGAAAACAATGGTACCTCACTTGCCTGGGTCTGCCTAGTGCCTGTGACAGGAAACAGCGCAAAATGTAACATGTTTGCACCTCAATTTCGCAGTGAAATTGTGCCATTTTTGGTAAAGAGCCTACCTTTTGTTTTTGACCCCTAGCTCTGACGGCACCTAGGGAAACCTAGCAAACCTATACATTTCTGAAAACTAGACACCCAGGGGAATTCAGGATGGGGTGACTCGACTGCCTACCACCAGGTTCTGTTACCCAGAATCCCTTGCAAATCTAAGAAATTCACACAAAAAACGCATTTCCCTCACATTTCTGTGGTGGAAAGTTCTGGAATCTGCGTGGATCAACAAATTTCCACCCACCCAGCGTTCCCCCGGGTTTCCCGAAAAAAATGGTACCTCACTTGCCTGGGTCTGCCTAGTGCCTGCGACAGGAAACAGCGCAAAACGCAACGTGGTCGCACCTCAATTTCGCAGTGAAATCGTGCCCTTTTTTGGCAAAGAGCCTACCTTTTGTTTTTGAACCCTAGCTCTGCCGGCACCTAGGGAAACCTAGCAAACCTATACATTTCTGAAAACTAGATACCCAGGGGAATTCAGGATGGGGTGACTCGACTGCCTACCACCAGGTTCTGTTACCCAGAATCCCTTGCAAATCTAAGAAATTCACACAAAAAAACGCATTTCCCTCACATTTCTGTGGTGGAAAGTTCTCGAATCTGCGTGGATCAACAAATTTCCACCCACCCAGCGTTCCGCCGGGTCTCCCAAAAAAAATGGTACCTCACTTGCCTGGGTCTGCCTAGTGCCTGCAAGAGGAAACAGCGCAAAACGCAACATGGTCGCACCTCAATTTCGCAGTGAAATTGTGCCCTTTTTTGGCAAAGAGCCCACCTTTTGTTTTTGAACCCTAGCTCTGCCGGCACCTAGGGAAACCTAGCAAACCTATAGATTTCTGAAAACTAGACACCCAGGGAAATTCAGGATGGGGTGACTCGACTGCCTACCACCAGGTTCTGTTACCCAGAATCCCTTGCAAAGCTAAGAAATTGACAAAAAAACGCATTTCCCTCAAATTTCTGTGGTGGAAAGTTCTGGAATCTGCGTGGATCAACAAATTTCCACCCACCCAGCGTTCCCCCGGGTCTCCCAAAAAAAATTGTACCTTACTTGCCTGGGTCTGCCTAGTGCCTGCGACAGGAAACAGCGCAAAACGCAACATGGTCGCACCTCAATTTCGCAGTGAAATTGTGCCCTTTTTTGGCAAAGAGCCCACCTTTTGTTTTTGAACCCTAGCTCTGCCGGCACCTAGGGAAACCTAGCAAACCTATACATTTCTGAAAACTAGACACCCAGGGAAATTCAGGATGGGGTGACTCGACTGCCTCCCATCAGGATCTGTTACCCAGAATCCCTTGCCATTCTAAGAAATTGACAAAAAAAACGCATTTTCCTCACATTTCTGTGGTGGAAAGTTCTGGAATCTGCGTGGATCAACGAATTTACACCTACCCAGCGTTCCCCCAGGTCTCCCAAAAAAAATGGTACCTCACTTGCCTGGGTCTGCCTAGTGCCTGCGACAGAAACCAGCGCAAAACATAACATGTTTGCATCTCAATTTCGCAGTGAAATCGTGCCCTTTTTTTGGCAAAGAGCCTACCTTTTGTTTTTGAATCCTAGCTCTGCCGGCACCTAGGGAAACCTAGCAAACCTATACATTTTTGAAAACTAGACACCCAGGGGAATTCAGGATGGGGTGACTCGACTGCCTACCACCAGGTTCTGTTACCCAGAAACCCTTGCAAATCTAAGAAATTCACAAAAAAAACACATTTCCCTCACATTTCTGTGGTGGAAAGTTCTGGAATCTGCGTGGATCAACAAATTTCCACCCACCCAGCGTTCCCCCGGGTTTCCCGAAAAAAATGGTACCTCACTTGCCTGGGTCTGCCTAGTGCCTGCGACAGGAAACAGCGCAAAACGCAACGTGGTCGCACCTCAATTTCGCAGTGAAATCGTGCCCTTTTTTGGCAAAGAGCCTACCTTTTGTTTTTTAACCCTAGCTCTGCCGGCACCTAGGGAAACCTAGCAAACCTATACAATTCTGAAAACTAGACACCCAAGGGGAATTCAGGATGGGGTTACTCGACTGCCTCCCACCAGGATCTGTTACCCAGAATCCCTTGCAAATCTAAGAAATTGACAAAAAAAATGCATTTTCCTCACATTTCTGTGGTGGAAAGTTCTGGAATCTGCGTGGATCAACACATTTTCACCTACCCAGCGTTCCCCCTGGTCTCCCAAAAAAAATGGTACCTCACTTGCCTGGGTCTGCCTAGTGCCTGCGACAGAAACCAGCGCAAAACGTAACATGTTTGCATCTCAATTTCGCAGTGAAATCGTGCCCTTTTTTGGCAAAGAGCCTACCTTTTGTTTTTGACCCCTAGCTCTGCCGGCACCTAGGGAAACCTAGCAAACCTATACATTTCTGAAAACTAGATACCCAGGGGAATTCAGGATGGGGTGACTCGACTGCCTACCACCAGGTTCTGTTACCCAGAATCCCTTGCAAATCTAAGAAATTCACACAAAAAACGCATTTCCCTCACATTTCTGTGGTGGAAAGTTTTGGAATCTGCGTGGATCAACAAATTTCCACCCACCCAGCGTTCCCCCGGGTTTCCCGAAAAAAATGGTACCTCACTTGCCTGGGTCTGCCTAGTGCCTGCGACAGGAAACAGCGCAAAACGCAACGTGGTCGCACCTCAATTTCGCAGTGAAATCGTGCCCTTTTTTGGCAAAGAGCCTACCTTTTGTTTTTTAACCCTAGCTCTGCCGGCACCTAGGGAAACCTAGCAAACCTATACATTTCTGAAAACTAGACACCCAGGGGAATTCAGGATGGGGTTACTCGACTGCCTCCCACCAGGATCTGTTACCCAGAATCCCTTGCAAATCTAAGAAATTGACAAAAAAAATGCATTTTCCTCACATTTCTGTGGTGGAAAGTTCTGGAATCTGCGTGGATCAACACATTTTCACCTACCCAGCGTTCCCCCAGGTCTCCCAAAAAAAATGGTACCTCACTTGCCTGGGTCTGCCTAGTGCCTGCGACAGAAACCAGCGCAAAACGTAACATGTTTGCATCTCAATTTCGCAGTGAAATCGTGCCCTTTTTTGGCAAAGAGCCTACCTTTTGTTTTTGACCCCTAGCTCTGCCGGCACCTAGGGAAACCTAGCAAACCTATACATTTCTGAAAACTAGATCCCCAGGGGAATTCAGGATGGGGTGACTCGACTGCCTACCACCAGGTTCTGTTACCCAGAATCCCTTGCAAATCTAAGAAATTCACACAAAAAACGCATTTCCCTCACATTTCTATGGTGGAAAGTTCTGGAATCTGCGTGGATCAACAAATTTCTACCCACCCAGCGTTACCCCAGGTCTCCCGAAAACAATGGTACCTCACTTGCCTGGGTCTGCCTAGTGCCTGTGACAGGAAACAGCGCAAAATGTAACATGTTTGCACCTCAATTTCGCAGTGAAATTGTGCCCTTTTTTGGCAAAGAGCCTACCTTTTGTTTTTGACCCCTAGCTCTGACGGCACCTAGGGAAACCTAGCAAACCTATACATTTCTGAAAACTAGACACCCAGGGGAATTCAGGATGGGGTGACTCGACTGCCTACCACCAGGTTCTGTTACCCAGAATCCCTTGCAAATCTAAGAAATTCACACAAAAAACGCATTTCCCTCACATTTCTGTGGTGGAAAGTTCTGGAATCTGCGTGGATCAACAAATTTCCACCCACCCAGCGTTCCCCCGGGTTTCCCGAAAAAAATGGTACCTCACTTGCCTGGGTCTGCCTAGTGCCTGCGACAGGAAACAGCGCAAAACGCAACGTGGTCGCACCTCAATTTCGCAGTGAAATCGTGCCCTTTTTTGGCAAAGAGCCTACCTTTTGTTTTTGAACCCTAGCTCTGCCGGCACCTAGGGAAACCTAGCAAACCTATACATTTCTGAAAACTAGATACCCAGGGGAATTCAGGATGGGGTGACTCGACTGCCTACCACCAGGTTCTGTTACCCAGAATCCCTTGCAAATCTAAGAAATTCACACAAAAAAACGCATTTCCCTCACATTTCTGTGGTGGAAAGTTCTCGAATCTGCGTGGATCAACAAATTTCCACCCACCCAGCGTTCCGCCGGGTCTCCCAAAAAAAATGGTACCTCACTTGCCTGGGTCTGCCTAGTGCCTGCAAGAGGAAACAGCGCAAAATGCAACATGGTCGCACCGCAATTTCGCAGTGAAAATGTGCCCTTATTTGGCAAAGAGCCTACCTTTTATTTTTCAAACCCTAGCTCTGCCGGCACCTAGGGAAACCCAGCAAACCTATACATTTTTGAAAACTAGACACCCAGGGGAATTTAGGATGGGGTGACTCGACTGCCTCCCACCAGGTTCTGTTACCCAGAATCCCTTGCAAAGCTAAGAAATTGACAAAAAAATGCATTTCCCTCACATTTCTGTGGTGGAAAGTTCTGGAATCTGCGTCAATCAACAAATTTTCACCCACCCAGCGTCCCCCCAGGTCTCCCGAAAAAAATGGTACCTCACTTGCCTGGGTCTGCCTAGTGCCGGCGACAGGAAACAGCTCAAAATGTAACATGTTTGCACCTCAATTTCGTAGTGAAATCGTGCCCTTTTTTGGCGAAGAGCCTACCTTTTGTTTTTGACCCCTAGCTCTGCCGGCACCTAGGGAAACCTAGCAAACCTATACATTTCTGAAAACTAGATACCCAGGGGAATTCAGGATGGGGTGACTCGACTGCCTACCACCAGGTTCTGTTACCCAGAATCCCTTGCAAATCTAAGAAATTCACACAAAAAACGCATTTCCCTCACATTTCTGTGGTGGAAAGTTCTCGAATCTGCGTGGATCAACAAATTTCCACCCACCCAGCGTTCCGCCGGGTCTCCCAAAAAAAATGGTACCTCACTTGCCTGGGTCTGCCTAGTGCCTGCAAGAGGAAACAGCGCAAAATGCAACATGGTCGCACCGCAATTTCGCAGTGAAAATGTGCCCTTATTTGGCAAAGAGCCTACCTTTCGTTTTTGAACCCTAGCTCTGCCGGCACCTAGGGAAACCCAGCAAACCTATACATTTTTGAAAACTAGACACCCAGGGGAATTCAGGATGGGGTGACTCGACTGCCTACCACCAGGTTCTGTTACCCAGAATCCCTTGCAAAGCTAAGAAATTGATAGAAAAACGCATTTCCCTCAAATTTCTGTGGTGGAAAGTTCCGGAATCTGCGTGGATCAACAAATTTCCACCCACCCAGCGTTCCCCCGGGTCTCCCGAAAAAAATGGTACCTTACTTGCCTGGGTCTGCCTAGTGCCTGCGACAGGAAACAGCGCAAAACGCAACGTGGTCGCACCTCAATTTCGCAGTGAAATTGTGCCCTTTTTTGGCAAAGAGCCCACCTTTTGTTTTTGAACCCTAGCTCTGCCGGCACCTAGGGAAACCTAGCAAACCTATACATTTCTGAAAACTAGACACCCAGGGGAATTCAGGATGGGGTGACTCGACTGCCTCCCACCAGGATCTGTTACCCAGAATCCCTTGCCATTCTAAGAAATTGACAAAAAAAACGCATTTTCCTCACATTTCTGTGGTGGAAAGTTCTGGAATCTGCGTGGATCAACGAATTTCCACCTACCCAGCGTTCCCCCAGGTCTCCCAAAAAAAATGGTACCTCACTTGCCTGGGTCTGCCTAGTGCCTGCGACAGAAACCAGCGCAAAACATAACATGTTTGCATCTCAATTTCGCAGTGAAATCGTGCCCTTTTTTTGGCAAAGAGCCTACCTTTTGTTTTTGAATCCTAGCTCTGCCGGCACCTAGGGAAACCTAGCAAACCTATACATTTTTGAAAATTAGACACCCAGGGGAATTCAGGATGGGGTGACTCGACTGCCTACCACCAGGTTCTGTTACCCAGAATCCCTTGCAAAGCTAAGAAATTGACAAAAAAATGCATTTTCCTCACATTTCTGTGGTGGAAAGTTCTGGAATCTGCGTGGATCAACAAATTTCTACCCACCCAGCGTTCCCCCGGGTTTCCCAAAAAAAATGGTACCTCACTTGCCTGGGTCTGCCTAGTGCCTGCGACAGGAAACAGCGCAAAACGCAACATGGTCGCACCTCAATTTCGCAGTGAAATCGTGCCCTTTTTTGGCAAAGAGCCTACCTTTTGTTTTTGAACCCTAGCTCTGCCGGCACCTAGGGAAACCTAGCAAACCTATACATTTCTGAAAACTAGACACCATGGGGAATTCAGGATGGGGTGACTCGACTGCCTCCCACCAGGATCTGTTATCCAGAATCCCTTGCAAATCTAAGAAATTGACAAAAAAACGCATTTTCCTCACATTTCTGTGGTGGAAAGTTCTGGAATCTGCGTGGATCAACAAATTTCCACCTACCCAGCGTTCCCCCAGGTCTCCCAAAAAATGGTACCTCACTTGCCTGGGTCTGCCTACTGCCTGCGACAGAAACCAGCGCAAAATGTAACATGTTTGCATCTCAATTTCACAGTGAAATCGTGCCCTTTTTTTGGCAAAGAGCCTACCTTTTGTTTTTGAATCCTAGCTCTGCCGGCACCTAGGGAAACCTAGCAAACCTATACATTTTTGAAAACTAGACACCCAGGGGAATTCAGGATGGGGTGACTCGACAGCCTACTACCAGGTTCTGTTACCCAGAATCCCTTGCAAAGCTAAGAAATTGACAAACAAACGCATTTCCCTCACATTTCCGTGGTGGAAAGTTCTGGAATCTGCGTGGATCAACAAATTTCTACCCACCCAGCGTTACCCCAGGTCTCCCGAAAACAATGGTACCTCACTTGCCTGGGTCTGCCTAGTGCCTGTGACAGGAAACAGCGCAAAATGTAACATGTTTGCACCTCAATTTCGCAGTGAAATTGTGCCCTTTTTTGGCGAAGAGCCTACCTTTTGTTTTTGACCCCTAGCTCTGCCGGCACCTAGGGAAACCTAGCAAACCTATACATTTCTGAAAACTAGATACCCAGGGGAATTCAGGATGGGGTGACTCGACTGCCTACCACCAGGTTCTGTTACCCAGAATCCATTGCAAATCTAAGAAATTCACACAAAAAACGCATTTCCCTCACATTTCTGTGGTGGAAAGTTCTCGAATCTGCGTGGATCAACAAATTTCCACCCACCCAGCGTTCCGCCGGGTCTCCCAAAAAAAATGGTACCTCACTTGCCTGGGTCTGCCTAGTGCCTGCAAGAGGAAACAGCGCAGAAATGCAACATGGTCGCACCGCAATTTCGCAGTGAAAATGTGCCCTTATTTGGCAAAGAGCCTACCTTTCGTTTTTGAACCCTAGCTCTGCCGGCACCTAGGGAAACCCAGCATACCTATACATTTTTTAAAACTAGACACCCAGGGGAATTCAGGATGGGGTGACTCGACTGCCTACCACCAGGTTCTGTTACCCAGAATCCCTTGCAAATCTAAGAAATTCACAAAAAAAACGCATTTCCCTCACATTTCTGTGGTGGAAAGTTCTGGAATCTGCGTGGATCAACAAATTTCCACCCACCCAGCATTCCCCCGGGTTTCCCGAAAAAAATGGTACCTCACTTGCCTGGGTCTGCCTAGTGCCTGCGACAGGAAACAGCGCAAAACGCAACTTGGTCGCACCTCAATTTCGCAGTGAAATCGTGCCCTTTTTTGGCAAAGAGCCTACCTTTTGTTTTTGAACCCTAGCTCTGCCGGCACCTAGGGAAACCTAGCAAACCTATACATTTCTGAAAACTAGACACCCAGGGGAATTCAGGATGGGGTGACTCGACTGCCTCCCACCAGGATCTGTTACCCAGAATCCCTTGCAAATCTAAGAAATTGACAAAAAAACGCATTTTCCTCACATTTCTGTGGTGGAAAGTTCTGGAATCTGCGTGGATCAACAAATTTCCACCTACCCAGCGTTCCCCCAAGTCTCCCAAAAAATGGTACCTCACTTGCCTGGGTCTGCCTAGTGCCTGCGACAGAAACCAGTGCAAAACGTAACATGTTTGCATCTCAATTTCACAGTTAAAAATGTGCCCTTATTTGGCAAAGAGCCTACCTTTTGTTTTTGACCCCTAGCTCTGACGGCACCTAGGGAAACCTAGCAAACCTATACATTTCTGAAAACTAGACACCCAGGGGAATTCAGGATGGGGTGACTCGACTGCCTACCACCAGGTTCTGTTACCCAGAATCCCTTGCAAATCTAAGAAATTCAAACAAAAAACGCATTTCCCTCACATTTCTGTGGTGGAAAGTTCTGGAATCTGCATGGATCAACAAATTTCCACCCACCCAGCGTTCCCCCGGGTTTCCCGAAAAAAATGGTACCTCACTTGCCTGGGTCTGCCTAGTGCCTGCGACAGGAAACAGCGCAAAACGCAACATGGTCGCACCTCAATTTCGCAGTGAAATCTTGCCCTTTTTTGTCAAAGAGCCTACCTTTTGTTTTTGAACCCTAGCTCTGCCGGCACCTAGGGAAACCTAGCAAACCTATACATTTCTGAAAATTAGACACCCAGGGGAATTCAGGATGGGGTGACTCGACTGCCTCCCACCAGGATCTGTTACCCAGAATCCCTTGCAAATCTAAGAAATTGACCAAAAAAAAGCATTTTCCTCACATTTCTGTGGTGGAAAGTTCTGGAATCTGCGTGGATCAACAAATTTCCACCTACCCAGCGTTCCCCCAGGTCTCCCAAAAAAAATGGTACCTCACTTGCCTGGGTCTGCCTAGTGCCTGCGACAGAAACCAGCGCAAAACATAACATGTTTGCATCTCAATTTCGCAGTGAAATCGTGCCCTTTTTTGGCAAAGAGCCTACCTTTTGTTTTTGAATCCTAGCTCTGCCGGCACCTAGGGAAACCTAGCAAACCTATACATTTTTGAAAACTAGACACCCAGGGAAATTCAGGATGGGGTGACTCGACTGCCTACTACCAGGTTCTGTTACCCAGAATCCCTTGCAAAGCTAAGAAATTGACAAAAAAACACATTTCCCTCACATTTCTGTGGTGGAAAGTTCTGGAATCTGCGTGGATCAACAAATTTCTACCCACCCAGCGTTACCCCAGGTCTCCTGAAAACAATGGTACCTCACTTGCCTGGGTCTGCCTTGTGCCTGTGACAGGAAACAGCGCAAAATGTAACATGTTTGCACCTCAATTTCGCAGTGAAATTGTACCCTTTTTTGGCGAAGAGCCTACCTTTTGTTTTTGACCCCTAGCTCTGCCCTCACCTAGGGAAACCTAGCAAACCTATACATTTCTGAAAACTAGATACCCAGGGGAATTCAGGATGGGGTGACTCGACTGCCTACCACCAGGTTCTGTTACCCAGAATCCCTTGCAAATCTAAGAAATTCACAAAAAAAACGCATTTCCCTCACATTTCTGTGGTGGAAAGTTCTCGAATCTGCGTGGATCAACAAATTTCCACCCACCCAGCGTTCCGCCGGGTCTCCCAAAAAAAATGGTACCTCACTTGCCTGGGTCTGCCTAGTGCCTGCAAGAGGAAACAGCGCAAAATGCAACATGGTCGCACCGCAATTTCGCAGTGAAAATGTGCCCTTATTTGGCAAAGAGCCTACCTTTCGTTTTTGAACCCTAGCTCTGCCGGCACCTAGGGAAACCCAGCAAACCTATACATTTTTGAAAACTAGACACCCAGGGGAATTCAGGATGGGGTGACTCGACTGCCTCCCACCAGGTTCTGTTACCCAGAATCCCTTGCAAAGCTAAGAAATTGACAAAAAACGCATTTCCCTCACATTTCTGTGGTGGAAAGTTCTGGAATCTGCGTCAATCAACAAATTTCCACCCACCCAGCGTCCCCCCAGGTCTCCCAAAAAAAATGGTACCTCACTTGCCTGGGTCTGCCTAGTGCCGGCGACAGGAAACAGCTCAAAATGTAACATGTTTGCACCTCAATTTCGTAGTGAAATCGTGCCCTTTTTTGGCAAAGAGCCTACCTTTTGTTTTTGACCCCTAGCTCTGCCGGCACCTAGGGAAACCTAGCAAACCTATACATTTTTGAAAACTAGACACCCTGGGTAATTCAGGATGGGGTGACTCGACTGCCTACCACCAGGTTCTGTTACCCAGAATCCCTTGCAAAGCTAAGAAATTGACAAAAAAACGCATTTTCCTCACATTTCTGTGGTGGAAAGTTCTGGAATCTGCGTGGATCAACAAATTTCCACCTACCCAGCGTTCCCCCAGGTCTCCCAAAAAAATGGTACCTCACTTGCCTGGGTCTGCCTAGTGCCTGCGACAGAAACCAGCGCAAAACGTAACATGTTTGCATCTCAATTTCACAGTGAAATCGTGCCCTTTTTTTGGCAAAGAGCCTACCTTTTGTTTTTGAATCCTAGCTCTGCCGGCACCTAGGGAAACCTAGCAAACCTATACATTTTTGAAATCTAGACACCCAGGGGAATTCAGGATGGGGTGACTCGACTGCCTACTACCAGGTTCTGTTACCCAGAATCCCTTGCAAAGCTAAGAAATTGACAAAAAAACGCATTTCCCTCACATTTCCGTGGTGGAAGTTCTGGAATCTGCGTGGATCAACAAATTTCTACCCACCCAGCGTTACCCCAGGTCTCCCGAAAACAATGGTACCTCACTTGCCTGGGTCTGCCTAGTGCCTGTGACAGGAAACAGCGCAAAATGTAACATGTTTGCACCTCAATTTCGCAGTGAAATTGTGCCCTTTTTTGGCAAAGAGCCTACCTTTTGTTTTTGACCTCTAGCTCTGCCGGCACCTAGGGAAACCTAGCAAACCTATACATTTCTGAAAACTAGATACCCAGGGGAATTCAGGATGGGGTGACTCGACTGCCTACCACCAGGTTCTGTTACCCAGAATCCCTTGCAAATCTAAGAAATTCACAAAAAAAACAAATTTCCCTCACATTTCTGTGGTGGAAAGTTCTCGAATCTGCGTGGATCAACAAATTTCCACCCACCCAGCGTTCCGCCGGGTCTCCCCAAAAAAATGGTACCTCACTTGCCTGGGTCTGCCTAGTGCCTGCAAGAGGAAACAGCGCAAAATGCAACATGGTCGCACCGCAATTTCGCAGTGAAAATGTGCCCTTATTTGGCAAAGAGCCTACCTTTCGCTTTTGAACCCTAGCTCTGCCGGCACCTAGGGAAACCCAGCAAACCTATACATTTTTGAAAACTAGAAACCCAGGGGAATTTAGGATGGGGTGACTCGACTGCCTCCCACCAGGTTCTGTTACCCAGAATCCCTTGCAAAGCTAAGAAATTGACAAAAAAACGCATTTCCCTCACATTTCTGTGGTGGAAAGTTCTGGAATCTGCGTCAATCAACAAATTTTCACCCACCCAGCGTCCCCCCAGGTCTCCCGAAAAAAATGGTACCTCACTTGCCTGGGTCTGCCTAGTGCCGGCGACAGGAAACAGCTCAAAATGTAACATGTTTGCACCTCAATTTCGTAGTGAAATCGTGCCCTTTTTTGGCAAAGAGCCTACCTTTTGTTTTTGACCCCTAGCTCTGACGGCACCTAGGGAAACCTAGCAAACCTATACATTTCTGAAAACTAGACACCCAGGGGAATTCAGGATGGGGTGACTCGACTGCCTACCACCAGGTTCTGTTACCCAGAATCCCTTGCAAATCTAAGAAATTCACACAAAAAACGCATTTCCCTCACATTTCTGTGGTGGAAAGTTCTGGAATCTGCATGGATCAACAAATTTCCACCCACCCAGCGTTCCCCCGGGTTTCCCGTAAAAAATGGTACCTCACTTGCCTGGGTCTGCCTAGTGCCTGCGACAGGAAACAGCGCACAACGCAACGTGGTCGCACCTCAATTTCGCAGTGAAATCGTGCCCTTTTTTGTCAAAGAGCCTACCTTTTGTTTTTGAACCCTAGCTCTGCCGGCACCTAGGGAAACCTAGCAAACCTATACATTTCTGAAAATTAGACACCCAGGGGAATTCAGGATGGGGTGACTCGACTGCCTCCCACCAGGATCTGTTACCCAGAATCCCTTGCAAATCTAAGAAATTGACAAAAAAAAACGCATTTTCCTCACATTTCTGTGGTGGAAAGTTCTGGAATCTGCGTGGATCAACAAATTTCCACCTACCCAGCGTTCCCCCAGGTCTCCCAAAAAAAATGGTCCTCACTTGCCTGGGTCTGCCTAGTGCCTGCGACAGAAACCAGCGCAAAACGTAACATGTTTGCATCTCAATTTCGCAGTGAAATCGTGCCCTTTTTTGGCAAAGAGCGTACCTTTTGTTTTTGAATCCTAGCTCTGCCGGCACCTAGGGAAACCTAGCAAACCTATACATTTTTGAAAACTAGACACCCAGGGGAATTCAGGATGGGGTGACTCGACTGCCTACTACCAGGTTCTGTTACCCAGAATCCCTTGCAAAGCTAAGAAATTGACAAAAAAACACATTTCCCTCACATTTCTGTGGTGGAAAGTTCTGGAATCTGCGTGGATCAACACATTTCTACCCACCCAGCGTTACCCCAGGTCTCCTGAAAACAATGGTACCTCACTTGCCTGGGTCTGCCTTGTGCCTGTGACAGGAAACAGCGCAAAATGTAACATGTTTGCACCTCAATTTCGCAGTGAAATTGTGCCCTTTTTTGGCGAAGAGCCTACCTTTTGTTTTTGACCCCTAGCTCTGCCGGCACCTAGGGAAACCTAGCAAACCTATACATTTCTGAAAACTAGATACCCAGGGGAATTCAGGATGGGGTGACTCGACTGCCTACCACCAGGTTCTGTTACCCAGAATCCCTTGCAAATCTAAGAAATTCACAAAAAAAACGCATTTCCCTCACATTTCTGTGGTGGAAAGTTCTCGAATCTGCTTGGATCAACAAATTTCCACCCACCCAGCGTTCCGCCGGGTCTCCCAAAAAAAATGGTACCTCACTTGCCTGGGTCTGCCTAGTGCCTGCAAGAGGAAACAGCGCAAAATGCAACATGGTCGCACCGCAATTTCGCAGTGAAAATGTGCCCTTATTTGGCAAAGAGCCTACCTTTCGTTTTTGAACCCTAGCTCTGCTGGCACCTAGGGAAACCCAGCAAACCTATACATTTTTGAAAACTAGACACCCAGGGGAATTCAGGATGGGGTGACTCGACTGCCTCCCACCAGGTTCTGTTACCCAGAATCCCTTGCAAAGCTAAGAAATTGACAAAAAAACGCATTTCCCTCACATTTCTGTGGTGGAAAGTTCTGGAATCTGCGTGGATCAACAAATTTCCACCCACCCAGCGTTCCCCCGGGTCTCCCGAAAAAAATGGTACCTCACTTGCCTGGGTCTGCCTAGTGCCTGCGACAGAAACCAGCGCAAAACGTAACATGTTTGCATCTCAATTTCGCAGTGAAATCGTGCCCTTTTTTGGCAAAGAGCCTACCTTTTGTTTTTGAATCCTAGCTCTGCCGGCACCTAGGGAAACCTAGCAAACCTATACATTTCTGAAAACTAGATACCCAGGGGAATTCAGGATGGGGTGACTCGACTGCCTACTACCAGGTTCTGTTACCCAGAATCCCTTGCAAAGCTAAGAAATTGACAAAAAAATGCATTTTCCTCACATTTCTGTGGTGGAAAGTTCTGGAATCTGCGTGGATCAACAAATTTCTACCCACCCAGCGTTCCCCCGGGTTTCCCAAAAAAAATTGTACCTCACTTGCCTGGGTCTGCCTAGTGCCTGCGACAGGAAACATCGCAAAACGCAACATGGTCGCACCTCAATTTCGCAGTGAAAATGTGCCCTTATTTGGCAAAGAGCCTACCTTTCGTTTTTGAACCCTAGCTCTGCCGGCACCTAGGGAAACCCAGCAAACCTATACATTTTTGAAAACTAGACACCCAGGGGAATTTAGGATGGGGTGACTCGACTGCCTCCCACCAGGTTCTGTTACCCAGAATCCCTTGCAAAGCTAAGAAATTGACAAAAAAACGCATTTCCCTCACATTTCTGTGGTGGAAAGTTCTGGAATCTGCGTCAATCAACAAATTTTCACCCACCCAGCGTCCCCCCAGGTCTCCCGAAAAAAATGGTACCTCACTTGCCTGGGTCTGCCTAGTGCCGGCGACAGGAAACAGCTCAAAATGTAACATGTTTGCACCTCAATTTCGTGGTCAAATCGTGCCCTTTTTTGGCAAAGAGCCTACCTTTTGTTTTTGACCCCTAGCTCTGCCGGCACCTAGGGAAACCTAGCAAACCTATACATTTTTGAACAGTAGACACCCTGGGTAATTCAGGATGGGGTGACTCGACTGCCTACCACCAGGTTCTGTTACCCAGAATCCCTTGCAAAGCTAAGAAATTGACAAAAAAACGCATTTCCCTCAAATTTCTGTGGTGGAAAGTTCCGGAATCTGCGTGGATCAACAAATTTCCACCCACCCAGCGTTCCCCCGGGTCTCCCGAAAAAAATGGTACCTTACTTGCCTGGGTCTGCCTAGTGCCTGAGACAGGAAACAGCGCAAAACGCAACGTGGTCGCACCTCAATTTCGCAGTGAAATTGTGCCCTTTTTTGGCAAAGAGCCCACCTTTTGTTTTTGAACCCTAGCTCTGCCGGCACCTAGGGAAACCTAGCAAACCTATACATTTCTGAAAACTAGACACCCAGGGGAATTCAGGATGGGGTGACTCGACTGCCTCCCACCAGGATCTGTTACCCAGAATCCCTTGCCATTCTAAGAAATTGACAAAAAAACGCATTTTCCTCACATTTCTGTGGTGGAAAGTTCTGGAATCTGCGTGGATCAACGAATTTCCACCTACCCAGCGTTCCCCCAGGTCTCCCAAAAAAAATGGTACCTCACTTGCCTGGGTCTGCCTAGTGCCTGCGACAGAAACCAGCGCAAAACATAACATGTTTGCATCTCAATTTCGCAGTGAAATCGTGCCCTTTTTTTGGCAAAGAGCCTACCTTTTGCTTTTGAATCCTAGCTCTGCCCGCACCTAGGGAAACCTAGCAAACCTATACATTTTTGAAAACTATACACCCAGGGGAATTCAGGATGGGGTGACTCGACTGCCTACCACCTGGTTCTGTTACCCAGAATCCCTTGCAAATCTAAGAAATTCACAAAAAAACACATTTCCCTCACATTTCTATGGTGGAAAGTTCTGGAATCTGCGTGGATCAACAAATTTCCACCCACCCAGCGTTCCCCCGGGTTTCCTGAAAAAAATGGTACCTCACTTGCCTGGGTCTGCCTAGTGCCTGCGACAGGAAACAGCGCAAAACGCAACGTGGTCGCACCTCAATTTCGCAGTGAAATCGTGCCCTTTTTTGGCAAAGAGCCTACCTTTTGTTTTTGAACCCTAGCTCTGCCGGCACCTAGGGAAACCTAGCAAACCTATACATTTCTGAAAACTAGACACCCAGGGGAATTCAGGATGGGGTGACTCGACTGCCTCCCACCAGGATCTGTTACCCAGAATCCCTTGCAAATCTAAGAAATTGACAAAAGAAATGCATTTTCCTCACATTTCTGTGGTGGAAAGTTCTGGAATCTGCGTGGATCAACACATTTTTACCTACCCAGCGTTCCCCCAGGTCTCCCAAAAAAAATGGTACCTCACTTGCCTGGGTCTGCCTAGTGCCTGCGACAGAAACCAGCGCAAAACGTAACATGTTTGCATCTCAATTTCGCAGTGAAATCGTGCCCTTTTTTGGCAAAGAGCCTACCTTTTGTTTTTGAATCCTAGCTCTGCCGGCACCTAGGGAAACCTAGCAAACCTATACATTTTTGAAAACTAGACACCCAGGGGAACTCAGGATGGGGTGACTCGACTGCCTACTACCAGGTTCTGTTACCCAGAATCCCTTGCAAATCTAAGAAATTGACAAAAAAACGCATTTCCCTCACATTTCTGTGGTGGAAAGTTTTGGAATCTGCGTGGATCAACACATTTCTACCCACCCAGCGTTACCCCAGGTCTCCCGAAAACAATGGTACCTCACTTGCCTCGGTCTGCCTAGTGCCTGTGAGAGGAAACAGCGCAAAATGTAACATGTTTGCACCTCAATTTCGCAGTGAAATTGTGCCCTTTTTTGGCGAAGAGCCTACCTTTTGTTTTTGACCCCTAGCTCTGCCGGCACCTAGGGAAACCTAGCAAACCTATACATTTCTGAAAACTAGATACCCAGGGGAATTCAGGATGGGGTGACTCGACTGCCTACCACCAGGTTCTGTTACCCAGAATCCCTTGCAAATCTAAGAAATTCACAAAAAAAACGCATTTCCCTCACATTTCTGTGGTGGAAAGTTCTCGAATCTGCGTGGATCAACAAATTTCTACCCACCCAGCGTTACCCCAGGTCTCCCGAAAACAATGGTACCTCACTTGCCTGGGTCTGCCTAGTGCCTGTGACAGGAAACAGTGCAAAATGTAACATGTTTGCACCTCAATTTCGCAGTGAAATTGTGCCCTTTTTTGGCAAAGAGCCTACCTTTTGTTTTTGACCCCTAGCTCTGACGGCACCTAGGGAAACCTAGCAAACCTATACATTTCTGAAAACTAGACACCCAGAGGAATTCAGGATTGGGTGACTCGACTGCCTACCACCAGGTTCTGTTACCCAGAATCCCTTGCAAATCTAAGAAATTCACACAAAAAACGCATTTCCCTCACATTTCTGTGGTGGAAAGTTCTGGAATCTGCGTGGATCAACAAATTTCCACCCACCCAGCGTTCCCCTGGGTTTCCCGAAAAAAATGGTACCTCACTTGCCTGGGTCTGCCTAGTGCCTGCGACAGGAAACAGCGCAAAACGCAACGTGGTCGCACCTCAATTTCGCAGTGAAATCGTGCCCTTTTTTGTCAAAGAGCCTACCTTTTGTTTTTGAACCCTAGCTCTGCCGGCACCTAGGGAAACCTAGCAAACCTATACATTTCTGAAAACTAGACACCCAGGGGAATTCAGGATGGGGTGACTCGACTGCCTCCCACCAGGATCTGTTACCCAGAATCCCTTGCAAATCTAAGAAATTGACAAAAAAAACGCATTTTCCTCACATTTCTGTGGTGGAAAGTTCTGGAATCTGCGTGGATCAACAAATTTCCACCTACCCAGCGTTCCCCCAGGTCTCCCAAAAAAAATGGTACCTCACTTGCCTGGGTCTGCCTAGTGCCTGCAAGAGGAAACAGCGCAAAATGCAACATGGTCGCACCGCAATTTCGCAGTGAAAATGTGCCCTTATTTGGCAAAGAGCCTACCTTTCGTTTTTGAACCCTAGCTCTGCCGGCACCTAGGGAAACCCAGCAAACCTATACATTTTTGAAAACTAGACACCCAGGGGAATTCAGGATGGGGTGACTCGACTGCCTCCCACCAGGTTCTGTTACCCAGAATCCCTTGCAAAGCTAAGAAATTGACAAAAAAACGCATTTCCCTCACATTTCTGTGGTGGAAAGTTCTGGAATCTGCGTCAATCAACAAATTTCCACCCACCCAGCGTCCCCCCAGGTCTCCCAAAAAAAATGGTACCTCACTTTCCTGGGTCTGCCTAGTGCCGGCGACAGGAAACAGCTCAAAATGTAACATGTTTGCACCTCAATTTCGTAGTGAAATCGTGCCCTTTTTTGGCAAAGAGCCTACCTTTTGTTTTTGACCCCTAGCTCTGCCGGCACCTAGGGAAACCTAGCAAACCTATACATTTTTGAACAGTAGACACCCTGGGTAATTCAGGATGGGGTGACTCGACTGCCTACCACCAGGTTCTGTTACCCAGAATCCCTTGCAAAGCTAAGAAATTGACAAACAAAACGCATTTCCCTCACATTTCTGTGGTGGAAAGTTCTGGAATCTGCGTGGATCAACAAATTTCCACCCACCCAGCGTTCCCCCGGGTCTCCCGAAAAAAATGGTACCGTACTTGCCTGGGTCTGCCTAGTGCCTGCGACAGGAAACAGCGCAAAATGCAACGTGGTCGCACCTCAATTTCGCAGTGAAATCGTGCCCTTTTTTGGCAAATAGCCCACCTTTTGTTTTTGAACCCTAGCTCTGCCGGCACCCAGGGAAACCTAGCAAACCTATACATTTCTGAAAACTAGACACCCAGGGGAATTCAGGATGGGGTGACTCGACTGCCTCCCACCAGGATCTGTTACCCAGAATCCCTTGCAAATCTAAGAAATTGACAAGAAAAACGCATTTTCCTCACATTTCTGTGGTGGAAAGTTCTGGAATCTGCGTGGATCAACAAATTTCCACCTACCCAGCGTTCTCCCAGGTCTCCCAAAAAAAATGGTACCTCACTTGCCTGGGTCTGCCTAGTGCCTGCGACAGAAACCAGCGCAAAACGTAACATGTTTGCATCTCAATTTCGCAGTGAAATCGTGCCCTTTTTTGGCAAAGAGCCTACCTTTTGTTTTTGAATCCTAGCTCTGCCGGCACCTAGGGAAACCTAGCAAACCTATACATTTTTGAAAACTAGACACCCAGGGGAATTCAGGATGGGGTGACTCGACTGCCTACCACCAGGTTGTTACCCAGAATCCCTTGCAAAACTAAGAAATTGACAAAAAAACGCATTTCCCTCACATTTCTGTGGTGGAAAGTTCTGGAATCTGGGTGGATCAACAAATTTCTACCAACCCAGCGTTACCCCAGGTCTCCCGAAAACAATGGTACCTCACTTGCCTGGGTCTGCCTAGTGCCTGCCACAGGAAACAGCTCAAAATGTAACATGTTTGCACCTCAATTTCGCAGTGAAATTGTGCCCTTTTTTGGCGAAGAGCCTACCTTTTGTTTTTGACCCCTAGCTCTGCCGGCACCTAGGGAAACCTAGCAAACCTATACATTTCTGAAAACTAGATACCCAGGGGAATTCAGGATGGGGTGACTCGACTGCCTACTACCAGGTTCTGTTACCCAGAATCCCTTGCAAAGCTAAGAAATTGACAAAAAAACGCATTTCCCTCACATTTCTGTGGTGGAAAGTTCTGGAATCTGGGTGGATCAACAAATTTCTACCCACCCAGCGTTACCCCAGGTCTCCCGAAAACAATGGTACCTCACTTGCCTGGGTCTGCCTAGTGCCTGTGACAGGAAACAGCGCAAAATGTAACATGTTTGCACCTCAATTTCGCAGTGAAATTGTGCCCTTTTTTGGCAAAGAGCCTACCTTTTGTTTTTGACCCCTAGCTCTGACGGCACCTAGGGAAACCCAGCAAACCTATACATTTTTGAAAACTAGACACCCAGGGGAATTTAGGATGGGGTGACTCGACTGCCTCCCACCAGGTTCTGTTACCCAGAATCCCTTGCAAAGCTAAGAAATTGACAAAAAAACGCATTTCCCTCACATTTCTGTGGTGGACAGTTCTGGAATCTGCGTCAATCAACAAATTTTCACCCACCCAGCGTCCCCCCAGGTCTCCCGAAAAAAATGGTACCTCACTTGCCTGGGTCTGCCTAGTGCCGGCGACAGGAAACAGCTCAAAATGTAACATGTTTGCACCTCAATTTCGTAGTGAAATCGTGCCCTTTTTTGGCAAAGAGCCTACCTTTTGTTTTTGACCCCTAGCTCTGCCGGCACCTAGGGAAACCTAGCAAACCTATACATTTTTGAACAGTAGACACCCTGGGTAATTCAGGATGGGGTGACTCGACTGCCTACCACCAGGTTCTGTTACCCAGAATCCCTTGCAAAGCTAAGAAATTGACAAAAAAACGCATTTCCCTCAAATTTCTGTGGTGGAAAGTTCCGGAATCTGCGTGGATCAACAAATTTCCACCCACCCAGCGTTCCCCCGGGTCTCCCGAAAAAAATGGTACCTTACTTGCCTGGGTCTGCCTAGTGCCTGCGACAGGAAACAGCGCAAAACGCAACGTGGTCGCACCTCAATTTCGCAGTGAAATTGTGCCCTTTTTTGGCAAAGAGCCCACCTTTTGTTTTTGAACCCTAGCTCTGCCGGCACCTAGGGAAACCTAGCAAACCTATACATTTCTGAAAACTAGACACCCAGGGGAATTCAGGATGGGGTGACTCGACTGCCTCCCACCAGGATCTGTTACCCAGAATCCCTTGCCATTCTAAGAAATTGACAAAAAAACGCATTTTCCTCACATTTCTGTGGTGGAAAGTTCTGGAATCTGCGTGGATCAACGAATTTCCACCTACCCAGCGTTCCCCCAGGTCTCCCAAAAAAAATGGTACCTCACTTGCCTGGGTCTGCCTAGTGCCTGCGACAGAAACCAGCGCAAAACATAACATGTTTGCATCTCAATTTCGCAGTGAAATCGTGCCCTTTTTTTGGCAAAGAGCCTACCTTTTGTTTTTGAATCCTAGCTCTGCCGGCACCTAGGGAAACCTAGCAAACCTATACATTTTTGAAAACTATACACCCAGGGGAATTCAGGATGGGGTGACTCGACTGCCTACCACCTGGTTCTGTTACCCAGAATCCCTTGCAAATCTAAGAAATTCACAAAAAAACACATTTCCCTCACATTTCTATGGTGGAAAGTTCTGGAATCTGCGTGGATCAACAAATTTCCACCCACCCAGCGTTCCCCCGGGTTTCCCGAAAAAAATGGTACCTCACTTGCCTGGGTCTGCCTAGTGCCTGCGACAGGAAACAGCGCAAAACGCAACGTGGTCGCACCTCAATTTCGCAGTGAAATTGTGCCCTTTTTTGGCAAAGAGCCTACCTTTTGTTTTTGACCCCTAGCTCTGCCGGCACCTAGGGAAACCTAGCAAACCTATACATTTCTGAAAACTAGATACCCAGGGGAATTCAGGATGGGGTGACTCGACTGCCTACCACCAGGTTCTGTTACCCAGAATCCCTTGCAAATCTAAGAAATTCACAAAAAAAACGCATTTCCCTCACATTTCTGTGGTGGAAAGTTCTCGAATCTGCGTGGATCAACAAATTTCCACCCACCCAGCGTTCCGCCGGGTCTCCCAAAAAAAATGGTACCTCACTTGCCTGGGTCTGGCTAGTGCCTGCAAGAGGAAACAGCGCAAAATGCAACATGGTCGCACCGCAATTTCGCAGTGAAAATGTGCCCTTATTTGGCAAAGAGCCTACCTTTCGTTTTTGAACCCTAGCTCTGCCGGCACCTAGGGAAACCCAGCAAACCTATACATTTTTGAAAACTAGACACCCAGGGGAATTCAGGATGGGGTGACTCGACTGCCTCCCACCAGGTTCTGTTACCCAGAATCCCTTGCAAAGCTAAGAAATTGACAAAAAAACGCATTTCCCTCACATTTCTGTGGTGGAAAGTTCTGGAATCTGCGTCAATCAACAAATTTCCACCCACCCAGCGTCCCCCCAGGTCTCCCAAAAAAAATGGTACCTCACTTGCCTGGGTCTGCCTAGTGCCGGCGACAGGAAACAGCTCAAAATGTAACATGTTTGTACCTCAATTTCGTAGTGAAATCGTGCCCTTTTTTGGCAAAGAGCCTACCTTTTGTTTTTGACCCCTAGCTCTGCCGGCACCTAGGGAAACCTAGCAAACCTATACATTTTTGAACAGTAGACACCCTGGGTAATTCAGGATGGGGTGACTCGACTGCCTACCACCAGGTTCTGTTACCCAGAATCCCTTGCAAAGCTAAGAAATTGACAAAAAAACGCATTTCCCTCACATTTCAGTGGTGGAAAGTTCTGGAATCTGCGTGGATCAACAAATTTCCACCCACCCAGCGTTCCCCCGGGTCTCCCGAAAAAAATGGTACCTTACTTGCCTGGGTCTGCCTAGTGCCTGCGACAGGAAACAGCGCAAAACGCAACGTGGTCGCACCTCAATTTCACAGTGAAATCGTGCCCTTTTTTGGCAAATAGCCCACCTTTTGTTTTTGAACCCTAGCTCTGCCGGCACCCAGGGAAACCTAGCAAACCTATACATTTCTGAAAACTAGACACCCAGGGGAATTCAGGATGGGGTGACTCGACTGCCTCCCACCAGGATCTGTTACCCAGAATCCCTTGCAAATCTAAGAAATTGACAAGAAAAACGCATTTTCCTCACATTTCTGTGGTGGAAAGTTCTGGAATCTGCGTGGATCAACAAATTTCCACCTACCCAGCGTTCTCCCAGGTCTCCCAAAAAAAATGGTACCTCACTTGCCTGGGTCTGCCTAGTGCCTGCGACAGAAACCAGCACAAAACGTAACATGTTTGCATCTCAATTTCGCAGTGAAATCGTGCCCTTTTTTGGCAAAGAGCCTACCTTTTGTTTTTGAATCCTAGCTCTGCCGGCACCTGGGGAAACCTAGCAAACCTATACATTTTTGAAAACTAGACACCCAGGGGAATTCAGGATGGGGTGACTCGACTGCCTACCACCAGGTTGTTACCCAGAATCCCTTGCAAAACTAAGAAATTGACAAAAAAACGCATTTCCCTCACATTTCTGTGGTGGAAAGTTCTGGAATCTGGGTGGATCAACAAATTTCTACCCACCCAGCGTTACCCCAGGTCTCCTGAAAACAATGGTACCTCACTTGCCTGGGTCTGCCTAGTGCCTGCGACAGGAAACAGCGCAAAACGTAACATTTTTGCACCTCAATTTCGCAGTGAAATCGTGCCCTTTTTTGGCAAAGAGCCCACCTTTTGTTTTTGAACCCTAGCTCTGCCGGCACCTAGGGAAACCTAGCAAACCTATACATTTCTGAAAACTAGACACCCAGGGGAATTCAGGATGGGGTGACTCGACTGCCTCCCACCAGGATCTGTTACCCAGAATCCCTTGCAAATCTAAGAAATTGACAAAAAAAAGCATTTTCCTCACATTTCTGTGGTGGAAAATTCTGGAATCTGCGTGGATCAACAAATTTCCACCTACCCAGCGTTCCCCCAGGTCTCCCAAAAAAAATGGTACCTCACTTGCCTGGGTCTGCCTAGTGCCTGCGACAGAAACCAGCGCAAAACGTAACATGTTTGCATCTCAATTTCAGAGTGAAATCGTGCCCTTTTTTGGCAAAGAGCCTACCTTTTGTTTTTGAATCCTAGCTCTGCCGGCACCTAGGGAAACCTAGCAAACCTATACATTTTTGAAAACTAGACACCCAGGGGAATTCAGGATGGGGTGACTCGACTGCCTACCACCAGGTTATGTTACCAGAATCCCTTGCAAAACTAAGAAATTGACAAAAAAAACGCATTTCCCTCACATTTCTGTGGTGGAAAGTTCTGGAATCTGGGTGGATCAACAAATTTCTACAGACCCAGCGTTACCCCAGGTCTCCCGAAAACAATGGTACCTCACTTGCCTGGGTCTGCCTAGTGCCTGCGACAGGAAACAGCGCAAAACGTAACATGTTTGCACCTCAATTTCGCAGTGAAATCGTGCCCTTTTTTGGCAAAGAGCCTACCTTTTGTTTTTTAACCCTAGCTCTGCCGGCACCTAGGGAAACCTAGCAAACCTATACATTTTTGAAAACTAGACACCCAGGGGAATTCAGGATGGGGTGACTCGACTGCCTACCACCAGGTTCTGTTACCCAGAATCCCTTGCAAAGCTAAGAAATTGACAAAAAAATGCATTTTCCTCACATTTCTGTGGTGGAAAGTTCTGGAATCTGCGTGGATCAACAAATTTCTACCCACCCAGCGTTCCCCCGGGTTTCCCAAAAAAAATGGTACCTCACTTGCCTGGGTCTGCCTAGTGCCTGCGACAGGAAACAGCGCAAAACGCAACATGGTCGCACCTCAATTTCGCAGTGAAATCGTGCCCTTTTTTGGCAAAGAGCCTACCTTTTGTTTTTGAACCCTAGCTCTGCCGGCACCTAGGGAAACCTAGCAAACCTATACATTTCTGAAAACTAGACACCCAGGGGAATTCAGGATGGGGTGACTCGACTGCCTCCCACCAGGATCTGTTACCCAGAATCCCTTGCAAATCTAAGAAATTGACAAAAAAACGCATTTTCCTCACATTTCTGTGGTGGAAAGTTCTGGAATCGGCGTGGATCAACAAATTTCCACCTACCCAGCATTCCCCCAGGTCTCCCAAAAAATGGTACCTCACTTGCCTGGGTCTGCCTAGTGCCTGCGACAGGAAACAGCGCAAAACGCAACGTGGTCGCACCTCAATTTCGCAGTGAAATCGTGCCCTTTTTTGTCAAAGAGCCTACCTTTTGTTTTTGAACCCTAGCTCTGCCGGCACCTAGGGAAACCTAGCAAACCTATACATTTCTGAAAACTAGACACCCAGGGGAATTCAGGATGGGGTGACTCGACTGCCTCCCACCAGGATCTGTTACCCAGAATCCCTTGCAAATCTAAGAAATTGACAAAAAAAAACCATTTTCCTCACATTTCTGTGGTGGAAAGTTCTGGAATCTGCGTGGATCAACAAATTTCCACCTACCCAGCGTTCCCCCAGGTCTCCCAAAAAAAATGGTACCTCACTTGCCTGGGTCTGCCTAGTGCCTGCGACAGAAACCAGCGCAAAACGTAACATGTTTGCATCTCAATTTCGCAGTAAAATCGTGCCCTTTTTTGGCAAAGAGCCTACCTTTTGTTTTTGAATCCTAGCTCTGCCGGCACCTAGGGAAACCTAGCAAACCTATACATTTTTGAAAACTAGACACCCAGGGGAATTCAGGATGGGGTGACTCGACTGCCTACTACCAGGTTCTGTTACCCAGAATCCCTTGCAAAGCTAAGAAATTGACAAAAAAACGCATTTCCCTCACATTTCTGTGGTGGAAAGTTCTGGAATCTGCGTGGATCAACAAATTTCTACCCACCCAGCGTTACCCCAGGTCTCCTGAAAACAATGGTACCTCACTTGCCTGGGTCTGCCTTGTGCCTGTGACAGGAAACAGCGCAAAATGTAACATGTTTGCACCTCAATTTCGCAGTGAAATTGTGCCCTTTTTTGGCGAAGAGCCTACCTTTTGTTTTTGACCCCTAGCTCTGCCGGCACCTAGGGAAACCTAGCAAACCTATACATTTCTGAAAACTAGATACCCAGGGGAATTCAGGATGGGGTGACTCGACTGCCTATCACCAGGTTCTGTTACCCAGAATCCCTTGCAAATCTAAGAAATTCACAAAAAAACGCATTTCCCTCACATTTCTGTGATGGAAAGTTCTCGAATCTGCGTGGATCAACAAATTTCCACCCACCCAGCGTTCCGCCGCGTCTCCCAAAAAAAATGGTACCTCACTTGCCTGGGTCTGCCTAGTGCCTGCAAGAGGAAACAGCGCAAAATGCAACATGGTCGCACCGCAATTTCGCAGTGAAAATGTGCCCTTATTTGGCAAAGAGCCTACCTTTCGTTTTTGAACCCTAGCTCTGCCGGCACCTAGGGAAACCCAGCAACCCTATACATTTTTGAAAACTAGACACCCAGGGGAATTCAGGATGGGGTGACTCGACTGCCTCCCACCAGGTTCTGTTACCCAGAATCCCTTGCAAAGCTAAGAAATTGACAAAAAAACGCATTTCCCTCACATTTCTGTGGTGGAAAGTTCTGGAATCTGCGTCAATCAACAAATTTCCACCCACCCAGCGTCCCCCCAGGTCTCCCAAAAAAAATGGTACCTCACTTGCCTGGGTCTGCCTAGTGCCGGCGACAGGAAACAGCTCAAAATGTAACATGTTTGCACCTCAATTTCGTAGTGAAATCGTGCCCTTTTTTGGCAAAGAGCCTACCTTTTGTTTTTGACCCCTAGCTCTGCCGGCACCTAGGGAAACCTAGCAAACCTATACATTTTTGAACAGTAGACACCCTGGGTAATTCAGGATGGGGTGACTCGACTGCCTACCACCAGGTTCTGTTACCCAGAATCCCTTGCAAAGCTAAGAAATTGACAAAAAACGCATTTCCCTCACATTTCTGTGGTGGAAAGTTCTGGAATCTGCGTGGATCAACAAATTTCCACCCACCCAGCCAGCGTTCCCCCGGGTCTCCCGAAAAAAAAGGTACCTTACTTGCCTGGGTCTGCCTAGTGCCTGCGACAGGAAACAGCGCAAAACGCAAGATCTTTCTGCAGCATTTGACACCCTGTCTCCCCTGACGTTAACATCTAGGTTAAGGGAGGCAGGGGTGGATGGACCGGCGCTCAGCCTCTTGAGCTCCTTTTTACATCAACGAGAGCAGCGTGTCATGCTAGGTGAATACCTCTCCCCTGCTAAGTCTTTGCAATGCGGGGTGCCACAGGGGTCGGCATTGAGTCCGACCCTGTTCAACATCTACGTGGCCCCCCTTGCAAGACTAGTAAGATCTCAGGGGATGGAGGTAGTGTCGTATGCCGACGACACGCAGATTATGGTATCCCTGACCCACTCTGTCAATGAAACTGCTTCCAACTTTAGGGCCTGCATGCAACTTGTTGCAGAGTGGATGGTTTCTAACTCCCTAAAGTTGAACGGGGACAAGACAGAGGTCCTGGTCTTTGGCAAGGACCAGGACATGTGGTCAGGTGATTGGTGGCCTCCTTCTTTAGGTAGCTGCCCTATACCTACACAATCTGCTAGGAACCTAGGCGTCATCTTTGACACCCAGCTCTCCATGGAGTTGCAGGTTAATAGAACGGTGGCCACCTGTTGGGGTGTCATTAAGACCCTGAAAAGGATCGTGCACTATCTGTCCCCACAGGCACGGAAACAGGTGGTGATTGCCCTTGTTGGCTCAAGGCTTGACTACTGTAACTCAGTATACGCCGGGGCCAACAAGGGCTTGCTTCAGCGTTTGCAGGTCATACAGAACGCTGCAGCGAGGTTTGCTCTCGCTTTGCCCTGGTTGGCATCTATGACCCTTGCGAGGAAGAGCCTCCACTGGCTCCCCATCCCTTCAAGGATCACTTTTAAACTTCTTTGCCTTACATATAAGGCCCTAGTTGCAGGCTCGGCTGATGCCCTCGGCTCACTACTCACCAGATATGTTCCGAGAAGATGTCTACGATCCAGCGAGCTCAATCAACTGGTAATTCCCAGAGCCAAGAAGGCTAGATGGGGGAGTAAAGCTTTTTCCATACTGGTACCTCTGATGTGGAATTCCCTTCCCCTTGAAATCAAATTACTTCCTTCCCTCGACCTCTTCAGGAAGTCATTGAAAACTTGGCTCTTCATTAAGGCATACCAGTAGGCTCTGTTTCTGTCTGCTAACAGCTTTTATTTGGTTTAGGCGCCTTGACGCCCATTGGGCATAGTTGCGCATGACAAATGACATTTCATTCATTCATTCATTCACGTGGTCGCACCTCAATTTCGCAGTGAAATCGTGCCCTTTTTTGGCAAATAGCCCACCTTTTGTTTTTGAACCCTAGCTCTGCCGGCACCCAGGGAAACCTAGCAAACCTATACATTTCTGAAAACTAGACACCCAGGGGAATTCAGGATGGGGTGACTCGACTGCCTCCCACCAGGATCTGTTACCCAGAATCCCTTGCAAATCTAAGAAATTGACAAAAAAAACGCATTTTCCTCACATTTCTGTGGTGGAAAGTTCTGGAATCTGCGTGGATCAACAAATATCCACCTACCCAGCGTTCTCCCAGGTCTCCCAAAAAAATGGTACCTCACTTGCCTGGGTCTGCCTAGTGCCTGCGACAGAAACCAGCGCAAAACGTAACATGTTTGCATCTCAATTTCGCAGTGAAATCGTGCCCTTTTTTGGCAAAGAGCCTACCTTTTGTTTTTGAATCCTAGCTCTGCCGGCACCTAGGGAAACCTAGCAAACCTATACATTTTTGAAAACTAGACACCCAGGGGAATTCAGGATGGGGTGACTCGACTGCCTACCACCAGGTTGTTACCCAGAATCCCTTGCAAAACTAAGAAATTGACAAAAAAACGCATTTCCCTCACATTTCTGTGGTGGAAAGTTCTGGAATCTGGGTGGATCAACAAATTTCTACCAACCCAGCGTTACCCCAGGTCTCCCGAAAACAATGGTACCTCACTTGCCTGGGTCTGCCTAGTGCCTGCGACAGGAAACAGCTCAAAATGTAACATGTTTGCACCTCAATTTCGCAGTGAAATTGTGCCCTTTTTTGGCGAAGAGCCTACCTTTTGTTTTTGACCCCTAGCTCTGCCGGCACCTAGGGAAACCTAGCAAACCTATACATTTCTGAAAACTAGATACCCAGGGGAATTCAGGATGGGGTGACTCGACTGCCTACTACCAGGTTCTGTTACCCAGAATCCCTTGCAAAGCTAAGAAATTGACAAAGAAAACGCATTTCCCTCACATTTCTGTGGTGGAAAGTGCTGGAATCTGGGTGGATCAACAAATTTCTACAGACCCAGCGTTACCCCAGGTCTCCCGAAAAAAATTGTACCTCACTTGCCTGGGTCTGCCTAGTGCCTGCGACAGGAAACATCGCAAAACGCAACATGGTCGCACCTCAATTTCGCAGTGAAATCGTGCCCTTTTTTGGCAAAGAGCCTACCTTTTGTTTTTGAACCCTAGCTCTGCCGGCACCTAGGGAAACCTAGCAAACCTATACATTTCTGAAAACTAGATACCCAGGGGAATTCAGGATGGGGTGACTCGACTGCCTACTACCAGGTTCTGTTACCCAGAATCCCTTGCAAAGCTAAGAAATTGACAAAAAAATGCATTTTCCTCACATTTCTGTGGTGGAAAGTTCTGGAATCTGCGTGGATCAACAAATTTCTACCCACCCAGCGTTCCCCCGGGTTTCCCAAAAAAAATTGTACCTCACTTGCCTGGGTCTGCCTAGTGCCTGCGACAGGAAACATCGCAAAACGCAACATGGTCGCACCTCAATTTCGCAGTGAAATCGTGCCCTTTTTTGGCAAAGAGCCTACCTTTTGTTTTTGAACCCTAGCTCTGCCGGCACCTAGGGAAACCTAGCAAACCTATACATTTCTGAAAACTAGACACCCAGGGGAATTCAGGATGGGGTGACTCGACTGCCTCCCACCAGGATCTGTTACCCAGAATCCCTTGCAAATCTAAGAAATTGACAAAAAAACGCATTTTCCTCACATTTCTGTGGTGGAAAGTTCTGGAATCTGCGTGGATCAACAAATTTCCACCTACCCAGCGTTCCCCCAGGTCTCCCAAAAAATGGTACCTCACTTGCCTGGGTCTGCTTACTGCCTGCGACAGAAACCAGCGCAAAACGTAATATGTTTGCATCTCAATTTCACAGTGAAATCGTGCCCTTTTTTTGGCAAAGAGCCTACCTTTTGTTTTTGAATCCGAGCTCTGCTGGCACCTAGTGAAACCTAGCAAACCTATACATTTTTTAAAACTAGACACCCAGGGGAATTCAGGATGGGGTGACTCGACTGCCTACTACCAGGTTCTGTTACCCAGAATCCCTTGCAAAGCTAAGAAATTGACAAAAAAACGAATTTCCCTCACATTTCCGTGGTGGAAAGTTCTGGAATCTGCGTGGATCAACAAATTTCTACCCACCCAGCGTTACCCCAGGTCTCCCGCAAACAATGGTACCTCACTTGCCTGGGTCTGCCTAGTGCCTGTGACAGGAAACAGCGCAAAATGTAACATGTTTGCACCTCAATTTCGCAGTGAAATTGTGCCCTTTTTTGGCGAAGAGCCTACCTTTTGTTTTTGACCCCTAGCTCTGCCGGCACCTAGGGAAACCTAGCAAACCTATAAATTTCTGAAACCTAGATACCCAGGGGAATTCAGGATGGGGTGACTCGACTGCCTACCACCAGGTTCTGTTACCCAGAATCCATTGCAAATCTAAGAAATTCACACAAAAAACGCATTTCCCTCACATTTCTGTGGTGGAAAGTTCTCGAATCTGCGTGGATCAACAAATTTCCACCCACCCAGCGTTCCGCCGGGTCTCCCAAAAAAAATGGTACCTCACTTGCCTGGGTCTGCCTAGTGCCTGCAAGAGGAAACAGCGCAGAAATGCAATATGGTCGCACCGCAATTTCGCAGTGAAAATGTGCCCTTATTTGGCAAAGAGCCTACCTTTCGTTTTTGAACCCTAGCTCTGCCGGCACCTAGGGAAACCCAGCAAACCTATACATTTTTTAAAACTAGACACCCAGGGGAATTCAGGATGGGGTGACTCGACTGCCTACCACCAGGTTCTGTTACCCAGAATCCCTTGCAAATCTAAGAAATTCACAAAAAAAACGCATTTCCCTCACATTTCTGTGGTGGAAAGTTCTGGAATCTGCGTGGATGAACAAATTTCCACCCACCCAGCGTTCCCCCGGGTTTTCCCAAAAAAATGGTACCTCACTTGCCTGGGTCTGCCTAGTGCCTGCGACAGGAAACAGCGCAAAACGCAACGTGGTCGCACCTCAATTTCGCAGTGAAATCGTGCCCTTTTTTGGCAAAGAGCCTACCTTTTGTTTTTGAACCCTAGCTCTGCCGGCACCTAGGGAAACCTAGCAAACCTATACATTTCTGAAAACTAGACACCCAGGGGAATTCAGGATGGGGTGACTCGACTGCCTCCCACCAGGATCTGTTACCCAGAATCCCTTGCAAATCTAAGAAATTGACAAAAAAACGCATTTCCCTCACATTTCTGTGGTGGAAAGTTCTGGAATCTGTGTGGATCAACAAATTTCCACCCACCCAGCGTTCCCCCGGGTTTCCCCAAAAAAATGGTACCTCACTTGCCTGGGTCTGCCTAGTGCCTGCGACAGGAAACAGCGCAAAACGCAACGTGGTCGCACCTCAATTTCGCAGTGAAATCGTGCCCTTTTTTGGCAAAGAGCCTACCTTTTGTTTTTGAACCCTGGCTCTGCCGGCACCTAGGGAAACCTAGCAAACCTATACATTTCTGAAAACTAGACACCCAGGGGAATTCAGGATGGGGTGACTCGACTGCCTCCCACCAGGATCTGTTACCCAGAATCCCTTGCAAATCTAAGAAATTGACAAAAAAACGCACTTTCCTCACATTTCTGTGGTGGAAAGTTCTGGAATCTGCGTGGATCAACAAATTTCCACCTACCCAGCGTTCCCCCAGGTCTCCCAAAAAATGGTACCTCACTTGCCTGGGTCTGCCTAGTGCCTGCGACAGAAACCAGCGCAAAACGTAACATGTTTGCATCTCAATTTCACAGTGAAATCGTGCCCTTTTTTTGGCAAAGAGCCTACCTTTTGTTTTTGAATCCTAGCTCTGCCGGCACCTAGGGAAACCTAGCAAACCTATACATTTTTGAAAACTAGACACCCAGGGGAATTCAGGATGGGGTGACTCGACTGCCTACTACCAGGTTCTGTTACCCAGAATCCCTTGCAAAGCTAAGAAATTGACAAAAAAACGCATTTCCCTCACATTTCCGTGGTGGAAAGTTCTGGAATCTGCGTGGATCAACAAATTTCTACCCACCCAGCGTTACCCCAGGTCTCCCGAAAACAATGGTACCTCACTTGCCTGGGTCTGCCTAGTGCCTGTGACAGGAAACAGCGCAAAATGTAACATGTTTGCACCTCAATTTCGCAGTGAAATTGTGCCCTTTTTTGGCGAAGAGCCTACCTTTTGTTTTTGACCCCTAGCTCTGCCGGCACCTAGGGAAACCTAGCAAACCTATACATTTCTGAAAACTAGATACCCAGGGGAATTCAGGATGGGGTGACTCGACTGCCTACCACCAGGTTCTGTTACCCAGAATCCCTTGCAAATCTAAGAAATTCACACAAAAAACGCATTTCCCTCACATTTCTGTGGTGGAAAGTTCTCGAATCTGCGTGGATCAACAAATTTCCACCCACCCAGCGTTCCGCCGGGTCTCCCAAAAAAAATGGTACCTCACTTGCCTGGGTCTGCCTAGTGCCTGCAAGAGGAAACAGCGCAAAATGCAACATGGTCGCACCGCAATTTCGCAGTGAAAATGTGCCCTTATTTGGCAAAGAGCCTACCTTTCGTTTTTGAACCCTAGCTCTGCCGGCACCTAGGGAAACCCAGCAAACCTATACATTTTTGAAAACTAAACACCCAGGGGAATTTAGGATGGGGTGACTCGACTGCCTCCCACCAGGTTCTGTTACCCAGAATCCCTTGCAAAGCTAAGAAATTGACAAAAAAACGCATTTCCCTCACATTTCTGTGGTGGAAAGTTCTGGAATCTGTGTCAATCAACAAATTTCCACCCACCCAGCGTCCCCCCAGGTCTCCCGAAAAAAATGGTACCTCACTTGCCTGGGTCTGCCTAGTGCCAGCGACAGGAAACAGCTCAAAATGTAACATGTTTGCACCTCAATTTCGTAGTGAAATCGTGCCCTTTTTTGGCAAAGAGTCTACCTTTTGTTTTTGACCCCTAGCTCTGCCGGCACCTAGGGAAACCTAGCAAACCTATACATTTTTGAACAGTAGACACCCTGGGTAATTCAGGATGGGGTGACTCGACTGCCTCCCACCAGGTTCTGTTACCCAGAATCCCTTGCAAAGCTAAGAAATTGACAAAAAAACGCATTTCCCTCAAATTTCTGTGGTGTAAAGTTCTGGAATCTGCGTGGATCAACAAATTTCCACCCACCCAGCGTTCCCCCGGGTCTCCCGAAAAAAATGGTACCTTACTTGCCTGGGTCTGCCTAGTGCCTGCGACAGGAAACAGCGCAAAACGCAACGTGGTCGCACCTCAATTTCGCAGTGAAATTGTGCTCTTTTTTGGCAAAGAGCCCACCTTTTGTTTTTGAGCCCTAGCTCTGCCGGCACCTAGGGAAACCTAGCAAACCTATACATTTCTGAAAACTAGACACCCAGGGGAATTCAGGATGGGGTGACTCGACTGCCTCCCACCAGGATCTGTTACCCAGAATCCCTTGCCATTCTAAGAAATTGACAAAAAAACGCATTTTCCTCACATTTCTGTGGTGGAAAGTTCTGGAATCTGCGTGGATCAACGAATTTCCACCTACCCAGCGTTCCCCCAGGTCTCCGAAAAAAAATGGTACCTCACTTGCCTGGGTCTGCCTAGTGCCTGCGACAGAAACCAGCGCAAAACATAACATGTTTGCATCTCAATTTCGCTGTGAAATCGTGCCCTTTTTTTGGCAAAGAGCCTACCTTTTGTTTTTGAATCCTAGCTCTGCCGGCACCTAGGGAAACCTAGCAAACCTATACATTTTTGAAAACTAGACACCCAGGGGAATTCAGGATGGGGTGACTTGACTGCCTACCACCAGGTCATGTTACCCAGAATCCCTTGCAAAACTAAGAAATTGACAAAAAAACGCATTTCCCTCACATTTCTGTGGTGGAAAGTTCTGGAATCTGCGTGGATCAACAAATGTCTACCCACCCAGCGTTACCCCAGGTCTCCCGAAAACAATGGTACCTCACTTGCCTGGGTCTGCCTAGTGCCTGTGACAGGAAACATCACAAAATGTAACATGTTTGCACCTCAATTTCGCAGTGAAATTGTGCCCTTTTTTGGCAAAGAGCCTACCTTTTGTTTTTGACCCCTAGCTCTGCCGGCACCTAGGGAAACCTAGCAAACCTATACATTTTTGAACAGTAGACACCCTGGGTAATTCAGGATGGGGTGACTCGACTGCCTCCCACCAGGTTCTGTTACCCAGAATCCCTTGCAAAGCTAAGAAATTGACAAAAAAACGCATTTCCCTCAAATTTCTGTGGTGGAAAGTTCTGGAATCTGCGTGGATCAACAAATTTCCACCCACCCAGCGTTCCCCCGGGTCTCCCGAAAAAAATGGTACCTTACTTGCCTGGGTCTGCCTAGTGCCTGCGACAGGAAACAGCGCAAAACGCAACGTGGTCGCACCTCAATTTCGCAGTGAAATTGTGCCCTTTTTTGGCAAAGAGCCCACCTTTTGTTTTTGAGCCCTAGCTCTGCCGGCACCTAGGGAAACCTAGCAAACCTATACATTTCTGAAAACTAGACACCCAGGGGAATTCAGGATGGGGTGACTCTAATGCCTCCCACCGGGATCTGTTACCCAGAATCCCTTGCCATTCTAAGAAATTGACAAAAAAAACGCATTTTCCTCACATTTCTGTGGTGGAAAGTTCTGGAATCTGCGTGGATCAACGAATTTCCACCTACCCAGCGTTCCCCCAGGTCTCCGAAAAAAAATGGTACCTCACTTGCCTGGGTCTGCCTAGTGCCTGCGACAGAAACCAGCGCAAAACATAACATGTTTGCATCTCAATTTCGCAGTGAAATCGTGCCCTTTTTTTGGCAAAGAGCCTACCTTTTGTTTTTGAATCCTAGCTCTGCCGGCACCTAGGGAAACCTAGCAAACCTATACATTTTTGAAAACTAGACACCCAGGGGAATTCAGGATGGGGTGACTTGACTGCCTACCACCAGGTTATGTTACCCAGAATCCCTTGCAAAACTAAGAAATTGACAAAAAAATGCATTTCCCTCACATTTCTGTGGTGGAAAGTTCTGGAATCTGCGTGGATCAACAAATGTCTACCCACCCAGTGTTACCCCAGGTCTCCCGAAAACAATGGTACCTCACTTGCCTGGGTCTGCCTAGTGCCTGTGACAGGAAACATCACAAAATGTAACATGTTTGCACCTCAATTTCGCAGTGAAATTGTGCCCTTTTTTGGCAAAGAGCCTACCTTTTGTTTTTGACCCCTAGCTCTGCCGGCACCTAGGGAAACCTAGCAAACCTATACATTTCTGAAAACTAGACACCCAGGGGAATTCAGGATGGGGTGACTCGACTGCCTACCACCAGGTTCTGTTACCCAGAATCCCTTGCAAATCTAAGAAATTCACACAAAAAACGCATTTCCCTCACATTTCTGTGGTGGAAAGTTCTGGAATCTGCGTGGATCAACAAATTTCCACCCACCCAGCGTTCCCCCGGGTTTCCCGAAAAAAATGTTACCTCACTTGCCTGGGTCTGCCTAGTGCCTGCGACAGGAAACAGCGCAAAACGCAACATGGTCGCACCTCAATTTCGCAGTGAAATCGTGCCCTTTTTTGGCAAAGAGCCTACCTTTTGTTTTTGAACCCTGGCTCTGCCGGCACCTAGGGAAACCTAGCAAACCTATACATTTCTGAAAACTAGACACCCAGGGGAATTCAGGATGGGGTGACTCGACTGCCTACCACCAGGTTATGTTACCCAGAATCCCTTGCAAATCTAAGAAATTGACAAAAAAAACGCATTTTCCTCACATTTCTGTGGTGGAAAGTTCTGGAATCTGGGTGGATCAACAAATTTCTACCGACCCAGCGTTACTCCAGGTCTCCCGAAAAAAATGGTACCTCACTTGCCTGGGTCTGCCTAGTGCCTGTGACAGAAACCAGCGCAAAACGTAACATTATTGCATCTCAATTTCGCAGTGAAATCGTGCCCTTTTTTGGCAAAGAGCCTACCTTTTGTTTTTGAATCCTAGCTCTGCCGGCACCTAGGGAAACCTAGCAAACCTATACATTTTTGAAAACTAGATACCCAGGGGAATTCAGGATGGGGTGACTCGACTGCCTACCACCAGGTTCTGTTACCCAGAATCCCTTGCAAATCTAAGAAATTCACACAAAAAACGCATTTCCCTCACATTTCTGTGGTGGAAAGTTCTCGAATCTGCGTGGATCAACAAATTTCCACCCACCCAGCGTTCCGCCGGGTCTCCCAAAAAAAATGGTACCTCACTTGCCTGGGTCTGCCTAGTGCCTGCAAGAGGAAACAGCGCAAAATGCAACATGGTCGCACCGCAATTTCGCAGTGAAAATGTGCCCTTATTTGGCAAAGAGCCTACCTTTTGTTTTTAAACCCTAGCTCTGCCGGCACCTAGGGAAACCCAGCAAACCTATACATTTTTGAAAACTAAACACCCAGGGGAATTTAGGATGGGGTGACTCGACTGCCTCCCACCAGGTTCTGTTACCCAGAATCCCTTGCAAAGCTAAGAAATTGACAAAAAAACGCATTTCCCTCACATTTCTGTGGTGGAAAGTTCTGGAATCTGCGTCAATCAACAAATTTCCACCCACCCAGCGTCCCCCCAGGTCTCCCGAAAAAAATGGTACCTCACTTGCCTGGGTCTGCCTAGTGCCAGCGACAGGAAACAGCTCAAAATGTAACATGTTTGCACCTCAATTTCGTAGTGAAATCGTGCCCTTTTTTGGCAAAGAGCCTACCTTTTGTTTTTGACCCCTAGCTCTGCCGGCACCTAGGGAAACCTAGCAAACCTATACATTTTTGAACAGTAGACACCCTGGGTAATTCAGGATGGGGTGACTCGACTGCCTACCACCAGGTTCTGTTACCCAGAATCCCTTGCAAAGCTAAGAAATTGACAAAAAAACGCATTTCTCTCACATTTCTGTGGTGGAAAGTTCTGGAATCTGCGTGGATCAACAAATTTCCACCCACCCAGCGTTCCCCCGGGTCTCCCGAAAAAAATGGTACCTTACTTGCCTGGGTCTGCCTAGTGCCTGCGACAGGAAACAGCGCAAAACGCAACGTGGTCGCACCACAATTTCGCAGTGAAATTGTGCCCTTTTTTGGCAAAGAGCCCACCTTTTGTTTTTGAGCCCTAGCTCTGCCGGCACCTAGGGAAACCTAGCAAACCTATACATTTCTGAAAACTAGACACCCAGGGGAATTCAGGATGGGGTGACTCGACTGCCTCCCACCAGGATCTGTTACCCAGAATCCCTTGCAAATCTAAGAAATTGACAAAAAAACGTATTTTCCTCACATTTCTGGGGTGGAAAGTTCTGGAATCTGCGTGGATCAACAAATTTCCACCTACCCAGCGTTCCCCCAGGTCTCCCAAAAAAATGGTACCTCACTTGCCTGGGTCTGCCTAGTGCCTGCGACAGAAACCAGCACAAAACGTAACATGTTTGCATCTCAATTTCGCAGTGAAACCGTGCCCTTTTTTTGGCAAAGAGCCAACCTTTTGTTTTTGAATCCTAGCTCTGCCGGCACCTAGGGAAACATAGCAAACCTATACATTTTTGAAAACTAGACACCCAGGGGAATTCAGGATGGGGTGACTCGACTGCCTACCACCAGGTTATGTTACCCAGAATCCCTTGCAAAACTAAGAAATTGACAAAAAAATGCATTTCCCTCACATTTCTGTGGTGGAAAGTTCTGGAATCTGGGTGGATCAACAAATTTCTACCGACCCAGCGTTACCCCAGGTCTCCCGAAAACAATGGTACCTCACTTGCCTGGGTCTGCCTAGTGCCTGCGACAGGAAACAGCACAAAACGTAACATGTTTGCACCTCAATTTCGCAGTGAAATCGTGCCCTTTTTTGGCAAAGAGCCTACCTTTTGTTTTTCAACCCTAGCTCTGCTGGCACCTAGGGAAACCTAGCAAACCTATACATTTTTGAAAACTAGACACCCAGGGGAATTCAGGATGGGGTGACTCGACTGCCTACCACCAGGTTCTGTTACCCAGAATCCCTTGCAAATCTAAGAAATTGACAAAAAAACACATTTCCCTCACATTTCTGTTTTGGAAAGTTCTGGAATCTGCGTGGATCAACAAATTTCTACCCACCCAGCGTTACCCCAGGTCTCCCGAAAACAATGGTACCTCACTTGCCTGGGTCTGCCTAGTGCCTGCAAGAGGAAACAGCGCAAAATGCAACATGGTTGCACCGCAATTTCGCAGTGAAAATGTGCCCTTATTTGGCAAAGAGCCTACCTTTTGTTTTTGAACCCTAGCTCTGCCGGCACCTAGGTAAACCCAGCAAACCTATACATTTTTAAAAACTAGACACCCAGGGAAATTTAGGATGGGGTGACTCGACTGCCTCCCACCAGGTTCTGTTACCCAGAATCCCTTGCAAAGCTAAGAAATTGACAAAAAAAAGCATTTCCCTCACATTTCTGTGGTGGAAAGTTCTGGAATCTGCGTCAATCAACAAATTTCCACCCACCCAGCGTACCCCCAGGTCTCCCGAAAAAAATGGTACCTCACTTGCCTGGGTCTGCCTAGTGCCGGCGACAGGAAACAGCTCAAAATGTAACATGTTTGCACCTCAATTTCGTAGTGAAATCGTGCCCTTTTTTGGCAAAGAGCCTACCTTTTGTTTTTGACCCCTACCTCTGCCGGCACCAAGGGAAACCTAGCAAACCTATACATTTTTGAACAGTAGACACCCTGGGTAATTCAGGATGGGGTGACTCGACTGCCTACCACCAGGTTCTGTTACCCAGAATCCCTTGCAAAGCTAAGAAATTGACAAAAAAACGCATTTCCCTCACATTTCTGTGGTGGAAAGTTCTGGAATCTGCGTGGATCAACAAATTTCCACCCACCCAGCGTTCCCCTGGGTCTCCCAAAAAAAATGGTACCTTACTTGCCTGGGTCTGCCTAGTGCCTGCGACAGGAAACAGCGCAAAACGCAACGTGGTCGCACCTCAATTTCGCAGTGAAATCGTGCCTTTTTTTGGCAAAGAGCCTACCTTTTGTTTTTGAATCCTAGCTCTGCCGGCACCTAGGGAAACCTAGCAAACCTATACATTTTTGAAAACTAGACACCCAGGGGAATTCAGGATGGGGTGACTCGACTGCCTACCACCAGGTTATGTTACCAAGAATCCTTGCAAAACTAAGAAATTGACAAAAAAATGCATTTCCCTCACATTTCTGTGGTGGAAAGTTCTGGAATCTGCGTGGATCAACAAATTTCTACCCACCCAGCGTTACCCCAGGTCTCCCAAAAACAATGGTACCTCACTTGCCTGGGTCTGCCTAGTGCCTGCAAGAGGAAACAGCGCAAAATGCAACATGGTCGCACCGCAATTTCGCAGTGAAAATGTGCCCTTATTTGGCAAAGAGCCTACCTTTTGTTTTTGAACCCTAGCTCTGCCGGCACCTAGGGAAACCCAGCAAACCTATACATTTTTAAAAACTAGACACCCAGGGGAATTTAGGATGGGGTGACTCGACTGCCTCCCACCAGGTTCTGTTACCCAGAATCCCTTGCAAAGCTAAGAAATTGACAAAAAAACGCATTTCCCTCACATTTCTGTGGTGGAAAGTTCTGGAATCTGCGTCAATCAACAAATTTCCACCCACCCAGCGTCCCCCCAGGTTTCCCGAAAAAAATGGTACCTCACTTGCCTGGGTCTGCCTAGTGCCGGCGACAGGAAACAGCGCAAAATGTAACATGTTTGCACCTCAATTTCGCAGTGAAATCGTGCCCTTTTTTGGCAAAGAGCCTACCTTTTGTTTTTGAACCCTAGCTCTGCCGGCACCTAGGGAAACCTAGCAAACCTATACATTTCTGAAAACTAGACACCCAGGGGAATTCAGGATGTGGTGACTCGACTGCCTCCCACCAGGATCTGTTACCCAGAATCCCTTGCAAATCTAAGAAATTGACAAAAAAATGCATTTTCCTCACATTTCTGTGGTGGAAAGTTCTGGAATCTGCGTGAATCAACAAATTTCCACCTACCCAGCGTTCCCCCAGGTCTCCCAAAAAAAATGGTACCTCACTTGCCTGGGTCTGCCTAGTGCCTGCGACAGAAACCAGCGCAAAACGTAACATGTTTGCATCTCAATTTCGCAGTGAAATCGTGCCCTTTTTTTGGCAAAGAGCCTACCTTTTGTTTTTGAATCCTAGCTCTGCCGGCACCTAGGGAAACCTAGCAAACCTATACATTTCTGAAAACTAGACACCCAGGGGAATTCAGGATGGGGTGACTCGACTGCCTCCCACCAGGATCTGTTACCCAGAATCCCTTGCAAAACTAAGAAATTGACAAAAAAACGCATTGCCCTCACATTTCTGTGGTGGAAAGTTCTGGAATCTGGGTGGATCAACAAATTTCTACCGACCCAGCGTTACCCCAGGTCTCCCGAAAACAATGGTACCTCACTTGCCTGGGTCTGCCTAGTGCCTGCAACAGGAAACAGCGCAAAACGTAACATGTTTGCACCTCAATTTCGCAGTGAAATCGTGCCCTTTTTTGGCAAAGAGCCTACCTTTTGTTTTTTAACCCTAGCTCTGCCGGCACCTAGGGAAACCTAGCAAACCTATACATTTTTGAAAACTAGACACCCAGGGGAATTCAGGATGGGGTGACTCGACTGCCTACCACCAGGTTCTGTTACCCAGAATCCCTTGCAAAGCTAAGAAATTGACAAAAAAATGCATTTCCCTCACATTTCTGTGGTGGAAAGTTCTGGAATCTGCGTGGATCAACAAATTTCTACACACCCAGCGTTACCCCAGGTCTCCCGAAAACAATGGTACCTCACTTGCCTGGGTCTGCCTAGTGCCTGTGACAGGAAACAGCGCAAAATGTAACATGTTTGCACCTCAATTTCGCAGTGAAATTGTGCCCTTTTTTGGCAAAGAGCTTACCTTTTGTTTTTGACCCCTAGCTCTGCCGGCACCTAGGGAAACCTAGCAAACCTATACATTTCTGAAAACTAGACACCCAGGGGAATTCAGGATGGGGTGACTCGACTGCCTACCACCAGGTTCTGTTACCCAGAATCCCTTGTAAATCTAAGAAATTCACAAAAAAAACACATTTCCCTCACATTTCTGCGGTGGAAAGTTCTGGAATCTGCGTGGATCAACAAATTTCCACCCACCCAGCGTTCCGCCGGGTCTCCCAAAAAAAATGGTACCTCACTTGCCTGGGTCTGCCTAGTGCCTGCAAGAGGAAACAGCGCAAAATGCAACATGGTCGCACCGCAATTTCGCAGTGAAAATGTGCCCTTATTTGGCCAAGAGCCTACCTTTCGTTTTTTGAACCCTAGCTCTGCCGGCACCTAGGGAAACCCAGCAAACCTATACATTTTTGAAAACTAGACACCCAGGGGAATTTAGGATGGGTGACTCGACTGCCTCCCACCAGGTTCTGTTACCCAGAATCCCTTGCAAAGCTAAGAAATTGACAAAAAAACGCATTTCCCTCACATTTCTGTGGTGGAAAGTTCTGAAATCTGCGTGGATCAACACATTTTCACCTACCCAGCGTTCCCCCAGGTCTCCCCAAAAAAATGGTACCTCACTTGCCTGGGTCTGCCTAGTGCCTGCGACAGAAACCAGCGCAAAACGTAACATGTTTGCATCTCAATTTCGCAGTGAAATCGTGCCCTTTTTTGGCAAAGAGCCTACCTTTTGTTTTTGAATCCTAGCTCTGCCGGCACCTAGGGAAACCTAGCAAACCTATACATTTTTGAAAACTAGACACCCAGGGGAACTCAGGATGGGGTGACTTGACTGCCTACTACCAGGTTCTGTTACCCAGAATCCCTTGCAAAGCTAAGAAATTGACAAAAAAACGCATTTCCCTCACATTTCTGTGGTGGAAAGTTTTGGAATCTGCGTGGATCAACAAATTTCTACCCACCCAGCGTTACCCCAGGTCTCCCGAAAACAATGGTACCTCACTTGCCTGGGTCTGCCTAGTGCCTGTGAGAGGAAACAGCGCAAAATGTAACATGTTTGCACCTCAATTTCGCAGTGAAATTGTGCCCTTTTTTGGCGAAGAGCCTACCTTTTGTTTTTGACCCCTAGCTCTGCCGGCACCTAGGGAAACCTAGCAAACCTATACATTTCTGAAAACTAGATACCCAGGGGAATTCAGGATGGGGTGACTCGACTGCCTACCACCAGGTTCTGTTACCCAGAATCCCTTGCAAATCTAAGAAATTCACACAAAAAACGCATTTCCCTCACATTTCTGTGGTGGAAAGTTCTCGAATCTGCCTGGATCAACAAATTTCCACCCACCCAGCGTTTCGCCGGGTCTCCCAAAAAAAATGGTACCTCACTTGCCTGGGTCTGCCTAGTGCCTGCAAGAGGAAACAGCCCAAAATGCAACATTTTCGCACCGCAATTTCGCAGTGAAAATGTGCCCTTATTTGGCAAAGAGCTTACCTTTCGTTTTTGAACCCTAGCTCTGCCGGCACCTAGGGAAACCCAGAAAACCTATACATTTTTGAAAACTAGACACCCAGGGGAACTTAGGATGGGGTGACTCGACTGCCTCCCACCAGGTTCTGTTACCCAGAATCCCTTGCAAAGCTAAGAAATTGACAAAAAAACGCATTTCCCTCACATTTCTGTGGTGGAAAGTTCTGGAATCTGCGTCAATCAACAAATTTCCACCCACCCAGCGTCCCCCCAGGTCTCCCGAAAAAAATGGTACCTCACTTGCCTGGGTCTGCCTAGTGCCGGCGACAGGAAACAGCTAAAAATGTAACATGTTTGCACCTCAATTTCGTAGTGAAATCGTGCCCTTTTTTGGCAAAGAGCCTACCTTTTGTTTTTGACCCCTAGCTCTGCCGGCACCTAGGGAAACCTAGCAAACCTATACATTTTTGAACAGTAGACACCCTGGCTAATTCAGGATGGGATGACTCGACTGCCTACCACCAGGTTCTGTTACCCAGAATCCCTTGCAAAGCTAGGAAATTGACAAAAAAATGCATTTCCCTCACATTTCTGTGGTGGAAAGTTCTGGAATCTAGTGGATCAACAAATTTCCACCCACCCAGCGTTACCCCGGGTCTCCCGAAAAAAATTGTACCTTACTTGCCTGGGTCTGCCTAGTGCCTGCGACAGGAAACAGCGCAAAACGCAACGTGGTCGCACCTCAATTTCGCAGTGAAATCGTGCCCTTTTTTGGCAAAGAGCCTACCTTTTGTTTTTGAACCCTAGCTCTGCCGGCACCTAGGGAAACCTAGCAAACCTATACATTTCTGAAAACTAGACACCCAGGGGAATTCAGGATGGGTTGACTCGACTGCCTCCCACCAGGATCTGTTACCCAGAATCCCTTGCAAATCTAAGAAATTGACAAAAAAACGTATTTTCCTCACATTTCTGTGGTGGAAAGTTCTGGAATCTGCGTGGATCAACAAATTTCCACCTACCCAGCGTTCCCCCAGGTCTCCCAAAAAAATGGTACCTCACTTGCCTGGGTCTGCCTAGTGCCTGCGACAGAAACCAGCGCAAAACGTAACATGTTTGCATCTCAATTTCGCAGTGAAACCGTGCCCTTTTTTTGGCAAAGAGCCTACCTTTTGTTTTTTAATCCTAGCTCTGCCGGCACCTAGGGAAACATAGCAAACCTATACATTTTTGAAAGCTAGACACCCAGGGGAATTCAGGATGGGGTGACTCGACTGCCTACCACCAGGTTATGTTACCCAGAATCCCTTGCAAAACTAAGAAATTGACAAAAAAATGCATTTCCCTCACATTTCTGTGGTGGAAAGTTCTGGAATCTGCGTGGATCAACAAATTTCCACCCACCCAGCGTTCCCCTGGGTCTCCCAAAAAAAATGGTACCTTACTTGCCTGGGTCTGCCTAGTGCCTGCGACAGGAAACAGCGCAAAACGCAACGTGGTCGCACCTCAATTTCGCAGTGAAATCGTGCCTTTTTTTGGCAAAGAGCCTACCTTTTGTTTTTGAATCCTAGCTCTGCCGGCACCTAGGGAAACCTAGCAAACCTATACATTTTTGAAAACTAGACACCCAGGGGAATTCAGGATGGGGTGACTCGACTGCCTACCACCAGGTTATGTTACCAAGAATCCTTGCAAAACTAAGAAATTGACAAAAAAATGCATTTCCCTCACATTTCTGTGGTGGAAAGTTCTGGAATCTGCGTGGATCAACAAATTTCTACCCACCCAGCGTTACCCCAGGTCTCCCAAAAACAATGGTACCTCACTTGCCTGGGTCTGCCTAGTGCCTGCAAGAGGAAACAGCGCAAAATGCAACATGGTCGCACCGCAATTTCGCAGTGAAAATGTGCCCTTATTTGGCAAAGAGCCTACCTTTTGTTTTTGAACCCTAGCTCTGCCGGCACCTAGGGAAACCCAGCAAACCTATACATTTTTAAAAACTAGACACCCAGGGGAATTTAGGATGGGGTGACTCGACTGCCTCCCACCAGGTTCTGTTACCCAGAATCCCTTGCAAAGCTAAGAAATTGACAAAAAAACGCATTTCCCTCACATTTCTGTGGTGGAAAGTTCTGGAATCTGCGTCAATCAACAAATTTCCACCCACCCAGCGTCCCCCCAGGTCTCCCGAAAAAAATGGTACCTCACTTGCCTGGGTCTGCCTAGTGCCGGCGACAGGAAACAGCGCAAAATGTAACATGTTTGCACCTCAATTTCGCAGTGAAATCGTGCCCTTTTTTGGCAAAGAGCCTACCTTTTGTTTTTGAACCCTAGCTCTGCCGGCACCTAGGGAAACCTAGCAAACCTATACATTTCTGAAAACTAGACACCCAGGGGAATTCAGGATGTGGTGACTCGACTGCCTCCCACCAGGATCTGTTACCCAGAATCCCTTGCAAATCTAAGAAATTGACAAAAAAATGCATTTTCCTCACATTTCTGTGGTGGAAAGTTCTGGAATCTGCGTGAATCAACAAATTTCCACCTACCCAGCGTTCCCCCAGGTCTCCCAAAAAAAATGGTACCTCACTTGCCTGGGTCTGCCTAGTGCCTGCGACAGAAACCAGCGCAAAACGTAACATGTTTGCATCTCAATTTCGCAGTGAAATCGTGCCCTTTTTTTGGCAAAGAGCCTACCTTTTGTTTTTGAATCCTAGCTCTGCCGGCACCTAGGGAAACCTAGCAAACCTATACATTTCTGAAAACTAGACACCCAGGGGAATTCAGGATGGGGTGACTCGACTGCCTCCCACCAGGATCTGTTACCCAGAATCCCTTGCAAAACTAAGAAATTGACAAAAAAACGCATTGCCCTCACATTTCTGTGGTGGAAAGTTCTGGAATCTGGGTGGATCAACAAATTTCTACCGACCCAGCGTTACCCCAGGTCTCCCGAAAACAATGGTACCTCACTTGCCTGGGTCTGCCTAGTGCCTGCAACAGGAAACAGCGCAAAACGTAACATGTTTGCACCTCAATTTCGCAGTGAAATCGTGCCCTTTTTTGGCAAAGAGCCTACCTTTTGTTTTTTAACCCTAGCTCTGCCGGCACCTAGGGAAACCTAGCAAACCTATACATTTTTGAAAACTAGACACCCAGGGGAATTCAGGATGGGGTGACTCGACTGCCTACCACCAGGTTCTGTTACCCAGAATCCCTTGCAAAGCTAAGAAATTGACAAAAAAATGCATTTCCCTCACATTTCTGTGGTGGAAAGTTCTGGAATCTGCGTGGATCAACAAATTTCTACACACCCAGCGTTACCCCAGGTCTCCCGAAAACAATGGTACCTCACTTGCCTGGGTCTGCCTAGTGCCTGTGACAGGAAACAGCGCAAAATGTAACATGTTTGCACCTCAATTTCGCAGTGAAATTGTGCCCTTTTTTGGCAAAGAGCTTACCTTTTGTTTTTGACCCCTAGCTCTGCCGGCACCTAGGGAAACCTAGCAAACCTATACATTTCTGAAAACTAGACACCCAGGGGAATTCAGGATGGGGTGACTCGACTGCCTACCACCAGGTTCTGTTACCCAGAATCCCTTGTAAATCTAAGAAATTCACAAAAAAAACACATTTCCCTCACATTTCTGCGGTGGAAAGTTCTGGAATCTGCGTGGATCAACAAATTTCCACCCACCCAGCGTTCCGCCGGGTCTCCCAAAAAAAATGGTACCTCACTTGCCTGGGTCTGCCTAGTGCCTGCAAGAGGAAACAGCGCAAAATGCAACATGGTCGCACCGCAATTTCGCAGTGAAAATGTGCCCTTATTTGGCCAAGAGCCTACCTTTCGTTTTTGAACCCTAGCTCTGCCGGCACCTAGGGAAACCCAGCAAACCTATACATTTTTGAAAACTAGACACCCAGGGGAATTTAGGATGGGTGACTCGACTGCCTCCCACCAGGTTCTGTTACCCAGAATCCCTTGCAAAGCTAAGAAATTGACAAAAAAACGCATTTCCCTCACATTTCTGTGGTGGAAAGTTCTGAAATCTGCGTGGATCAACACATTTTCACCTACCCAGCGTTCCCCCAGGTCTCCCCAAAAAAATGGTACCTCACTTGCCTGGGTCTGCCTAGTGCCTGCAACAGAAACCAGCGCAAAACGTAACATGTTTGCATCTCAATTTCGCAGTGAAATCGTGCCCTTTTTTGGCAAAGAGCCTACCTTTTGTTTTTGAATCCTAGCTCTGCCGGCACCTAGGGAAACCTAGCAAACCTATACATTTTTGAAAACTAGACACCCAGGGGAACTCAGGATGGGGTGACTCGACTGCCTACTACCAGGTTCTGTTACCCAGAATCCCTTGCAAAGCTAAGAAATTGACAAAAAAACGCATTTCCCTCACATTTCTGTGGTGGAAAGTTTTGGAATCTGCGTGGATCAACAAATTTCTACCCACCCAGCGTTACCCCAGGTCTCCCGAAAACAATGGTACCTCACTTGCCTGGGTCTGCCTAGTGCCTGTGAGAGGAAACAGCGCAAAATGTAACATGTTTGCACCTCAATTTCGCAGTGAAATTGTGCCCTTTTTTGGCGAAGAGCCTACCTTTTGTTTTTGACCCCTAGCTCTGCCGGCACCTAGGGAAACCTAGCAAACCTATACATTTCTGAAAACTAGATACCCAGGGGAATTCAGGATGGGGTGACTCGACTGCCTACCACCAGGTTCTGTTACCCAGAATCCCTTGCAAATCTAAGAAATTCACACAAAAAACGCATTTCCCTCACATTTCTGTGGTGGAAAGTTCTCGAATCTGCGTGGATCAACAAATTTCCACCCACCCAGCGTTTCGCCGGGTCTCCCAAAAAAAATGGTACCTCACTTGCCTGGGTCTGCCTAGTGCCTGCAAGAGGAAACAGCCCAAAATGCAACATTTTCGCACCGCAATTTCGCAGTGAAAATGTGCCCTTATTTGGCAAAGAGCTTACCTTTCGTTTTTGAACCCTAGCTCTGCCGGCACCTAGGGAAACCCAGCAAACCTATACATTTTTGAAAACTAGACACCCAGGGGAACTTAGGATGGGGTGACTCGACTGCCTCCCACCAGGTTCTGTTACCCAGAATCCCTTGCAAAGCTAAGAAATTGACAAAAAAACGCATTTCCCTCACATTTCTGTGGTGGAAAGTTCTGGAATCTGCGTCAATCAACACATTTCCACCCACCCAGCGTCCCCCCAGGTCTCCCGAAAAAAATGGTACCTCACTTGCCTGGGTCTGCCTAGTGCCGGCGACAGGAAACAGCTAAAAATGTAACATGTTTGCACCTCAATTTCGTAGTGAAATCGTGCCCTTTTTTGGCAAAGAGCCTACCTTTTGTTTTTGACCCCTAGCTCTGCCGGCACCTAGGGAAACCTAGCAAACCTATACATTTTTGAACAGTAGACACCCTGGGTAATTCAGGATGGGATGACTCGACTGCCTACCACCAGGTTCTGTTACCCAGAATCCCTTGCAAAGCTAGGAAATTGACAAAAAAATGCATTTCCCTCACATTTCTGTGGTGGAAAGTTCTGGAATCTGCGTGGATCAACAAATTTCCACCCACCCAGCGTTACCCCGGGTCTCCCGGAAAAAATGGTACCTTACTTGCCTGGGTCTGCCTAGTGCCTGCGACAGGAAACAGCGCAAAACGCAACGTGGTCGCACCTCAATTTCGCAGTGAAATCGTGCCCTTTTTTGGCAAAGAGCCTACCTTTTGTTTTTGAACCCTAGCTCTGCCGGCACCTAGGGAAACCTATCAAACCTATACATTTCTGAAAACTAGACACCCAGGGGAATTCAGGATGGGTTGACTCGACTGCCTCCCACCAGGATCTGTTACCCAGAATCCCTTGCAAATCTAAGAAATTGACAAAAAAACGTATTTTCCTCACATTTCTGTCGTGGAAAGTTCTGGAATCTGCGTGGATCAACAAATTTCCACCTACCCAGCGTTCCCCCAGGTCTCCCAAAAAAATGGTACCTCACTTGCCTGGGTCTGCCTAGTGCCTGCGACAGGAAACAGCGCAAAACGTAACATGTTTACGCCTCAATTTCGCAGTGAAATCGTGCCCTTTTTTGGCAAAGAGCCTACCTTTTGTTTTTTAATCCTAGCTCTGCCGGCACCTAGGGAACCATAGCAAACCTATACATTTTTGAAAACTAGACACCCAGGGGAATTCAGGATGGGGTGACTCGACTGCCTACCACCAGGTTATGTTACCCAGAATCCCTTGCAAAACTAAGAAATTGACAAAAAAATGCATTTCCCTCACATTTCTGTGGTGGAAAGTTCTGGAATCTGGGTGGATCAACAAATTTCTACCGACCCAGCGTTACCCCAGGTCTCCCGAAAACAATGGTACCTCACTTGCCTGGGTCTGCCTAGTGCCTGCGACAGGAAACAGCGCAAAACGTAACATGTTTACGCCTCAATTTCGCAGTGAAATCGTGCCCTTTTTTGGCAAAGAGCCTACCTTTTGTTTTTTAACCCTAGCTCTGCCGGCACCTAGGGAAACCTAGCAAACCTATACATTTTTGAAAACTAGACACCCAGGGGAATTCAGGATGGGGTGACTCGACTGCCTACCACCAGGTTCTGTTACCCAGAATCCCTTGCAAATCCAAGAAATTGACAAAAAAACACATTTCCCTCACATTTCTGTGGTGGAAAGTTCTGGAATCTGCGTGGATCAACAAATTTCTACCCACCCAGCGTTACCCCAGGTCTCCCGAAAACAATGGTACCTCACTTGCCTGGGTCTGCCTAGTGCCTGTGACAGGAAACAGCGCAAAATGTAACATGTTTGCACCTCAATTTCGCAGTGAAATTGTGCCCTTTTTTGGCAAAGAGCCTTCCTTTTGTTTTTGACCCCTAGCTCTGCTGGCACCTAGGGAAACCTAGCAAACCTATACATTTTTGAAAACTAGACACCCAGGGGAATTTAGGATGGGGTGACTTGACTGCCTCCCACCAGGTTCTGTTATCCAGAATCCCTTGCAAAGCTAAGAAATTCACAAAAAAAACACATTTCCCTCACATTTCTGTGGTGGAAAGTTCTGGAATCTGCGTGGATCAACAAATTTCCACCCACCCAGCGTTCCGCCGGGTCTCCCAAAAAAACTGGTACCTCACTTGCCTGGGTCTGCCTAGTGCCTGCAAGAGGAAACAGTGCAAAATGCAACATGGTCGCACCGCAATTTCGCAGTGAAAATGTGCCCTTATTTGGCAAAGAGCCTACCTTTTGTTTTTGAACCCTAGCTATGCCGGCACCTAGGGAAACCCAGCAAACCTATACATTTTTGAAAACTAGACACCCAGGGGAATTTAGGATGGGGTGACTTGACTGCCTCCCACCAGGTTCTGTTATCCAGAATCCCTTGCAAAGCTAAGAAATTGACAAAAAAACGCATTTCCCTCACATTTCTGTGGTGGAAAGTTCTGGAATCTGCGTCAATCAACAAATTTCCACCCACCCAGCGTCCCCCCAGGTCTCCCGAAAAAAATGGTACCTCACTTGCCTGGGTCTGCCTAGTGCCGGCGACAGGAAACAGCTCAAAATGTAACATGTTTGCACCTCAATTTCGTAGTGAAATCGTGCCCTTTTTTGGCAAAGAGCCTACCTTTTGTTTTTGAACCCTAGCTCTGCCGGCACCTAGGGAAACCTAGCAAACCTATACATTTTTAAAAACTAGACACCCAGGGGAATTCAGGATTGGGTGACTTGACTGCCTACCACCAGGTTATGTTACCCAGAATCCCTTGCAAAACTAAGAAATTGACAAAAAAACGCATTTCCCTCACATTTCTGTGGTGGAAAGTTCTGGAATCTGGGTGGATCAACAAATTTCTACCGACCCAGCGTTACCCCAGGGTTTCCGAAAACAATGGTACCTCACTTGCCTGGGTGTGCCTAGTGCCTGCAACAGGAAACAGCGCAAAACGTAACATGTTTGCACCTCAATTTCGTAGTGAAATCGTGCCCTTTTTTGGCAAAGAGCCTACCTTTTGTTTTTGAACCCTAGCTCTGCCGGCACCTAGGGAAACCTAGCAAACCTATACATTTCTGAAAACTAGACACCCAGGGGAATTCAGGATGGGGTAACTCGACTGCCTCCCACCAGGATCTGTTACCCAGAATCCCTTGCAAATCTAAGAAATTGACAAAAAAAATGCATTTTCCTCACATTTCTGTGGTGGAAAGTTCTGGAATCTGCGTGAATCAACAAATTTCCACCTATCCAGCGTTCCCCCAGGTCTCCCAAAAAAAATGGTACCTCACTTGCCTGGGTCTGCCTAGTGCCTGCGACAGAAACCAGCGCAAAACGTAACATGTTTGCATCTCAATTTCGCAGTGAAATCGTGCCCTTTTTTTGGCAAAGAGCCTACCTTTTGTTTTTGAATCCTAGCTCTGCCGGCACCTAGGGAAACCTAGCAAACCTATACATTTTTAAAAACTAGACACCCAGGGGAATTCAGGATGGGGTGACTCGACTGCCTACCACCAGGTTATGTTACCCAGAATCCCTTGCAAAACTAAGAAATTGACAAAAAAACGCATTTCCCTCACATTTCTGTGGTGGAAAGTTCTGGAATCTGGGTGGATCAACAAATTTCTACCGACCCAGCGTTACCCCAGGTCTCCCGAAAACAATGGTACCTCACTTGCCTGGGTCTGCCTAGTGCCTGCAACAGGAAACAGCGCAAAACGTAACATGTTTGCACCTCAATTTCGCAGTGAAATCGTGCCCTTTTTTGGCAAAGAGCCTACCTTTTGTTTTTTAACCCTAGCTCTGCCGGCACCTAGGGAAACCTAGCAAACCTATACATTTTTGAAAACTAGACACCCAGTGGAATTCAGGATGGGGTGACTCAACTGCCTACCACCAGGTTCTGTTACCCAGAATCCCTTGCAAAGCTAAGAAATTGACAAAAAAATGCATTTCCCTCACATTTCTGTGGTGGAAAGTTCTGGAATCTGCGTGGATCAACAAATTTCTACACACCCAGCGTTACCCCAGGTCTCCCGAAAACAATGGTACCTCACTTGCCTGGGTCTGCCTAGTGCCTGTGACAGGAAACAGCACAAAATGTAACATGTTTTTACCTCAATTTCGCAGTGAAATTGTGCCCTTTTTTGGCAAAGAGCCTTCCTTTTGTTTTTGACCCCTAGCTCTGCCGGCACCTAGGGAAACCTAGCAAACCTATACATTTCTGAAAACTAGACACCCAGGGGAATTCAGGATGGGGTGACTCGACTGCCTACCACCAGGTTCTGTTACCCAGAATCCCTTGTAAATCTAAGAAATTCACAAAAAAAACGCATTTCCCTCACATTTCTGTGGTGGAAAGTTCTGGAATCTGCGTGGATCAACAAATTTCTACCCACCCAGCGTTACCCTGGGACTCCCGAAAAAAATGGTACCTTACTTGCCTGGGTCTGCCTAGTGCCTGCGACAGGAAACAGCGCAAAACGCAACGTGGTCGCACCTCAATTTCGCAGTGAAATCGTGCCCTTTTTTGGCAAAGAGCCTACCTTTTGTTTTTGAACCCTAGCTCTGCCGGCACTTAGGGAAACCTAGCAAACCTATACATTTCTGAAAACTAGACACCCAGGGGAATTCAGGATGGGGTGACTCGACTGCCTCCCACCAGGATCTGTTACCCAGAATCCCTTGCAAATCTAAGAAATTGACAAAAAAAACGTATTTTCCTCACATTTCTGTGGTGGAAAGTTCTGGAATCTGCGTGGATCAACAAATTTCCACCTACCCAGCGTTCCCCCAGGTCTCCCGAAAACAATGGTACCTCACTTGCCTGGGTCTGCCTAGTGCCTGCGACAGGAAACAGCGCAAAACGTAACATGTTTGCACCTCAATTTCGCAGTGAAATCGTGCCCTTTTTTGGCAAAGAGCCTACCTTTTGTTTTTTAACCCTAGATCTGCCGGCACCTAGGGAAACCTAGCAAACCTATACATTTTTGAAAACTAGACACCCAGGGGAATTCAGGATGGGGTGACTCGACTGCCTACCACCAGGTTCTGTTACCCAGAATCCCTTGCAAATCTAGGAAATTGACAAAAAAACACATTTCCCTCACATTTCTGTGGTGGAAAGTTCTGGAATCTGCGTGGATCAACAAATTTCTACCCACCCAGCGTTACACCAGGTCTCCCGAAAACAATGGTACCTCACTTGCCTGGGTCTGCCTAGTGCCTGTGACAGGAAACAGCGCAAAATGTAACATGTTTGCACCTCAATTTTGCAGTGAAATTGTGCCCTTTTTTGGCAAAGAGCCTACCTTTTGTTTTTGACCCCTAGCTCTGCCGGCACCTAGGGAAACCTAGCAAACCTATACATTTCTGAAAACTAGACACCCAGGGGAATTCAGGATGGGGTGACTCGACTGCCTACCACCAGGTTCTGTTACCCAGAATCCCTTGCAAATCTAAGAAATTCACAAAAAAAACGCATTTCCCTCACATTTCTGTGGTGGAAAGTTCTGGAATCTGCGTGGATCAACAAATTTCCACCCACCCAGCGTTCCGCCGGGTCTCCCAAAAAAAATGGTACCTCACTTGCCTGGGTCTGCCTAGTGCCTGCAAGAGGAAACAGCGCAAAATGCAACATGGTCGCACCGCAATTTTGCAGTGAAAATGTGCCCTTATTTGGCAAAGAGCCTACCTTTTGTTTTTGAACCCTAGCTCTGCCGGCACCTAGGGAAACCCAGCAAACCTATACATTTTTGAAAACTAGACACCCAGGGGAATTTAGGATGGGGTGACTCGACTGCCTCCCACCAGGTTCTGTTACCCAGAATCCCTTGCAAGGCTAAGAAATTGACAAAAAAACACATTTCCCTCACATTTCTGTGGTGGAAAGTTCTGGAATCTGCATCAATCAGCAAATTTCCACCCTCCCAGCGTCCCCCCAGGTCTCCCGAAAAAAATGGTACCTCACTTGCCTGGGTCTGCCTAGTGCCGGCGACAGGAAACAGCTCAAAATGTAACATGTTTGCACCTCAATTTCGTTGTGAAATCGTGCCCTTTTTTGGCAAAGAGCCTACCTTTTGTTTTTGAACCCTAGCTCTGCCGGCACCTAGGGAAACCTAGCAAACCTATACATTTTTAAAAACTAGCCACCCAGGGGAATTCAGGATGGGGTGACTTGACTGCCTACCACCAGGTTATGTTACCCAGAATCCCTTGCAAAACTAAGAAATTGACAAAAAAATGCATTTCCCTCACATTTCTGTGGTGGAAAGTTCTGGAATCTGGGTGGATCAACAAATTTCTACCGACCCAGCGTTACCCCAGGGTTTCCGAAAACAATGTTACCTCACTTGCCTGGGTCTGCCTAGTGCCTGCAACAGGAAACAGCGCAAAACGTAACATGTTTGCACCTCAATTTCGTAGTGAAATCGTGCCCTTTTTTGGCAAAGAGCCTACCTTTTGTTTTTGAACCCTAGCTCTGCCGGCACCTAGGGAAACCTAGCAAACCTATACATTTCTGAAAACTAGACACCCAGGGGAATTCAGGATGGGGTGACTCGACTGCCTCCCACCAGGATCTGTTACCCAGAATCCCTTGCAAATCTAAGAAATTGACAAAAAAAACGCATTTTCCTCACATTTCTGTGGTGGAAAGTTCTGGAATCTGCGTGAATCAACAAATTTCCACCTACCCAGCGTTCCCCCAGGTCTCCCAAAAAAATGGTACCTCACATGCCTGGGTCTGCCTAGTGCCTGCGACAGAAACCAGCGCAAAACGTAACATGTTTGCATCTCAATTTCGCAGTGAAATCGTGCCCTTTTTTTGGCAAAGAGCCTACCTTTTGTTTTTGAATCCTAGCTCTGCCGGCACCTAGGGAAACCTAGCAAACCTATACATTTTTAAAAACTAGACACCCAGGGGAATTCATGATGGGGTGACTCGACTGCCTACCACCAGGTTATGTTACCCAGAATCCCTTGCAAAACTAAGAAATTGACAAAAAAATGCATTTCCCTCACATTTCTGTGGTGGAAAGTTCTGGAATCTGGGTGGATCAACAAATTTCTACCGACCCAGCGTTACCCCAGGTCTCCCGAAAACAATGGTACCTCACTTGCCTGGGTCTGCCTAGTGCCTGCAACAGGAAACAGCGCAAAACGTAACATGTTTGCACCTCAATTTCGCAGTGAAATCGTGCCCTTTTTTGGCAAAGAGCCTACCTTTTGTTTTTTAACCCTAGCTCTGCCGGCACCTAGGGAAACCTAGCAAACCTATACATTTTTGAAAACTAGACACCCAGGGGAATTCAGGATGGGGTGACTCGACTGCCTACCACCAGGTTCTGTTACCCAGAATCCCTTGCAAAGCTAAGAAATTGACAAAAAAATGCATTTCCCTCACATTTCTTTGGTGGAAAGTTTTCTAATCTGCGTGGATCAACAAATTTCTACACACCCAGCATTACCCCAGGTCTCCCGAAAACAATGGTACTTCACTTGCCTGGGTCTGCCTAGTGCCTGTGACAGGAAACAGCGCAAAATGTAACATGTTTGCACCTCAATTTCGCAGTGAAATTGTGCCCTTTTTTGGCAAAGAGCCTACCTTTTGTTTTTGACCCCTAGCTCTGCCGGCACCTAGGGAAACCTAGCAAACCTATACATTTCTGAAAACTAGACACCCAGGGGAATTCAGGATGGGGTGACTCGACTGCCTACCACCAGGTTCTGTTACCCAGAATCCCTTGTAAATCTAAGAAATTCACAAAAAAAAACACATTTCCCTCACATTTCTGTGGTGAAAAGTTCTGGAATCTGCGTGGATCAACAAATTTCCACCCACCCAGCGTTCCCCCGGGTTTCCCAAAAAAAATGGTACCTCACTTGCCTGGGTCTGCCTAGTGCCTGCGACAGGAAACAGGGCAAAACGCAACGTGGTCGCACCTCAATTTCGCAGTGAAATCGTGCCCTTTTTTGGCAAAGAGCCTACCTTTTGTTTTTGAACCCTAGCTCTGCCGGCACCTAGGGAAACCTAGCAAACCTATACATTTCTGAAAACTAGACACCCAGGGGAATTCAGGATGGGGTGACTCGACTGCCTCCCACCAGGATCTGTTACCCAGAATCCCTTGCAAATCTAAGAAATTGACAAAAAAAACGCATTTTCCTCACATTTCTGTGGTGGAAAGTTCTGGAATCTGCGTGGATCAACAAATTTCCACCTACCCAGCGTTTCCCCAGGTCTCCCAAAAAAAATGGTACCTCACTTGCCTGGGTCTGCCTAGTGCCTGCGACAGAAACCAGCGCAAAACTTAACATGTTTGCATCTCAATTTCGCAGTGAAATCGTGCCCTTTTTTGGCAAAGAGCCTACCTTTTGTTTTTGAATCCTAGCTCTGCCGGCACCTAGGGAAACCTAGCAAACCTATACATTTTTGTAAACTAGACACCCAGGGGAATTCAGGATGGGGTGACTCGACTGCCTACCACCAGGTTCTGTTACCCAGAATCCCTTGCAAATCTAAGAAATTCACAAAAAAACGCATTTCCCTCACATTTCTGTGGTGGAAAGTTCTGGAATCTGCGTGGATCAACAAATTTCCACCCACCCAGCGTTTCGCCGGGTCTCCCCAAAAAAATGGTACCTCACTTGCCTGGGTCTGCCTAGTGCCTGCAAGAGGAAACAGCACAAAATGCAACATGGTCGCACCGCAATTTCGCAGTGAAAATGTGCCCTTATTTGGCCAAGAGCCTACCTTTCGTTTTTGAACCCTAGCTCTGCCGGCACCTAGGGAAACCCAGCAAACCTATACATTTTTGAAAACACCCAGGGGAATTTAGGTTGGGTGACTCGACTGCCTCCCACCAGGTTCTGTTACCCAGAATCCCTTGCAAAGCTAAGAAATTGACAAAAAACGCATTTCCCTCACATTTCTGTGGTGGAAAGTTCTGGAATCTGCGTCAATCAACAAATTTCCACCCACCCAGCGTCCCCCCAGGTCTCTCGAAAAAAATGGTACCTCACTTGCCTGGGTCTGCCTAGTGCCGGCGACAGGAAACAGCTCAAAATGTAACATATTTGCACCTCCATTTCGTAGTGAAATCGTGCCCTTTTTTGGCAAAGAGCCTACCTTTTGTTTTTGAACCCTAGCTCTGCCGGCACCTAGGGAAACCTAGCAAACCTATACATTTCTGAAAACTAGACACCCAGGGGAATTCAGGATGGGGTGACTCGACTGCCTCCCACCAGGATCTGTTAACCAGAATCCCTTGCAAATCTAAGAAATTGACAAAAAAAACGCATTTTCCTCACATTTCTGTGGTGGAAAGTTCTGGAATCTGCGTAGATCAACAAATTTCCACCTACCCAGCGTTCCTCCAGGTCTCCCAAAAAAATGGTACCTCACTTGCCTGGGTCTGCCTAGTGCCTGCGACAGAAACCAGCGCAAAACGTAACATGTTTGCATCTCAATTTCGCAGTGAAATCGTGCCCTTTTTTTGGCAAAGAGCCTACCTTTTGTTTTTGAATCCTAGCTCTGCCGGCACCTAGGGAAACCTAGCAAACCTATACATTTTTGAAAACTAGACACCCAGGGGAATTCAGGATGGGGTGTCTCAACTGCCTACCACCAGGTTATGTTACCCAGAATCCCTTGCAAAACTAAGAAATTGACAAGAAAACGCATTTCCCTCACATTTCTGTGGTGAAAAGTTCTGAAATCTGGGAGGATCAACAAATTTCTACCGACCCAGCGTTACCCCAGGTCTCCCAAAAACAATGGTACCTCACTTGCCTGGGTCTGCCTAGTGCCTGCGACAGGAAACAGCGCAAAACGTAACATGTTTGCACCTCAATTTCGCAGTGAAATCGTGCCCTTTTTTGGCAAAGAGCCTACCTTTTGTTTTTTAACCCTAGCTCTGCCGGCACCTAGGGAAACCTAGCAAACCTATACATTTTTGAAAACTAGACACCCAGGGGAATTCAGGATGGGGTGACTCGACTGCCTACCACCAGGTTCTGTTACCCAGAATCCCTTGCAAAGCTACGAAATTGACAAAAAAACACATTTCTCTCACATTTCTGTGGTGGAAAGTTCTGGAATCTGCGTGGATCAACAAATTTCTACCCACCCAGCGGTACCCCAGGTCTCCCGAAAACAATGGTACCTCACTTGCCTGGGTCTGCCTAGTGCCTGTGACAGGAAACAGCGCAAAATGTAACATGTTTGCACCTCAATTTCGCAGTGAAATTGTGCCCTTTTTTAGCAAAGAGCCTACCTTTTGTTTTTGACCCCTAGCTCTGCCGGCACCTAGGGAAACCTAGCAAACCTATACATTTCTGAAAACTACACACGCAGGGGAATTCAGGATGGGGTGACTCGACTGCCTACCACCAGGTTCTGTTACCCAGAATCCCTTGCAAATCTAAGAAATTCACAAAAAAACGCATTTCCCTCACATTTCTGTGGTGGAAAGTTCTGGAATCTGCGTGGATCAACAAATTTCCACCCACCCAGCGTTCCGCCGGGTCTCCCAAAAAAAATGGTACCTCACTTGCCTGGGTCTGCCTAGTGCCTGCAACAGGAAATAGCGCAAAATGCAACATGGTCGCACCGCAATTTCGCAGTGAAAATGTGCCCTTATTTGGCAAAGAGCCTACCTTTCGTTTTTGAACCCTAGCTCTGCCGGCATCTAGGGAAACCCAGCAAACCTATACATTTTTGAAAACTAGACACCCAGGGAAATTTAGGATGGGGTGACTCGACTGCCTCCCACAAGGTTCTGTTACCCAGAATCCCTTGCAAAGCTAAGAAATTGACAAAAAAACGCATTTCCCTCACATTTCTGTGGTGGAAAGTTCTGGAATCTGCGTCGATCAACAAATTTCCACCCACCCAGCGTCCCCCCAGGTTTCCCGAAAAAAATGGTACCTCACTTGCCTGGGTCTGCCTAGTGCCTGCAACAGGAAACAGCGCAAAACGTAACATGTTTGCACCTCAATTTCGCAGTGAAATCGTGCCCTTTTTTGGCAAAGAGCCTACCTTTTGTTTTTTAACCCTAGCTCTGCCGGCACTTAGGGAAACCTAGCAAACCTATACATTTCTGACAACTAGACACCCAGGGGAATTCAGTATGGGGTGACTCAACTGCCTACCACCAGGTTCGGTTACCCAGAATCCCTTGCAAAACTAAGAAATTGACAAACAAAAACGCATTTCCCTCACATTTCTGTGGTGGAAAGTTCTGGAATCTGCATGGATCAACAAATTTCCGCCCACCCAGCGTTCCCCCAGGTCTACTGAAAAAATGTTACCTCACTTGCCTGGGTCTGCCTAGTGCCTGCGACAGGAAACAGCGCAAAACGTAACATGTTTGCACCTCAATTTCGCAGTGAAATCGTGCCCTTTTTTGGCAAAGAGCCTACCTTTTGTTTTTTAACCCTAGCTCTGCCGGCACCTAGGGAAACCTAGCAAACCTATACATTTTTTTAAACTAGACACCTAGGGGAATTCAGAATGGGGTGACTCGACTGCCTACCACCAGGTTCTGTTACCCAGAATCCCTTGCAAAGCTAAGAAATTGACAAAAAAAATGCATTTCCCTCACATTTCTGTGGTGAAAGTTCTGGAATCTGCGTGGATCAACAAATCTTCACACACCCAGCGTTCCCCCGGGTCTCCCGAAAAAAATGGTACCTCACTTCCCTGGGTCTGCCTAGTGCCTAAGACAGGAAACAGCGCAAAACACAACGTGGTCGCACCTCAATTTCGCAGTGACATCGTGTCCTTTTTTGGCAAAGAGCCTACCTTTTGTTTTTGAATCCTAGCTCTGCCAGCACCTAGGGAAACCTAGCAAACCTATACATTTTTGAAAAGTGGACACCCTGGGGAATTCAGGATGGGGTGACTCGACTGCCTACCACCAGGTTCTGTTACCCAGAATCCCTTGCAAAACTAAGAAATTGACCAAAAAAACGCATTTTCCTCACATTTCTGTGGTGGAAAGTTCTGGAATCTGCGTGGATCAACAAATTTCCACCCACCCAGCGTTCCCCCGGGTCTCCCGAAACAAATGGTGCCTCACTTGCCTAGGTCTGCCTAGTGCCTGTGACAGGAAACAGCGCAAAACGCAACGTGGTCGCACCTCAATTTCGCAGTGAAATCGTGCCCTTTTTTATCAAAGAGCCTACCTTTTGTTTTTGAACCCTAGCTCTGCCGGCACCTAGGAAAACCTAGAAAACCTATACATTTTTGAAACGTAGACACCCTGGGGAATTCAGGATGGGGTGACTCGACTGCCTACCACCAGGTTCTGTTACCCAGAATCCCTTGCAAAGCTACGAAATTGACTAACAAAACGCATTTCCCTCACATTTCTGTGGTGGAAAGTTCTGGAATCTGCGTGGATCAACAAATTTCCACCCACCCAGCGTTCTCCCGGGTCTCCTGAAAAAAATGATACCTCACTTGCCTGGGTCTGCCTAGTGCCTGCGACAGGAAACAGCGCAAAACGCAACGTGGTCACACCTCAATTTCACAGTGAAATCGTGCCCTTTTTTGGCAAAGAGCCTACCTTTTGTTTTTTAACCCTAGCTCTGCTGGCACCTAGGGAAACCTAGCAAACCTATACATTTTTGAAAACTAGACACCCAGGGGAATTCAGGATGGGGTGACTTGACTGCCTACCACCAGGTTCTGTTACCCAGAATCCCTTGCAAAGCTAAAAAATTGTGAAAAAAATGCATTTTCCTCACGTTTCTGTGGTGGAAAGTTCCGGAATCTGCGTGGATCATCAAATTTCCACCCACCCAGCGTTTCCCCAGGTCTCCCGAAAAAAAATGGTACCTCACTTGCGTGGGTGACTCAAGGACCCGCGACAGGCAAGGGCCCCAAACCTAAGGAGGCGACATCAAAATAATCTATCACTAAACAACCGGGTTTTGCAAGGGGGTTCCCATGAGTTTTTGGCCCGGGGCTCGGCGGCCATCTAGGGAAACCTACCTAACCCACACATTTCTGGAAACTAGACACCCGGGAGAGTCCAGCGAGGTATGGCATGCGTGGGTCCCCCAAGGTTTACCTACCCAGAATTCCCTGCAAACCTTAAAATTTGGTTAAAAAAACACGTTTTCATACATTTGTGCGTGGGATCTCCGTGCCGGCACAAATGTCCTACAGCCCAGTGTTCCCCTTGTTCTCCCGAGTAAAATGATACCTCACTTGTATGGGTGCCCCAAAGCAGAATAGGCTAAAAATGAATTTTAAAAAATTGTAGTGTTTGGGATTGACAAATTAAGCACCTCACCTTAGTCACAGGCCTTTGGCCTACCCACACAAGTGAGGTATCATTTTACTCGGGAGATCAAGGGGGACGCTGGGTGGTAGGAAATTTGTGCCGGCACGGAGATCCCACGCACAAATGTATGGAAAAGTGTTTTTTTAACCTAAATTTAAGGTTTGCAGGGATTTCTGGGTAGGAAAACATTGGGGGACCCACGCATGCCATACCTCCCTGGACTCCCCGGGGTGTCTAGTTTTCAGAACTGTTTGGGTTTGGTAGTTTCCAAAGATGCCTGCCGAGCCCCGGGCCAAAAACTCATGGGATCCCCCTTGCAAAACCAAATTGTTTTGAATGAATTAAGTTTTCAATTTGAGAGCGTGCGATTCTTGGGACAATATTGCATGGAAATTGTGACAGACATTTTCAAATTTGCAGGAGATTGTGGATAAAAAAAAACAATAGAATTCACCAGAAAGACATGACCATATACTCCCATGGTTTAACAATAATATCTAAATTTAGTAAGTTATTTATAGCTATAACACAGTTACTCAAAAGTCAAACATTCAAGCACGGCTATCTATTCCTCATAGACACACACATACAGGTTGGATTTGGCACGAGGGCGAGTGATGGTTCAGTACATAAAATTTTATTAACAAGATATTTCAACAAAATTAAATGCTCAGTCAATAAATAAATGCATAAAAACCGAACCAGTGACTCGCAATTCGTGAGCTGTAAAGCCACGACAAGGCACCAACCGTTTTACAGGCCATTCACGCACCTGTCATACCTGATACACACCAGACCATTGACACCATCCGGAAGGAAAAGCAACCCATTACAACATTCACAAAAAGGGACAAGGTACACCCTACTTCAGAAAGAGAAAAAAGACTAATTTTACTGCACAGCCATCTAATCCGCAAGCACACACACATACTGGTTGGATTTGGCACGAGGGTGAGTGATGATTCAGTACATACAATTGTATTCGCAAGTAATTTCAAAAAAATGAAATACACTGCGCATAATTGAAAGCATGATAAACTGAACCACTGACTCACAGCTCGTGAGCTGTAAAGCCACGTCAAGGCACCAACCTCTTTACAGGCCATTCATACACCTTTCGTACGTGTGACACATACAAAACATTCACACCGCCAGCCGTGGACCCATCACATTACAACACTCACACCAGCAGACCGCTTCATTCAAGGGCCCATCACTTTCACACGCCCACATTTCTGACACTGCAACTACACAAAATGATGGACTGCGTGGAGTGTCACTCAACTAGCAGTGTGTGTAGTGACCAACAGAAAGTAACTACTCACACACCGCCAGCCGAGCGCCAGTCCACCCACACCACCATCCAAGCACCAGACCATGCACACCGCCATCCAAACACCACTCAGCGCACACCGACAGCCAGGTACCACTCCACACACACCACCAGCCAAGCACCACTCCACGCACACCGCAAGCCAAGCGCCACTCCACACACACCGCCAGCCAAGCACCACTCCGTGCACAGACAGCCAAGTACCACTCCACGCACACCACCAGCCAAGCGCCACTCGACACACCCCACCAGCCAAGCGCCACTCCACACACACCACCAGCCAAGCACCACTCCACGCACACCGCAAGCCAAGCGCCACTCCACACACACCGCCAGCCAAGCACCACTCCGTGCACAGACAGCCAAGTACCACTCCACGCACACCACCAGCCAAGCGCCACTCGACACACACCACCAGCCAAGCGCCACTCCACGCACACCTCCAGCCAAGCACCACTCCACGCACACCACCAGCAATGCGCCACTCCACACACACCACCAGCTAAGCACCACTCCGTGCACAGACAGCCAATTACCACTCCACGCACACCATCCAGCCAAGCACCACTCCACACACACCACCAGCCAAGCACCACTCCGTGCACAGACAGCCAAGTATCACTCCACACACACCACCAGCCAAGCGCCACTCCACACATACCACCAGCCAAGCGCCACTCCATGCACACCACCAGCCAAGCACCAATCCAAACACAACACCAGGCAAGCGCAAGAGCACGCACACCGCCAAACAAACACCAGACCACGCACACCGCCAGGCAAGCACCAGTCCACACACACCGCCAGGACAGCACCACTCCACACACATAGCCAGCCAAGCACCAGTCCAGGCACACCACCAGCCAAGCACCAATCCAAACACACCAACAGGCAAGCGCAAGACCATGCACACCACCAACCAAACACAAGACGACACACACCACCAGCCAAACACCAGTCCGCACAGACCACCAGGCAAGCACCACTTCACACACTTTAACTTTTGGCCCTCCGACCCTGCGGAATGCGCCACGTCCAAGGAATTCTCAGACTCTCTTCAGTCGCTCAACTTTACGTCAGTCGTCAATGCTCCCACACACAGGTTGGGACATATTCTGGATCAAATCTGGCAACGCGATTGCCCGGTTAGTCCTATCTCCATCTCCCCATGTCCATGGTCGGATCACTCACTGATCACCTTATCCCTATCCCTGTTCCACCATCTAAGCCCGCTCCTGCGAGGAATATCTGGGCGCGCTCATGGAATCGTGTTGACATCGAAGCCCTATCGACCCTCCTCTCCTCTTCCAGCCCCGATCTGACCGCGCTGCCCTCCTCTGGTCAGGTAGATGCTATTACCAATTGGCTGCGAGCTGGGTGCGACACCATCGCCCCTCTAAAACGCATCGCAACTAAACGCCCTAAAGATGCAAACCGCTGGTTCTCAGACGATCTAAAGACCCAAAAACTCACTCTCCGCCAAGCTGAACGACAATGGAGACGAAACTACTGCCCCTTGGCTAAAACCCGGTACACTGAACTTCTCACTCAGTATAAGAAAGCTATATTAGACACAAAGAAAAACTATTTCTCCTCTAAAATCCAACTCGCGGAGAACCGGCCAAGAGAAATCTTTTCTATCGTCCAAGACCTTGCCTTTTCCGATAGAGCTTCACTTAAACCATCACCCTCTCAATCACTATGCGACTCCCTTAATCACTATTTCCTAGACAAAATCAGAAAAATTAAAATTAAAATTCCTCCTCCATCCCCGACCTTCACCGACCCCCGACGTCCTCCAGTCACTGCACATATGGATTCAATTCCCCCCCTATCGACCGACTCATTTCTTTCCATTCTTCCGTTGGTCAAGTCCAGCTCCCCGCTGGACCCCTGCCCTGCCTACATCCTAAAGCAGATCTATACCTTCTGCCCCTCACCACCTTTAGTGCTTCTCAATAGCTCACTGGCTCAGGGCATCGTTACCCCTGCACTCAAATCGGCAGTGATCGTACCAATCTTAAAAAAAACTGGAGCGGATCCCTCCAACCCAGCCAACTTCCGCCCAATTTCCCTCTTGCCTTTCCTGGCAAAGGTATTGGAACGACACGTGGTAAAAACCCTGAGTGAGTTCGTGGAAAGTCATGGTGTTTTGGCTTCAAGACAGGCCGGCTTCCGCCCAGCCCACTCAACTGAGTCCGTTATAACATCGGTTCTGGATAACCTCCGACAAGGAATGGACACCAATCAACATCAGGCCCTGATCCTCTTAGATCTTTCCGCCGCATTCGACACAGTGGACCATACCATCTTACTCTCACGTGTCGAGGCGGCGGGAATCCGAGGAACAGCCCTACTATGGCTATCCTCCTTCTTGAGCGGCCGGACTCAGGCGGTTCGTCTGGGAGAGTTCTCTGCGGAATTTTTACCCATCCAGTGTGGTGTCCCCCAGGGTTCCTCCTTATCCCCCCTCTTATTTAATCTTTACATCGCCCCCCTTATTTTTGCTTTACAGCAACTGAAGGTCTCTGTGTACAACTATGCAGATGATCTCCAGCTCATTTTCCACCTTTCCTCTGCCCCTGAGTCTATGTCGAAGGTTCAGTCCATCATGACCTTCATCCAGGACTGGATGAATTTCAACCACCTGAAACTCAACCCCGATAAAACGGAGCTGGTGTTGACAGGTGGTTGCTCCAGTCCCTGGTCCCCCTCCTTCTGGCCCCTCTCCTTAGGTCCCCCACCCACTCCTGTATCCTCTGTCAAAACACTTGGTTTAAAAATCAATAACCAACTTTCCCTACACTCTCAAGTCTCTGCTGTGGTTTCCTCAGCCTTTCTTTCACTCAGGACTATCCGCAGAGTCTCACGATTTTTTGACCCAGACGCGCTCAAACTAATTCTTCTGGCCATGGTGACTTCTCGCCTAGATTATGGCAATGTCCTCTACCATGGCATGCCCGACTACCTTATGAGGCGTCTCCAGCTGGTTCAAAATCAGGCCGCTCGGCTGGTTTTTAACCTTTCCAAATCACACCATGTAACTCCTCTCCTCTTTTCCCTGCACTGGCTCCCCGTTCGGCAGCGCGTCCTATTCAAGCTCGGCTGCACCATTTTTAAAGCCAGGACAGGTTCTGCCCCCTCCTTCATCAACTCGGCTATTCAAACCTACACTCCCTCACGAGACCTCCGATCCTCCTCTCACCACCTTCTCTTGGTTCCCCGCTTCAAACGGAAGAAGTGGGGTGGTTCCAAGTTTGCAACCACGGGCCCAGCTTTTTGGAACTCTCTCCCATTGTCCCTCAGAACCTGCACCCAGTACCCCCTCTTCCGCAGAGACCTCAAGACCTTCCTCTTCACCCAAGCCTTCCCATCCTGAATGTTCACCTTTCCCCCTTTTCCGACCCACCGAGTAGTGGTCGCCAGTTAGCGCCAAGAAACCGCCAGGTGTACGAGCGCTCTACAAATCCCTTCAAATTCAAATTCAAATTCAATTCAATTCACACACACCGCCAGCCAAGCTCCAGCCCAGCCACACCACCATCCAAGCACCAATCCCAACACACCACCAGGCAAGCGCAAGACCACGCACACCGCCAACCAAACAACAGACCACGCACACCGCCAGCCAAGCACCAGTCCACAGACACCGCCAGACAAGCACCAGTCCACAGACACCGCCAGCCAAGCACCAAACCATGCACACCGTCAGACAATGGACACTACACGCAAACCAACATCATACTTTCGTTTTTTTTTTAAATAAAAGAAAAACAAAAACTAATTGCAAATTGATACAAATCTACTAACACAACAACTAAATCTAAAAAGACTACTCAAATGCCAACTTTGAAACTGAACAATAAGTTTTAAAGAATAAAGACCAACCAGTTCACTTTACCACTCATGGATGCTCCCAAAAATTATTTTGCGTGTGGTACAATCTAAAACAAGCAGGTACACACAGCCCGGGGTTTGAAGGGCAGTCAGGGCAGTACATACGAACCTCCTTCCGCAAACCTCTTCGCCAACAGACTCTACCTCTCCAACTGGGAAAGTCTTTTGAGGTTGTAGGAGGAATTTGATCAGGAAAGTGACGATCTTTCAATCTAGCAACATCCTCCAGCACTCCAACTCTAGGAACACTTGCCTGTTCCACTAAAACAAGGCTGCCTATTACAGACTCCTGAAACTTTACAAAAGTCATCAGGATTTCTGGAACACAACAAAAGCATTAAAGGTTGCCAAGTGGAAAAGATGGATAGCCAACTTCTTGTACCAAATGTAAGCCTTGCGAAGAGCAGCATACGGTTCCAACCTCTGATCTACTCTGTCAACACCACCCATGTACCTATTGTAGTCCATTATGCACACAGGTTTGCGCGCTTCTGCAACCTGACCCCAAACAGTCACCGGTTCAGTGCTTTCATCATGTATGGAAGTCAACATGTAGACATCTCTCCTGTCTGAAAACTTCACAGCTAGAAGCTCCTCACAACGCAATGCACTGCACTGTCCCCGAGCAAGCTTTTGACAAACAAGTTCTTTTGGGAATCCTTTACAGTTTGAGCGGATTGTGCCACAAGCAACAGTGTCCACTTTGGCCAATTCCCTGAACAACCGCACACCAGTGTTGAAGTTATCGACATACAAATGATGGCCTTTGTTAAAAAATCCACGACAAAGTTCCCACACAATTTTCTCAGTCACTCCAAAAGTCGACGGACAACCAGGGGGGGTTAATCCTGGATTCCTTACGAGTGTACACCCTGAAATTAGAGACATATCCAGTCTGACTGTCACACAGCATATAAAGCTTAATTCCATAGTGTGCCCTCTTACTAGGAATGTATTGCCGAAAAACCAAGCGGCACTTGAACAACAGCAAAGACTCATCCACTGCAATTTCTTTCCCAGGATAAAAGATCTCAGGAAATCGATCAACGAAATGATCAATGACAGGCCGAATCGTGAAAAGACGGTCACAATCAGGGTGATCTCGTACCAAAGCAGAGCTATTGTCAACAAAATGCATCATCCGAAGCAGAAGCAAATACCTATCACGACTCATGACTGCCGGAAATATAGCTGTTGCCATCAAGGGACTAGTAGACCAAGATGAAGCCATTGATGGTTTCCTAAGCAAGCCCATCAAAAAAGTTAAACCCAAAAACTTTTTCATCTCCTCCAAATTTGTGGGAGTCCACCGGGTAGCTCTAGCGTGGGGCTTAAGGCTGGCACCGTTCACCCTCAAAAAAATTTCAGCATACAAATTAGTCTGCTCTACAATCTCTGCCAAAAACACATCATCCATAAACAACTTGAAAAAATCTATAGGCAAAAAGTTTTCAGTGTTCACCCTACACCCTGGAACACCAGTAAATTCAGGTAATGCCGGCTGCACCATGCCTGGTGCAACCCAGAGGTCAGAACTTTCAACGTCAAGTCTTGCAGCCTCTTGTCTCACTACACCAACTGGAAGTCTAGCAGCCCCAGGCTGCAGCCCAGATGTCTCTTGCCGCACTATTGGCACAGCAATGTCTTCCACAACCACAGGCACTTCATCCACACCAAAAGTAGCTTCATCAGCACTCAGAGTGTCTTCATCATCAGATGAAGCCATGTGTAGAGAAAACTCACCACCAGAATGAGAGTCAGTCTCTGGACCATGGTCAGAGGAAGAATCAAAAAGCATTCCAACAACTTGCTGAGCAGTAATCCGGCGGCTAGCCATTATCCTCACAAATAAAGGAGTCTGCACAAACAACTCAACAACCCCAACACTGTGCAAAGTAAGTTAAAAATGTAAGCCTTTATCACAAATATCTATATTTAGAAAAAATATACAATTCACTTACAAGAGACAACTACACTCACCAGCACCTACTCTGCAAAGACACAGCAAATAGGCAACGATATCCCACTAGAAAGAAGAAAAAAAAACTTGCATCTACAGAAGTACACATCAAAAACAAATGCAAAACATGTTTTACAATCACAAAAAACAGAAACCAAACATACTCGTATTACTACACACTTTGCAAAATAAACAATTACATTACAATTGAACAAAAAAAGGTCTCTTACCAAACACATGCAACTACAGAAAAAGCAGAACAACAGAACCACCAGTAACGGAACCGTACACTGTAACAATCTAAAGAGAAAATAAAACAATACACATTAGAAGAAACAAAAACAACACACATTACAACAGGCTATGTCACAGGGTATGTCACAAATGGGGTGTCTGTCCCCATGGGGGGCAGAATATAAATCATTATAAACGTGGGCCCCCTGGAAGCAACCCTACGGAGGGCAGAGAGGCCAAATAAAGACACGGCAGAACATACCTTTGAAAACAAATGGGCCCAAGGAAGCAACCCTTGGCCAAGGGGTCACTCCCTATAAAAAAAACAATCCCTGGAGTCTAGTGGGCTTTTCTATCCCCCCCCCTGGATCCAGAAAGGTAAAAAAATGGCCGATCTGGCCCCAGGGGGGGGGGGGGCAGAAAAGTCTAAATAAAATTGTGGACCACTAGGAAGCGACCCTTACCCAAGGGGTCGCTTCCATTATAAATACAATATAATCCCTGGTGTCTAGTGGGCTTTTCTGCCCCCCCCCCCGGGTCCAGATCACGCGCTAACACGGGCGATCTGCCCCCAGGGGGGGCAGAAAAGTCTATACTACATGTTTATGCCCCTGGAAGCGACCCTTGCCCAAGGGGTTGCTTCCTTTGCTAATATAAACACAATCCCTGCTGTCTAGTGGGCTTTTCTGCCCCCCCTGGGTCCAGATTCCCCTAAAAAACGGGCAATCTGCCCCCAGGGGGGCAGAAAAGTCTAAACTAAAATAATATGCCCCAGGAAGCGACCATTACCCAAGGGGTCGCTTCCTATCAACAAAAAAATTAATCCCTGGTGTCCAGTGGGCTTTTCTGCCCCCCCCTGGGTCCAGATCACGCGCTAAATCGGGCGATCTGCCAGAAAAGTCTATTTCAAATTATTAGGGCCCTGGAAGCGACCCTTGCCCAAGGGGTCGCTTCCTTTTTTTTAAAAAACATCCCTGGTGTCTAGTGGGACATTCCTGGTGCAGGATCGCGACGCTGTGCGCGATCCTGCACCAGGAATGCCCTGCATTGGAACATCAGGGGAGAGGAAACAGTGTTTCCTCCCCCATGATGCCTCAAGGCACCGAGAAACGGTCCCCCCACCCCACCGGAGAGCAGAAACACACCTAACTGCTCGACGCACTGGAAGCAAATGGCTTCCAGCGCGTCTAGCACTTCCTGATGACGTCGGCAGGCGCAACAGCACGCTGACATCACCAGGAAGTGCGGGGGCGGCGGGGGGGGCAGCGGAAAGTCTTCCTCTGCCACCTCCACTACTGACAACATGATCGGTGCCCCAGGATGGGAGCGCCAACGCTCCCCCCGAGGGCTGTGATGATGACGGAGCGGTTCCGTCATCAGCACAGCCCAACCGATGCTGATGACGGAACCGCTCCGTCATCAGCATCAAAGGGGTTAAGGACACCATTGGATCTAGCCTTGCTTTATTGAAGTCAGAGACAATTGTACTCTGTCCTCAGATTCTGTTAACTCTACAAAATAGCATTCATCAATAATTGTATCGATTAGTACCTTCAATGTACATTACAGACAGCGGGGTTCACAACTTCAATTCAGCTTTCAATGTAAATTTCTCTTCACTATGTGTCCTGAGAAGTGCTTTCAATCAATTCTCCGCTCAGTACAGTTCACAACTACATACCAAGAGCACTAGCCCTACAGAAAACATTCAATACAATCTTGATTTACTTAAAACACAGACAATTGGTATAGAAAATGTATAGGATAAACATTTAGTTATTCTTGTCAATGGCGTTCCTACTAAGAACAAGAAAATCTGGCAAGAATTAGTGGATATTAGGAAAGTGAAAAAGGCAACGTTGTATCTGCTAAAAAAAATAATATTACAAAAATGTATATGTGGGAAGAAAATCTACCGGCCCGCCTACCCACGAACGGCACACAGTGCAAGTTTCCACGAAAACATAGTTGATCCGGAAGGAGCAGAGGCGTTCTGATTGGCGTAAGGAAACCCGGAAACAACGGTACGGGCCGCAGAAGCTAAGCTCCAGTAAGTGGATAATTTGTTGCAACGTGGTCGGCTACCTGATGTGATTCGTGGAGGCTGACGGAACCGGCGTGATCCATGAGAGGGTCGCTGCCGAGGAACTGCGTGGAGCAGCTTTTGGAAGAAGCTGCGAGACTCCCGGACGGTGAGTGCTCTACATAATAACAAAATGGATTTGTCAAATAGAATTGCTTCACAACGGGAAGCAGCAGAAATGTTGTTTGTTCCGTTTGACACTGAATCTACAACATCGAACAGACCGGGCGAAGCCACAGCCCGAGATAAAATTACGAGGAAAGAACTATGCGACAAGTTATGGAAACTTGTCAAACTTGAACAAGCAAAATGGTGGGAGGCCACCACTCTTCAGAAATATGTCGAGCACGGACGCGTGCCAAGGGGTCTGCGTATATTCATAACACCGACCTTTACTGACCCCGACCCGGAGCTCATAGAGGAATGGGTCCAGAATAATCATGAATGCTCGACTGTCATGTTGAAGCTACTGATTAAGTATGCATTGAAGGACACTGTACGCTTGGCTGAACAAACAGAGCTTGTTACTTCCCAACTCAAAGAACAACATTCGGACAGTGATTTTGAAACAGAAATGAAGAAGTTAACGACAAGACTACTAAAGGCAGAAAAAGAAATTTAACTGAAAAACAGACCAAGTTCCACCACGACCAATTGGATTATGAAATGGGCCAGATCTTTACCTTTGGGGGGAAATTTGACCATCTACGAGAATTGAATAAACAAAAATTGATAACTCCTAACCAACAAGTGGGGACATTACCGAGTGCATCACATGAAACAATGAGTAATGGAGTAACACCGGGAACCAGCACCGCTGCAGAGGGCGCAGGTGCAACACCCAATGAAAGTGAACGAGTAATAACCAACATTTTAATGGAGTTCTCGCTAATGGCACAGGGCAGACAGGGGCTGGCCAGCCCAGGGCCCCAGGAATCGCCAAGTCGAGGTCGAGGAAGAGGCGCCAGAGGAGGAATCACCAGAGGCGCAAAAAAACAGGGACTACTAGATGCCTACGTGGGAGTGAGAACAAGAGGCAACACAGCCAAAAAATGAAGGACACCCACACTGTGGTAAATGTATCTAATTTTAGTCTAACTGCAGATCAAATTGATGTCTTGTCATTTGGATTAACATTTTGTCCATCTAGTCAATTTATCTACACTGAGGGAAGGATCGATCTCTTTCATTTTACTCGCAAAATAAAACTAAAAAACTGGTTTGGTAATGCAAAGCGTGGGGGGACAGAGATGCATACAGTCAGCAATGTTACTAGCGGTGCTAGCCCCCTGAACTTGATAAACGATTATACTGCAGGTGCGGAAGGAGGAAATGATATTATTGTTGATGATTTGACCAACGAGGTTGTGAGCCGAGACAATGAAAAAGACAGTGGATTTAAATCTAAATCGAGATTTCTACCACAGATCCATAGTGAGGTCATAGACGTTTTTGAGAAGGGTATGAATAAAGAATTTAAGAAACTAAATCAAGCTAGCAAAATGACACACGATAACCTCAGTACTAACATTGCCAAACCCTGCAGGAATTGAAAACTAACAGTGATATTGTTATAAAAATGTCTGATAAGGGCGAGAATGTGGTGGTGTGGCCTTTGAATATGTACCTCAATGAGGGTTTTAGACAAATAGACAATAAGGGTAGCTATGTTCAAAGTAACAGAAACAGCTATGAGAAAAGTAACCTTAAATACCAAGGCCAACTGTTGGAGTGGAAACAGGAGGGATTATTATCAGATGATGAGTTTAAATTCCTAAAGTGTGACTACCCAAAACTTCCGGTATTATATTTACTGCCGAAGCTCCACAAAAATGCCTCGAGTCCCCCGGGACGACCAATCGTTTCGTCCATGGGTAGTACATACGAAAAAACTTCTAGATACATCGATCATTTCTTACGACCATATGTTCAGAAACTACCGTCGTATCTACAAGATACAAGGGATTTTCTGGGAACAATTGAACCTATTCAGTGGGATGAGGACATGTGGTGTTGACACTGGATGTCAACAGCCTTTATACTTGCATACCTCATAACTTAGCAGTGGCCGCAAATCAACATTTTCTGCAACAACGTGAAGGAAAATATGCAACTCACACCAAAATGCTAATAAGCATGATGCAGACTTGCCTTACAAACAACTACTTCCTGTTCAATCACGTCATCTATTGCCAGGCCCGGGGGACCGCGATGGGAACCTGCTTCGCCCCCAGCTACGCGGGTTTGTTCCTGGGCTGGTGGGAGGAGCAGGTGGCCATTAACATCTTGGCCTTTTCCCAGAATGTGGTCCTCTGGTCTCGGTATATAGATGACGTGTTCTGTGTCTGGAGAGGCAGTAGAGAGGATGCAATGCAATTTGTGGACGACCTCAATGTGAATGAGTGTAATCTGAAATTCACATGTACTATAGACAAAAGGTCGGTGGAATTTTTAGATGTAGTGGTGTATGCTGAGGGGGGCAAACTTAGAAGTAAGCTGTTCCGCAAGCCCACTGCAGGCAATAGCCTATTACACGCGGCTAGTTGCCACCCACAGAAACTAATTGTTAGCATCCCGTTTGGTGAGTTACTACGGGCCAAACTTAACTGTGGTACAGACAGGGACTTTGAGAATGAAATGAAGAACATGAAGACACGCTTTAAAGAGAGAGGATTCTCTGACAAAGTGGTAGAGCAAGCTTGTGCAAAAGTAAAAACCATTGACAGGACAGAGCTGTTACATCCGAAGGCAGTAATCCCGGAGGATAAAGAACCCATAAGGTTCATTACAGCTTGTAGCAACCAGTCATGGCAAGTGAGGAGAAGTTTGAAAAAGTACTGGCAAGTACTCAGTCTGGACCCAACAATGAAGAACTTTGTTGGGAATCATCCACAGATAACATTTAAAAAGTGTACGGCTTTGAAGGATTTGTTATGCAGTAATACTCCCAAAGAAAAAGCTGATGTGAAAGCAATCAAGGGCTTTTATATGTGTCGGGCATGCAGCACGTGCAAAAATAGTGTAAACAGAAAAGAGTTACAGCTTTCCAAAACCCAGAAATCATACACAATACAGAAACATCTGACGTGTAAATCGGATTATTGTGTGTACGCTTTACTGTGCCCATGCCCATTAGTGTACATTGGGAGCACAATACACCAGGTTAAGAAAAGAATCCGGGAGCATGCCAGGGCCATTACTAATAAAGACAAAAACTATCCCAACACTTTAAGGAGTGTCATAGTAAGGATGTTGGCAAATTACTATTTGGTGCCCTGGACAGGGTACCTATCTCAGAAAGAGGTGGAGATAGAGTTAGACAGTTACTCCAACTCGAGTCCAGATTCATAATCAGGTATGACACAGTACAACCTAATGGTCTTAACAAGGATGAGGAGATGGCAGTACATCTGGGGTAAGAGACGAGTAGAAGTATACGCATGACATTGTGAAAATGTATTTTGATTCTGTTTATGAAGTGAAGCATTGGTTGTAATATGCACTGAACACTACAGTGATTTCGCATTTTATTATTTTTTGTAGGAGACAGTGTAGTCCGCACACTACTGGAAAGAAAAGTCAACGGCAACTCAATGAAATACACCGACTGTTCTGTATTTAGAAATGTGGTTTAGTTACATTTTTTGTTCGTATAAAGAATGCTTAGCCCATTTGGGCTAAACAGCAATGATCCCCTTTTATTACAGTGAAGTGCCCACTGGGGCAGAATTGACTCATGAACTGTAAAATGTTAGTATGCCCACTGGGTCGGAATTGTAGGGGTGCCCACATGGGCTGAACGTTTCTGAAAGAGAGAATTGATTACAAGTATTATACTGACGGTGTAATAGCGGCTGCAGTGACAATTTGTTACGGTGCTTTATGTTACTATCAACCACACCGAGTATTGTATTCAGAATTTCGGTTTTCATTTAAAGATGTCTGCCGTTGTGTTTGCCAATACAGCAGTGTTGGGACTGGTAGTCCTACCTTTATGTTAATGTTTAAACACTTGATAATGGATGTACTAACAAACCTAATTTACCCGTGACCAAGGTGCGGCTGCAACGAAACGCGTCGGGGTTTTTTTTGACAATTTTGTTGGAATAAATACCACGCTATAAGGATTTGGGCTTCAGCTTTGCTTTTTTCACTAAATCAGCACGTATTAATATTAGGGGGTCGCTGCCTTGCTGGAAGCCCGCCGTCGCCATGAGGCTGGGGGATTGGCGAACTGAATTAATAGAGTATATATATATATTACCTACTGGCAGTCGCCAGTAGGTATATATAGTTAGGATTTTTTCTCTATGGGTTTTTTGAAAATTCTATGTCTAATAACTTTGGCGTTTGTGGACGGAATTGGCTGAAATTTTCAGGAAAATGGCACATTTTATTTCTGAGCAGCCCCTGAAAATTGGGGGGGGGTTCGTCCAGGGGGGGTCGAGAAAAAAGGGGGGTCCCAAAACGTGTTTTTAACATTGAGTTTTCCATAGGGCGGTTGGCCTCACTTTTAGCCCGAACGGCTGAATGGATTTGCACGAAACTTGGCAAAATTGTAGGGACTGGTAGCCCGATGTGCCTTTTGTAGGTCTCAATATATGTGCTACAGTGGATTTTGAGAAATTAACGTTTAAAAAAAGATATATATCTGTAACAGCGGACCGGGCAGCGCTCCAGGACGCGTACTTTTCGCGCAACTGAGCTTTGTGAAGCGAAGCTGATTGGTTCTCCGGCGTCTGTCAACATTCCAAACAGTCCGTAGCGGCCGCCATCTTGTCTCTCGGTAGGATCGAGAGACAAGAGGAGGCCAAAGCGAAGGGGCAAATGACCATAAGGGGGAATAGTAGATCCTCGCTGACCCCCTAGGTTTGATGTGGAGGTTTTAAAAGGGCCCCGCGGGGCAAAAAAAAAAAATAATAATAATAATCGAACGGCTGAATGGATTTGCACGAAACTTGGCAAAATTGTAGGGACTGGTAGCCCGATGTGCCTTTGCTAGGTCTCAATATATGTGCTTCAGTGGATTTTGAGAAATTAACGTTCAAAAAAAGATATATATCTGTAACAGCGCACTGCTTCGCGTACTTTTCGCGTTACGGAGCTTTGCGAAGCGAAGCTGATTGGCTCTCCGGTGTCTGTAAACATTCCAAACAGTACGTAGCGGCCGCCATCTTGTCTCTCGGTAGGATCGAGAGACAAGAGGAGGCCAAAGCGAAGGGGCAAATGACCATAAGGGGGCATAGTAGATCCTCGCTGACCCCCTAGGTTTGATGTGGAGGTTTTAAAAGGGCCCCGCGGGGCAAAAAAAAAAAATAATAATAATAATCGAACGGCTGAATGGATTTGCACGAAACTTGGTAAAATATTAGGGACTGGTAGCCCGATGTGCCTTTGCTAGGTCTCAATATATGTGCTTCAGTGCATTTTGAGAAATTAACGTTCAAAAACAAGATATATATCTGTAACAGCGCTCCGCTTCGCGGAGATAAAATTATATCTGTATTACCTAGCTGTTGCTAACACCAGTTAGCGACGGCTAGTAGGAGATAGCGACCATCTTGGGCCCCACTTTGCATGTGAGTGATATTTATCACTAATGACATGCAAAGTGGGCATGCCAAGATGTTAGCGACTGGAAACAGTCGCTAACATCGCTATCTCCTATTATCAACTTTTGGAAATATTCGAGATAAGCGCGAATATCTCCAAAAAGTAACAGCTGCCCTGAGCAGTTCTTAGCCATGTTATCCAATGGGAGGTGGATAACATGGCTAAGAGCATTAGCGCGGTAATGCATGAATATCGCTGAGTTTTCAGCGATATTAATGCATTGCGGTCGTTTTTTATCGTATTTGCGATAAACCTTGATAATAGCAAGGTTTAGCTGCGATAATTTCTGACGGTAAAAAAATCTTTGCAATGCATCGTTAGGGATAAATATCGCTTAACTTTGGTAATATGCCCCAACGTCTGTTAACGTTCGATTCGAAGGAAATCAGGAAGTGTTGAAAAACATTGTCTGCGCCATCTTGTCTTTTTTCAAATGCCACACTTTTGTCGTGCACGGCAGCCATTTTAGATGCCTTGACCAGACCCACTCTGTGCACGCTGTCGATCCTTAGCATGGCTCCCCACCCTCGCAAGCATCTCACCCAGGCAGTGGTCACCCCCGCTCTCTGTCTTATGCATGGGTAATAAACCTCCCCCCATCTGCGCTGCTCTTCCCTGAGAATCACACCCTGTGCCCGCCCGACACCTCCCTTTCGCCCTATTCACTACCGCACCCTCTGACACTCCTTTTCCTCTGTGTCCGATTGTCCAGGCCGGTCCTAGGCTATCAGCTAGCCCTGCAGATGTAGTTTATGGCCACAGCTGTAAAGAATCATCCCTCTTCAAAGGAGTTATAGTAGATCAAGGCCCACACTCGATGAGATCCGTCACAGCAGAAGCGTTGCTATTATCTGAAAACCATCCTGTATTGTGATTGGGGAGGGGACCGAGCGTGAAGCGGAAGATTCCAGGGATGACTCTTTGTACATCAAAGTTTTTACAATTATGTGTCACATTAAAAATATATAGCACTCCGACAAAGTAGTAAGATTATAAAACTTTAATAATTTATAAATATATACAAGAAAACAAAAATAGTAATAACATATAAACATTTTTAGGGAAAAACAACGAAGTAGCGGTCGGCTGTGCGAATAGTCCCAACGCAGCACAACGTCCAGATTTCCGGCGTGGGGCGTCGCGGGGGGTGGGTCATCAGTAGCAAACTGTTGTGCGAATAGTTCCAAGGCAGCAGAACGCGCCGAAATCTAGATGACACGAAAGTGATGTCTAGTAAGTTGCCACCCAGCAAATAACGGCGTGGGGCGTCGCGGGGGGTGGGTCATCAGTAGCAAACTGTTGTGCGAATAGTTCCAAGGCAGCAGAACGATGGCACCAAGGTGATGTCCAGTAAGTTGCCGCACTGGTTTTGGTATCCTACAATGCTGCTCCGAATAACGGCGTGGGGCGCCCCGGGGGAGGCGGCGTGAACGGCCTCTCCAGGTGGAGTGTCATCTGTTGTAGTGGGGCGCCCCTTTACCGTTTCAGTTGCCATTCCGTCCGTTTTTGGTCCACTGTGTCAAAAGCCGCAATTCAGCTGAGTTGCGCCCACTCTTGCGGTGCAGCGATAGGCGGCTGTCACAGGACTCTCAAAATGGCGGCAGGCTCTTTCCTTTTTGGGCCTGGTCCACTGAAATGGCCCTGGGACACCTTGGAAATCGGACGCTTGTCTGCTACGTCTTGGACCCCATTCTCGAAAGCGTCCCCTCCGCCTTGAGAATTCATCAAAAGTTTTGGGGGCCCCGACTCCTGCAGGCTTCTGGTGGGGAGCGGCTGCCATGATTGCTCGCGGAATGACCACGACGGAGCTACGAGATGGTGGTGCTCTCATGCTGACGCCAGTTTAGTCTGAAACATCCAGAAACAAGGTGGGGCTTTCATCGTTTGGGAAAAAAAAAAAGTTTTCATCCAATGAAAAGTGTTGTTTTTAGGTCATATGATCAAGCCTTCCATCATTAGGAAACCAAAAGTAAAATGAACCAATGAAAAGTTTTATAAACAAGTCACATGACCTGTTATGCGGCATAGGGTATAAAATGCGGAGAAAATACGTTGGCACGTGAGGCGGCGTCAGTAGCGGACCGATGTGCGAATAGGCCGAAGGCAATACAACGCGCCAAGATCCGGATGGCACCGAGGTGGTGTCCAGCAAGTTGCAGCACTGGTGTGGCCATCCTACAATGCTGAAAGTCGGCGTGGGGCGCCCCGTTGGCCTGTGAGTTTGCGTCAGTAGCGGACCGATGTGCGAATAGGCCGAAGGCAGCACAACGCGCCAAGATCCGGATGGCACCGAGGTGGTGTCTAGTAAGTTGCCGCACTGGTGTGGCCATCCAACAATGCTGAAAGTCGGCGTGGGGCGCCCCGTTGGCCTGTGAGATGGCGTCAGTAGCGGACCGATGTGCGAATAGGCCGAAGGCAGCACAACGCGCCAAGATCCGGATGGCACCGAGGTGGTGTCTAGTAAGTTGTCGCACTTCTGTGGCCATCCTACAATGTTGAAAGTCGGCGTGGGGCGCCCCGTTGGCCTGTGAGATGGCGTCAGTAGCGGACCGATGTGCGAATGGGGCCAAAGGCAGCGCAACAATATTTTCTGACTGACACCACAAGGCGCTGAGATGCCAAGATCCGGATGGCACCGAGGTGATGTCTAAGTTGCGGACTGATGTGCGAATGGGGCCAAAGGCAGCGTAACAATATTTTTTGTATGGAAGATACCACTAGGCGTTGAGATGCCAAGATTCGGATGGCACCGAGGTGATGTCTAGCAAGTTGCTGTACTGGTGTGGTCATCCTACAATGCTGAAACTCGGCGTGGGTCGCCCCATTAGCCTGTGAGATGGCGTCAGTAGCGGACCGATGTGCGAATAGGCCGAAGGCAGCACAACGCGCCAAGATCCGGATGTCACCGTGGTGGTTTCATAGTTGAGAGGCACTTCATCTGCAGTGGGGCGCCGAGATCCGGATGGCACCGAGGTGATGTCTAGCAAGTTGCTGTACTGGTGTGGTCATTCTACAATGCTGAAAGTCGGCGTGGGGCGCCCCATTAGCCTGTGAGATGGCGTCAGTAGCGGACTGATGTGCGAATGGGGCCAAAGGCAGCGCAACAATATTTTCTGAAGAGAAGACACCAAAAGGTACTGACATTCCAAGATCCGGATGGCACCGAGGTGGTGTCTAGCAAGCTATGCAGTTGAGTTGTGTGCGCACTTGCGGCGAATAGGTCGAAGGCAGCATAACAATGTTTTTTGAATAGAAGACACCACAAGGCGTTGAGATTCGGTTACCACCGAGGTGATGTCTAGCAAGTTGCCGCACTGGTGTGGCCATCCTACAATACTGCTCCGAATAACGGCGTGGGGTGCCCGAAGGGGGGGGGAGCCGGCGTGAATGGGCCTTCCTAGGTGGAGGCTCGTCTGCTGTAGTGGGGCGCCCCTTTACCGTTTCAGTTGCCATTCAGCTGAGTTTCGGCTGCTCTTGATGCTACAGCGACAGGCGGCTGCAAGAGGACTCTCAAAATGGCGGCCTGTTCTTTGGATTTGGGCCTGGTCCACTAAAATGGCCCTGGGACACCTTAGAACTCGGACGCTCGATTTTTTTTTCCTTTCCTGTACATGCAAAAAAAGGTAAATGCCCGGTACGTTACACGCTTCATCTGCCACGATGAACTCTCCAGAGGAACCGAAAAAAAATATAGTTGTGGTAACTATACCATGCATCGTCATATGGAGAGGTGGCACCAATTAATTATAGTGCTGCATAAAAGAGAGATTTGGAGGAGAACCCCTGACCTGCTAGTACATTCATCAAAGAAGTGCCACTGAGAGCTTCAGAGGCAAGGGAAACGGTCCCAAATATTTAGAAGAACTTTGGAAAGATTAAAATGACATGTTTAGATTGTGGCAAATTAATTTCATGTGGACAGATGAGTGTTACTCTAATAAATACAGCATATGAACATCATCATAGTCGATGGTTGGTAGAGACATTTTGACTATATCCTGGACCTGCCCGTCCTCGCCCAAAATGGCGCCGGAATAAATGGGACTCGTAACTCCTTGTTGTGTACTGGTTGCAGAACCTTGAAATCACGAGATACGTATGCAGTTTTGAAGCACATGGCGGGCGGGGACGAGAATTGATTGACTATTTCGACATCCCTATTGATATTAAGTTCTGATGTGTTATTGATTACTGTACTGTTGAAAGTTCGAATTAACGTCACCCATGGTACTTGCCCGCAAATGTATATCTAGATAATTTTATTGTAACTGGCCCTGTCGTATTTTAATTATAAAATGTACGTCCACCGATTCCGTAACTGTTAGACACCTTAGTTCTTGCAACCTAATGGCCCGCCCGTTACGTTCCTCTACAGTGTAAATGTCTATTCATCATATACGATTACAGTTTGCTCTGTGGCAGGCCCACGTGGTTATAGGCTCGTATTTGTATAATGAAATTTTCACAATAAAGGTTTTTAAAAGAAAACATGGTAGTAGTATATACATTGGTAAAGTTTTTAATAATAGTGAATGTTTTAGAATCATTAAAAGGCAAGTGAAATAAAGCAGACCAATTACATGAAGGGTAAAAGGTATAATACGAAGGAACGCAGTAAAGATAAATGGTCAAGGGCTGTTGTGTTTTCTATTCCTGCAACATAAAGTGATCGATAAGAATCTAATATTCAGGCGTATCGGCGACTAAGACAGCAGGTCGACCCTCTTTTGCTCAACCGCTCCGTCATGGGACGCAGAAACGCTCTTTTTCTCGAAAAAAGAATATATTTTACTTGCAGGACAGTTGTAAAATTTCCGGGAAAGTACATTAGCCTGGAACATTATAACATATATTTAAGAAAAAATAATGTTCGGAAGTAATGAAAAGCGTAATTTTTAGGTCATATGACCAAGCCTTTCATCATTACAATAAGAAAAGTAAAATGAACCAATGAAAAGTTTTATTAACAAGTCACATGACTTGTTATGCTTACGTTACGCGCTGCGCGCCCCGGATGACTTCCGGATGCGCTAACGCGGCACGTCATATGACGCATTACGCGACAACGCAGGTACAGAATATAGTCAAAATGTCTCCACCAACCAGCGGTCGGAACACAACCCCTTTCAGCAGGCTAAATAGTTCTGTTAAATGACAACAGAAGGGACAGGCAACAAGAACCATCAGTCAAAGAGGGGAGGGCTAGTTCTTCTCTACCGGGTTACATTGGGGCGCTACCGGAACTGATCGAATTGGTAGTCTACAGTGTTTCTGGATGTTTCAGACTGAAGCTGGGGTTAGCATGAGAGCAGCACCATTTCGTAGCTCCGTCGTGGTCATTCCGCAACCAATCATGGCAGCCGTTCTTTATCGTTATTTTGGGCGGGGTGGGTGGCGGAGCCGAGCTGTTTTGCAGCCATCATTGTGTGGAGTTCAGTTCATCTCACTAGTTTTGTATTTGTCATGAGGGGTTGTTCCTAATGTTTCTATTTTAGCGAGGTCAAAAAGAGATCCCATTAGTGGCCTACTGATTTTGCTCGATTCCTTTTCTTTTTTTTTACACGATTTTTCGTTATCTGCAAAGACTAAACAGAGTATTGCGACTCTGTGTTTGTTTGTAAATAAAGAATGAACCAAAGAGAACTAATTCTAAAACAGTAAATACTTGGATAACAATCAATCAAATGGAGAGAGAAGCAGGCACGACGGATTACAACGGGGGCAAAGGCCTGCGTTAACTACCTTTCACTATCTGCAAAGAGAGAGTACTCCTAATAGAAATGAGGGGGGGGGCACCATTCAAAGCAGATCAGTGTGCATAAACACGAAAATGTTTTCACTTACCACGTACTTGACATTCGACAGCTTATGATATTTGCTATTAAAAAACCATTGAAATTCACTGAAAAAACCATAGGTTATAGACCATATATAGTTAGGAATTAGCATTTACAAAACCTTGAAAATTCACTGAAAAAACCATAGGTTATAGACCATATATAGTTAGGAATTAGCATTTAAAAAACCTTATTTTACTCACACAAAACCATTGAAATTCCATATATAGTTAGTTGCACTAACTATATATCGCGCACCCGCAATCCACTGCTGATCATGTCACATATTACATCATTCATGACATGGTCAGTGACATCACTGATGACATCACTGATGACATCTCAAATGACATCACTGATGACATCACTGATGACATCTCATTTGACATCATTCTTGTGCTAATACGATAAACCTCTTCAGACTCTAATATAACCTTAGATACACTCAGTGTATACAGACACTCACACACTGCCACTCATCCATGGAGTTACTCACACACCCAGTCAGTCATGCAAAGAAACAATCTCACCTCCATTTCTTCAACTATACAGTTAAACACACCTTACTTATTGAAACATATACTAACACATATTTACTCTCTTATACAATCCCTGATACAAGTTCACAATGATCGATACAACCACTCACTCATTCAGTGGCTCTCATGCACAGTTATTTATATATGCCAACTCTCACATGTACTGTGTTTTACATATGTACTTACTATGACATGTAGCATTGAGATATCCATTCACTCATCAATACACTCATGCACACAGTCAACTGCCCATGTAGCTGTTTCCACATGCACTCTTGAACTCATACACCTAGTGAATAAACTGCTCACACATCTATGCATAGAGTCACACACCTTCCAGCCACCCCCACACAAACTCAATCTCCCATAGAAATACTTGGACAACCAATTAATAACACATATAGCCTCTCGTATAGCTAATGATCAACACATGCAGCAGTTTACAGAACAACAGACATAATGATGCACAAATTAAGACAGTTTAGTCACTAACCCATGCATTCAGTGAGACACATTTAATCACTCACTCATACAGTCAGTCACGCACCTACTAAATCCTTCATCCAGACACTTATACATCCACTCATTCTTCAATATGTAAGACATATTTTAACTTTACAGAAACATACAGTCACTGGATGTTGTCATCAGTGATGTCATCAGTGATGTCATTTGAGATGTCATCAGTGATGTCACTGACCATGTCATGAATGATGTAATATGTGACATGATCAGCAGTGGATTGCGGGTGCGCGATATATAGTTAGTGCAACTAACTATATATGGAATTTCAATGGTTTTGTGTGAGTAAAATAAGGTTTTTTAAATGCTAATTCCTAACTATATATGGTCTATAACCTATGGTTTTTTCAGTGAATTTTCAAGGTTTTGTAAATGCTAATTCCTAACTATATATGGTCTATAACCTATGGTTTTTTCAGTGAATGTATATATATGTATGTATGTATGTATATACATATATATATATTCACTGAAAAAACCATAGGTTATAGACCATATATAGTTAGGAATTAGCATTTACAAAACCTTGAAAATTCACTGAAAAACCCATAGGTTATACACCATATATAGTTAGGAATTAGCATTTACAAAACCTTATTTTACTCACACAAAACCATTGAAATTCGCATATATAGTTAGTTGCACTAACTATATATTTCGCGCATCCGCAATCCACTGCTGATGATGTCACATATTACATCATTCATGACATGGTCAGTGACATCACTGATGACATCACTGATGACATCTCAAATGACATTGGTGAAAACCTTTTTGCATTTGCCACACCCTAACCTCATAATTCTGCACTGTGGTGGAAATGACTTGGGCACTTTGACTGGGGTAGGTCTGGAAATGCTTTAAAAGGACACCTTTGAACAATTGATGGCACTTTTTCCTCAAACTGCCTTGGTATTTTCCAATATTTGCCAAAGACAGAAATGGAACTGGTCCAACCAATTTTGTCCACAATTTGAGAAAGCACGGAAACATGTGAATAAATCTGTTTGAGAGACTATGGAATGGGTTCAATATACAACAACTTGCGTTACAACATGCAAGATATCTACAGAGGAGATGGTGTGCACTTCTCAGATGAGGGGAATAGAATTTTCCTCCTGAATTTAAGACTGTGCATTGGTACCTACTTGTAGGTACCTAAATCAGCCACAGAACCCAAAAGCTCTTTTCAGAGCTACCCTACCTCTGATCACTTCAATGATTATCTTTTTCTAACTTTTTTCACTATTTTTCACCAAAGTACGCTCCCGGTACGCTCCCCGGTGCGCGTACTGGGCGCTCCCACCGCGAAAATAAAAAAAAAAAAATGTTTTTGGCCTATATGGGCCTCCTAACACCCCCTCAGAAAACCTAGGGGGTCAGGGAGTGCCTACCGTGCCCCCTTATACCCATTCCCAACGTTGTTTGTCCGCCATTTTCTGACTCAAATCTACTGAAACACAAAATGGAGGACTCCCGTACCGCTGCCGGTACGCGTACCGGGGCGCGCACCGGGAAGCGCTCCAAAAAAAATAATAAAAGTTAATTTACATAAAAACCACTGGAGACACTTTCACCAAATATAGAATAGGCAATACTACATACCAGTCCCTACCATTTTCCCAAATTTGGTGGAATTCCATTCAGCCATTTGACCTGTAGCCCTGTCTAAATATCCTGAGGTAAATTGCATAACAAAAACACATCTGAAGTGTTAGAATTGACAACCAATTAAAATGTTACTTTCATTTTCTATTTTTTTTCCTGACATTTGATTGGTTATGTACATGAATATAAATGAAAAATGAGAGGGAAACACAGCCATTTTGACTACTACTTCCTGAAGTGCATTTGAAAAGGATTTTCACTGAGAACTTCAACTGCTTTCTCAAAGGTAAGTTGTTATTTTGGAAAGTGAAGTATGTTGTGCACTTTAAGGTAATTTGGAAAACATTTTCTGATAGTTATATACTATCCCTCTGTAATAGTTATAGATTGAGATAGGCTTCTCTGTTATAGTTATGGATGGAGTTAGGCTTGTCTTGTATAATTATGAATTTACTTAGGCTTTATCACATACACTTTTTTATATTTCTACTTCCAGCCTGATACCATACACTGCCCAAACATAACTTCACTGTTAAAAAATCAAAACTACCTGTCTGAACTTAAACCCAACAGTGCCCTATCGCTACTGATATATTTATTTTTTATGCAATTTACAGCAAGAAAATGGAAGGACAACAGAATATTTCTTTCGAAATTGTTCTGGAGAACAACCCTGAAGAAATTATTGATGAGAATGATGACTTTGATTTTATGGATGAGTCACTGGACCATGAATTAGTTCAGTTTGTGGAAGCAATAGAATCACAGAATGAAAATGAGGACATTCCAGACAATATATTGTTAGAAGTTTTATTAAATTTTGAAAAAGAATCAGAAAAATAAATGTATATTTAATAATCAAAAATTGTTCGAGACATTATTCATTATTATATGTAATTCATAAACTATTACCAAATTGATTATAATATAAAGTCAGACTTATAGTATACTGTGCAACGTATTTGTGTTACATGGTAATTTTGCTCATAGTTACTTCCTTTCTCCCACTATATTATCTCCAATGTGTATTTGACATCTCTTTTTCATCTCCTGCCTCCATGTTGTTTCTGCTTCCCTGACAGACTATGGTATAGATTCCATATACATACCACACTAACTTCTATAACAACATGCAAATTATCTACAGAGGAAACGGTGTACATTGAATTTAAGACTCTGCATTGGTACCTACATGTTGGTACTTAAATCACCCACACAACACAACAACTCTATTCAGAGATACCCTACCTCTAAGCACTTTAAATTATTATTTTAGTGTTTCACTGAGTTTTCCCCATGTGTGGGGGTGGGGGAGGTGTGTGTAGGGGATGTGCGGGGGGTGTCTGTGAGGTGTGTATGTGTGTGTCTGTGTGTCTAGGGGGGATGAGGTGTATAGGTGTGTGGGGTATATGGATGTGGGTGGGGATATTGGTATGTAAGGTGTGTGTGTGTGGGTGTGGGTGTGTGGGGTGTTTGAGTGTAGGTGGGAGTGTGGGTGTGTGAGGTGTGTGTGAGGTGTGTGTGGGGTGTGGGAGGGTGTGGGAGGTATGTGTTTATGATGTATATGTATGTATGAGATGTGTGGATGTTTCTGTGAGTTCTCTCTGTGTGTGTTGGGGGGAGATGTGTGTGTGGGATGTGTGTGGTGTGTCTGTGAGATATTTGTGTGTATGTGCATGTGTGTGTGTGTGTGGTGGAAGGGGGTGAGGTGTGTGTTTGAGTTTGGGTGTGTGGGATGTGGGTGTAGCTGTGGATGTGTAAGGTGTCGATGTGGGGGTGTGTGGTGTTTGACTGTGGGTGGAAGTGTGCATGTGTGAAGTGTGTGTGGGGAGTGTGTGGGTGTGTGAGTGTGGGGTTGTGTGCATGTGGGTGTGTGTGGGACACACTTGTAGGTACCTTAAACAGCCACAGAACCCAAAAGCTCTTTTCAGAGCTACCCTACATGTAATCACTCAAAATGATTATTTTACACTATTATTTTCACTATTTTTCACCTAAGTACGCTCCCTGGTACGCTCCCCGGTGCGCGTACCGGGCGCTCCCCCCCGCGAAATCGGCCTTTTATGGCCCCCACATCAAACCTAGGGGGTCAGGGGGGTGTACCCTGCCCCCTTTCGCTCATTTCCCCCTTTGATTTTTGCCACCTCTTGTATCTCAATCCTACCGAGAAACAAGATGGCGGCCGCTGCTGACTGTTTCGAATGTTTACAGACACCCGAGAACCAATCAGCTTGCCGTGCGCAAGTCGCGTGGCGCGCCCGGAGTGCTCCCCGGTACGCGTACCGGGGCGCGCTTACAGATATATAAATTTTTTTAAACCTAAATTACTCAAAATCCACTGGAGCACATATCTTGAGACATAGCAAAGGCACATCGGGCTACCAGTCCCTACAATTTTGCCAAGTTTGGTGAAAATCCATTCAGCCGTTCGAGCTAAAAGTGCGACAGACCGCCCTTTGGAAATTAACATGGGGAAAACACGTTTTGGGACCCCCCTTTTATCTCGGCCCCGCTTGACGAATGCCCCCCAAACTTTCAGGGAAGGAGCGGAGCACCGCGAGGCAAAGTTGCTGAAAAATTCAGGCAGATTCCTCAACCGGCGCCAAAGTTATTCCCAATAGAATGTTGCGATTTCCCTATGGAAATCGATCCTAACTATATATACCTACTGGCGACCGCCAGTAGGTAATTAATATATATATATATATAATCCTGAAGTTCGGGTAAGAAATTCACGACGAGCCCGTAGTTCTGCAGCAGCGATTTTAATGGCAATTAGCAGTAGCAGTCACTGATAACGCGTTTCGAACAACAAGTTGTTCTTGGTCACACACACATATATATATATATATATATATATATATATATATATATATATATATATATTCACTGAAAAAACCATAGGTTATAGACCATATATAGTTAGGAATTAGCATTTACAAAACCTTGAAAATTCACTGAAAAAACCATAGGTTATAGACCATATATAGTTAGGAATTAGCATTTAAAAAACCTTATTTTACTCACACAAAACCATTGAAATTCCATATATAGTTAGTTGCACTAACTATATATTGCGCACCCGCAATCCACTGCTGATGATGTCACATATTACATCATTCATGACATGGTCAGTGACATCACTGATGACATCACTGATGACATCTCAAATGACATCACTGATGACATCACTGATGACAACATCCAGTGACTATGTTTCTGTAAAGTTAAAATATGTCTTACATATTGAAGAATGAGTGGATGTATAAGTGTCTGGACGAAGGATTTAGTAGGTGCATGACTGAATGTATGAGTGAGTGATTAAATGTGTCTCACTGAGTGCATGGGTTAGTGACTAAACTGTCTTAATTTGTGCATCATTATGTCTGTTGTTCTGTAAACTGCTGCATGTGTTGATCAGTAGCTATATGAGTAACTATATGGGTTATTGATTGATTGCCCAAGTATTTGCATGGGAGACTGAGTGTGTGTGTGGCTGGATGGGAGGTGTGTGACTCTGTACAGATCAATGTGTACTTGTATCAATGATTGTATAAGAGAGTAAGTATGTGTTAGTATATGGTTGAAAACGTAAGGTGCTCTATGTTTAACTGTATAGAGTAGAAAATGGAAGTGTGATTGATTCTTTACAGGACTGACTAGGTGTGTGAGTAACTCCATGGATGAGTGGCAGAGTGTGAGTGTCTGTATAGGTGTATGAGTGCATATGATTGTGTTGTAAACATGAGTGATTGTATGTATGAATGATTGTATGGGTGAATGAGTGAATGTGTGTGTAGACGTAGGAATCAGTGAGTACGTATGTAGTAACTAGTATTGGTGTGTCAATGGTTTCAAAAATTATACTCTGTTTTTAACACTGGGTGAAACAGAGGTTATATTAAAATGTGAGGAGATGCATTGTATTGTCACATGAATGATATCATCAGTGATGTGGTCATTGATGTCAAATGAGATGTCATCAGTGATGTCATTTGAGATGTCATCAGTGATGTCATCAGTGATGTCACTGACCATGTCATGAATGATGTAATATGTGACATCATCAGCAGTGGATTGCGGGTGCGCAATATATAGTTAGTGCAACTAACTATATATGGAATTTCAATGGTTTTGTGTGAGTAAAATAAGGTTTTTTAAATGCTAATTCCTAACTATATATGGTCTATAACCTATGGTTTTTTCAGTGAATTTTCAAGGTTTTGTAAATGCTAATTCCTAACTATATATGGTCTATAACCTATGGTTTTTTCAGTGAATTTCAATGGTTTTTTTAATAGCAAATATCATAAGCTGTCGAATGTCAAGTACGTGGTAAGAATTTTTTTTTTCGTGTTTATGCACACTGATCTGCTTTGATTGCTGCCCCCCACCCCTCATTTCTATTAGGAGTACTCTCTCTTTGCAGATAGTGAAGGGTAGTTAACGCAGCCCTTTCCCCCTTTGTAATCCGTCGTGCCTGCTTCTCTCTCCATTTGATTGATTGTTCTCTTTGGTTCATTCTCTATTTACAAACAAGCACAGAGTCGCAATACTCTGTTTAGTCTTTGCAGATAGCGAAAAATCGTGTAAAAAAACAAAAGGAATCGAGCAAAATCAGTAGGCCACTAATGGGATCTCTTTTTGACCTCGCTAAAATAGAAACATTAGGAACAACCTGTTGAAAATAGCAATGCGTATGTACATAAGCGGCGTTCATTTGTGTTCACAGTACCCCTTGTTGATTGTTTCAATCGAGCATTGAATTGTTCGATGTTAATTCTCTTAAGGATCTTCTCTACCTGCAAACGAGGAAGAATAGGAATATTCTCTCTCCCTTTGCAGATAGTGAAGGGTAGGTAACGCAAGCCTTTAACACGTCGTACCTATTTCATTCCTCATTGATTGATTGATTGTCCGAACATTGACTGTTTGGGAATTAGTTCTTTTTGGAGGTATTCCCTGTTTGCAAATAAACGTAGGAAAATCTTTGCAAGTAGTGAAAGGGTACGTAATGCGGACCTTTCTCCCCCGTTGTAATCTATCATGCCTATCCCCACTGATTGATGCACCTGTTTCACCCGGACCATTTACTAGACATACGTCATCTGGCCCGACCAGAGAGCACCCCTAGTGAAAAGGACATATGCAATAATAACGAAGTGATCACTGTATCCTGTTAACAGAAACTTTAGCATGAAACAACCTGGAAAGAAAAGAATAGGAAAACGAAAATCAGTAGGCCACTGATGAACATGAACTTTTATTAAACAACGAACAAAGAAACGATAACATAACGTAATGATAAAACCTATTAATGTCCTAGAAACAAGAAAACGTTAAAATATGCCAGTGGTGAGAGACCAGAAAAACAGTAAGAGAAACCAAATCACCCCTCGCTGTCCCACCGCCTGCCACGCCAAAAAATCGATAGACTAGGGAAAATGCAAGTCAGTAGAACATCCGCCCCCACTCTGGAAACTTCCAAGGTGGGGCAGGGTTCCGGCTACGCCCAGCCGGGAGCAGCCCATATAAGGCAGGTCCTGCTGCCACGCCTCGGCCAGGAGATCCTAACGTAGGGTGTAGCCGGAGGAGAGGCCGAGACCAACGGGACCCGGCCAGGGGATTGCCTTTACAACGCTGAACAGTTGCAGGGGGGGGGGAATGTCTCCTCGACCCTCCCCTCTCTCTCCCAGTCCGGCCGCGGTGGCCCTTGAGAGTTGCAGGTAGTCCCGCCACATGGTCTTCCGGTCCGGCCACCAACGGTCGGGGGGCCGAGGCCGACGGAATCCGGCTGCAGCCGATAAACCAAGAAACCCGTTCATGGGGCCAGAGCCAGGGGCGTCCGGCCGACATCCACCGGAAGCCCGGCCCGAAGACGGACGGGACACTTCTTTCTTTTATAATGGCTGCGACAACACTGGGGGGGGATGTCTTGCACATGCCTCCGACCCCCCCCTCGTCCTCATCGCCTGGTCCGGCCATAACAAATCTCAAGCGAGACGCCGTGGGGTGCACTGGGAGGGAGAGACGGTGCGAACAGGCCTCTCCCGCCTCCCCAGTGTAGGCTTCCCAGCTGCACCCTCAGCGGTCCAGGCGCCCGGAAAAGAGTTCTTCCACTGTGGCCATGCTGCAACGTCTCGCCCGGCAGGGTGGAGCCCGTCCGTTCATTTGACCCCGCGATCGCCAGTAGCTACCGAACTCTCAAAATGGCGGTCGACCTGGCAAGAGCGGGCCCAGCATAAAGAAATGGCCCGGTCACTGGTTGACTCCACCACCGTAGTCCTCCACGACCTTGAAGATTCTAGAGGAGCCGCGGGAGTCTCCCACCCCCGATGGGGAATGACTGCCATGATCACCCGTGGAGTGACGAAACTGTATCCGCGGGACGTCGGCGCCAGCCTCACTTTGAATTACTAGAATCCTGCAGACCTCACTTCCGGTGAAAGCACAGTGTGACCCGGTAGGAAAAATTGTTGCACCCCCTCCCCTTTTTGACTGATAGTTCAAACCACCGATCCTTTCCTTTGCCCTTTTAACGGAACTTTGGACTGCCTCCCCCTCTTTTACATTTTCTAGAGAAAACAAAACATTAACCACTACATTAGCATAGCAGTTGACACCAGAACTGTTTTCAAATTGAAAACCAACAACATCTTCAACAGAATCCTTTTTGTTTCTGCTGTGACCCTGCTCCAGCACAGGCATTGTCCCCAGCAGTAATTCTGCAATGCCGGTAAGAATAGCTGTGGTGCCTACTGGACTCACTCACCCCCGCGGCGCCCCACGCCGTTATTTGCTGGGCGGCAACTTGCTAGACATCACCTTCGTGACATCCAGATTTCAGCGCGTTCTGCTGCCTTGGAACTATTCGCACAACAGACCGCTACTGACAAGAATATTTCATTATTGGTGCTGTCAATTTCAATAAATCTATTGGATAATTCAAAATAAATTGCCACGGTCTCTTCGTTGTTTAAATGTTTTTACTGTTTTTGTTTTGTTGTATATATTTATATGTTATTAAAGTTTTATATTCCTACTACTTTGTTGGAGTGCTATATATTTTTTATGTGACACATAATTGTAAAAACTTTGATGTACAAAGAGTCATTCCTGGAATCTTCCGCTTCAGGCTCGGTCCCCTCCCCAATCACAATACAGGATAGTTTTCAGATAGTAGGAACACGTGTGGTGTGACGGATCTCATCGGGTGTGGGCCTTGATCTACTATAACTCCTTTGAAGAGGGGTGATTCTTTACAGCTGGGGCCATAAACTACATCTGCAGGGCTAGCTGATAGCCTGGACAATCGGACACAGAGGAAGAGGAGTGTCACAGGGTGCGGTAGTGAATAGGGCGAAAGGGAGGTGTCGGGCGGGCACAGTGTGATTCTCAGGGAAGAGCAGCGCAGATGGGGGGAGGTTTATTGCCCATGCATAAGACAGAGAGCGGGGGTGACCAGTGCCTGGGGAAGATGCTTGCGAGGGTGAGGAGCCATGCTACGAATCGACAGCGTGCAGAGAGTGGGTCTGGTCAAGACATCTAAAATGGCTGCCGTGCACGACAAAAGTGTGGCATTTCAAAAAAGGCAAGATGGCGCAGACAATGTTTTTCAACACTTCCTCATTTCCTTCGAATCGAACGTTAACAGACGTTGGGGTATATTACCAAAGTTAAGCGATATTTATCGCTAACGATGCTTACCAACCAATTTTTTACCACTAAGCATCGTCAGAAATTATCGAAGATAAACCTTACTATTATCAAGGTTTATCGCAAATGCGATAATAAACGGCCGCAATGCATGAATATCGCTAAAAACTCAGCGATATTCATGCATTACCGAGCTAATACTCTTAGCCATGTTATCCACCTCCCATTGGATAACATGGCTAAGAACTGCTCAGGGCAGGTGTTACTTTTTGGAGATATTCGCGCTTAGCGCGAATATCTCCAAAAGTTGGTAATAGGAGATAGATATCTTGCATGTTGTAATGCAAGTTATTGTGGTATATGGAACTCATACCATAATCTCTCAGGAAAGCAGAAACTGATCCTTTTGGGACCGCCTAAAAAGGCCTAGGGGGTGAGGAGTACTCTACTTTGCCCCCTTTTCACGTTCCGAACTATTTTATTTTACTCTCTTCTGTAATTACACAAAATACCAGCGATAAGATGCATCGGAGACACACAGTGAGAGAAAGGAGGCCGGAGATGAAGAAGACATGTCAAATACACATTGGAGATAATATAGTGGCAGAAGGGAAGTAAATATGAGTAAACTTACCATGTAACATAAAAATGTTGCACTCTATACTATAAGTCTCATTTTATACTACAATCACTTCGCTACAACCTCATAAATTAAAAATAAAAATAAATAATGTCTCAAACAATTTTTGATTTCTAAATATAAATTTATTCTTCAAAATTTTCTAAATTTGAAACAACTAGTAACATGTCCTCATCAGTAATTTCCTCTTCAATCATCTCATCTGGAATCTCCTCATTAAAAGTCTGCAATGATGATTCTTGTAACTCTATGGTCTCCAAACACTCGATAAATTCGCCATCAAGAGATTGATCAAAAAAATCATTCAAGTCATCTCCTCCTTCTGACAATATTTCATTATTGGTGCTGTCCATTTCAATCAATGTAGTGGAATCATTCAAGTCATCTCCTCGTGACAATATTTCATTATTGGTGCTCTCAATTTCAATCAATGTAGTGGAATCATTCAAGTCATCTCCTCCTTGTGACAATATTTCATTATTGGTCCTGTCCATTTCAATCAATCTAATGGAATCATACAAGCCATCTCCTCCTTGTGACAATATTTCATTATTGGTGCTCTCAATTTCAATCAATGTAGTGGAATCATTCAAGTCATCTCCTTGTGACAATATTTCATTCTTGGTGCTGTCCATTTCAATCAATCTAATGGAATCATACAAGTCATGTCCTCCTTGTGACAATATTTCATTATTGGTGCTCTCAATTTCAATCAATGTAGTGGACAATTCAAAAGAAATTGCCACGGTCTCTTCATTGTGAGCCATTTTATTTTGAAATTGCTTGCTGTAAATTGCAGAAAAAAATAATCACTTTCATTTATCGTTTTTAGTAATACATAATATAAAACTAACTTCATCAAGTATTTAGTATAACAGAAGGACTGCAAATAAATAACAGAAAACATTTTTCAAATTATCTTCAAGTGTACAACATAGTTCCCCTTACAAATTAACAACTCACCTTTTTAAAAGTAGCAGAAGTGTTAGTACTGTGTAAATCAAACACCAGAAATTCACCACCAAAAATTCCTCACAAATGTACCTCAGACAGTAGTATCACAAAATGGCTGTGGTTTCCTCTCATTTGACATATATACATAACCAATTAACTTTCATCACACACAAATACAAAACCAAAGTAACATTTTAATTGGTTCTAAATTTCAACACTTTCAAATGTGTTTTCCCCATGCAATTTTCCATAGGACATTTACATACGTCTACAGCCTGAATGGCTGAACGGAATTACACCAAACTTGGCAAAATGGTACATCAAACCTAAGAGGTCAGCGAGGATCTACTATTCCCCCTTATGGTCATTTGCCCCTTCGCTTTGGCCTCCTCTTGTCTCTCGATCCTACCGAGAGACAAGATGGCGGCCGCTACGGACTGTTTGGAATGTTGACAGACGCCGGAGAACCAATCAGCTTCGCTTCACAAAGCTCCGTTGCGCGAAAAGTACGCGTCCTAGGACGCTGCCCGGTCCGCTGTTACAGATATATATCTTTTTTTAAACGTTAATTTCTCAAAATCCACTGGAGCACATATATTGAGACCTACAAAAGGCACATCGGGCTACCAGTCCCTACAATTTTGCCAAGTTTCGTGCAAATCCATTCAGCCGTTCGGGCTAAAAGTGAGGCCAACCGCCCTATGGAAAACTCAATGTTAAAAACACGTTTTGGGACCCCCCTTTTTTCTCGGCCCCCCCTTGACGAACCCCCCCCAAATTTTCAAGGGCTGCTCAGAAACAAAATGTGCCATTTTCCTGAAAATTTCAGCCAATTCCGTCCACAAACGCCAAAGTTATTAGACATAGAATTTTCAAAAAACCCATAGAGAAAAAATCCTAACTATATATACCTACTGGCGACCGCCAGTAGGTAATATATATACATGCTTCGCTCCTCTTATACATGCTTCGCTCCTCTGTAACCATTGTACTAAAGACACACTTCTGACTGACGACATTTTGGCCTGGCATCAATTAAATATATTGAGATGGGTTAAAATGGTGGTGAAGAGACTAGTGGGTTTTTGCCGGTAACAGGAAAGTGAAAAAATATTTTTTTAATTTGTGCTTCACCACTGCTTGAGCTAAAGTAAGCTAGGTGTGCATGGATCCATATAAATGTATGCATGTCCATCAGTGACACATTTTGCTGACTATGACCATGAAAAAGTGGCAAAATACGGTAGGACAGGAACATGTCCAACGAAAGAGATGGGGATATCTCTTAAATTAATTAATTTTTGTTCTTAATTATGACACATTGGAGGCCATCCTAACTCAGGGTCACCATGAGTGCAGCTGTGTGGAAGGAGGGGAGAAATAATTTGTGGGATATGCACAGCTGTGTGCAGCCTTCAAAATATGAGACAACGACCAGAGATCCATAGCAATAGATTATCCAGGGTAGCCACTACACCAACTTCCTCCACACATGCCCCAGTGCTAGGAAAATACCAAAGAATAAATAGTACATGCAGATATAGAGTAGATTTCAATGTTAAAGGACAGTATGCATGGAGTAGCGATGCTCAATATTGCAATATTGTCAGAATACTATGTGTAAATTTAAAAAGGTCTTTAGACTGCGGTGCAGACTTTAGTGGTGGTTGCACATATATTTTGCAATTCGACCACTATGAGTTCTTGTTTCCCGGTTGTGTTACTAGGGCACAGATTCTTAAGATGTTCCTATCTCTTGTTAACTATTATAGTACGGTGTTTTGTTTTTTCTTTCTCTTTCGGAGTGAACTGATGGTTCGAGGTTTTGCAACATGATTTTTTGGGTTCTACCCTACGTCCCTAAGACGTTTCAACCACCTCATGTCTGGTTAGAAGAATAAAACAACAAAAAAACTAAAAAAACTAAAAAGAAACAGAGGGGAGTACAACTAGTTCCCTTAGATTTCATCCACAGGCAGACTGCAACAGGAAAAGATGTCATGCCAAAGGCCCTACTACAAGTTTCCCACACATTTGGATCACAGCTGGACAATGTGTCCATTATGATATTAAAGCAGCAACAAATTTCAGCAATGCCTGAACAGACTACTTCTCACTGAACAACTAATAAATGTATCAGTCACATCAACTAGACCTAAAAGTGACAATGTAATTATGAAAGCAGACATATATTTGTATAAGTTACCACCCTGTGCGAAGTTTCTTTCTACTCAGGTATCCAAGCAAAAGGAGAAGAGCCCCATCATTCCTGAGGTCTCATGTATCCGTCCTAGAACATTTTAAAGTAATAAACTATTCACCAACATCTATCTGCATTGCCGAGAGGAAGGCATCGTGTTTCCATTGACTGTCCAAGAGGAAGAAGACGGTGATCAGCCGCAATAGGAACACCCGCCGCACAGAAGTGTCCTATGCGAAGTTATGTAGATACATGTAATATATTACATTCTCTGGCAGTACATTAAGTACCCCAAATACGTATGCGCACCGTGTCCTCATCCACTTCCCCTGTTGGAAGTAATAATGTATTAATGCAATAATGCAATAGTGTGAATAGTGCCCAAGCAGTTAGACAGCATGCTGCACATGACTCCCTTCACAGCGGTACAGTCAGATGACAACAATAGGTAGACAGAAGACTAAGGAGTACTGTTATATGACTTATACACTCCCCATGCAGTAGGCGCAGATAGACTGATTTTCCTTGGGAAGTATTACCACACACTGTAGAATATCGCCCATCCCTGTTCCTCTACAGAATATAGGGACAAGTTCAGATTATTGAGGCTACCTTATCTGAAATATTTGTAAATAGAACAGTATGTGACCACACCCCAATGATGAACAAGGTTGTCACTGACAATTACAGAATAGAAGGGACGTTAACAAGAATATTTTAGATAGGTGTTCCTGAAATGGACCGTAGTGTAGCTTTTTTGTAGAAACAATAGGTTTATGATAACAGGATCTCTATCAGACTGTAATGGCTCTTTGCCCCACACCCTACATTTCCCATGTCGGAATAGAACAGCTTTATGCTTATTTGCACAAATTTACGTCCATAATAAATAGAGTGCCCCAGCTTACTTGAGGTATAGAGCAGCATCCTTAGGGCAACATAGGGTAGACTAGGATTATGTAGACGGGATACACTAGAAGTATACTTGGGGTTGGGGAGAAAATGTCCAAAATTATTTTAAAAGATTACAAATTAAAGTGACCTCTTCTCTGATTTCTAGGAAAACGGCACTGTACCTGTTGGACGCAACTATTGGATGCAACAGCACCATTTTTAATTTGAACATTTAATATGCCTCCAGCCTAATGGCCTTTTACTGGGCCTGCAGAGAACTTCTCTATCTCCAAGAGCCCTGATCGAATGAACAGCCTGTGCTCACTAGAACATAGCAAAAAGTCTCCATGATAGTTCCAGCAGCAAATATCTCCCACATCGATGCTCATCTCAGGCTCTGTTATCTTGCTTCACCTACATTGGCAGTATGCTGAGTACTAAGGGTGGACAGCTTTCAAAGACCTACCAAAGAAGTTTTGCAAATTGAACAGGGTCCAGCTCTTTTTTCCAACACAATCATTGTGATGTTCGCGATCCAGGCAAACTCAGTTTGAAATATCAAGAGGAGGGTATGCCTTCGGATAAGGAGTTTGAGCTGCACATTGCCAACAATGAATCAAATGGCTCCATCACCGAAGCCATCAACGACTTGAAGAAGATAGAAAAGAAAAGGTTTGCTGGAGGAGATGCCATAGCAGACACAGTCAGTGATTGGTTGAACTTTGACTGGATAGCTTCATGGCTGTGTGCCATTCTAAAAGTTTTTGCTGTTGCTCTTTTTGTTGCGTCCTACAGATAATATGCCCATTGTGTGAAAAGATTCAGTACTGAAGTAGTAGGGATGAACAATGCCAAGACAGAAATATTTATGAAGTCCATACGTAGGGACAGTGGACCAGGGAATAGGGATACATTAGCACTATTAGAGATAGTTGAGCTCACATCAACTGCCTCACACTTGTTGCAGACCCCCCCTGACGCCCACTACCAAGTACCTACCACACCCCCACTTCCCCCGGGAAACACTTTGTAGGGGAGGTTCCTAGTGTAGATCATTATGAAAAAGTGGCTGACATCCCTGAAGGAGAGTATATAGAGTTAATACACCAACTAGAAGGAGGGCCTGACAGGTATGCTGTAAGAATTTTGTTAAAAAATGACCATGAGGAGGGAATGAAGCAGGGTCCAGTTTTACCACATAGTGCCCCAGGCCCATTCTGTGTACACCTGAAGCATTATACCCTGATAAGGCCCCACCAGCCAGCATACAGAGTGGTGTTAAGTTGACCATACTGTCTCAGTTGTTCTTTTAATGTAGTAGGCCCAAAATGCCTCTCTGCTGAAATACAAGTTTATTCTGCTGCACACAAGAAGCTCCGGCTCTGTCTTTTCGTAAACAAGTCACCCAGGCCCCCACTCCCTCGAGGTGCTCTTTTTCTCTTACACCCACGTAGATACCGCAAGAACAGGGAACTTCCCGAGCTAAGAGGAATATCACGCGATACCTGATGGTGGGGGCCACTTGCCACCTGTCAATCTTTCATATTATTGTATTTTGCATTATGATGTATGGTCAAACATCAAGTGACCTTTTGGTAAACTTTTGTATTGTGGGTGTCACTTCTGTGTTCCTAAATATTTCCGAGAAGTGACCAAAAGTGTGTCATGTTCTGCGGTCAAAGCATCTCACAATGTCGTCATTCTGTGGTAAATAGTTCATCATTTAAAGAGTATAAAAGAGCTGCCCACTTTTCATTTGTCGAACTACCTCGCACAAAAGACCACTTGAGTCATGACGCATGTGTGGTTCCCCTCAGCCATCTATCTAGGATCATTGACTGAGGCTATAATGCTTATTGTACTTTGAAATTTTCTCTTTCTCTGCATTTCCATTGATCTAAAATATATTTTCATTGCATGAGTTTGTTCTTTATTCCAGAAACGTGTCTTTAAATGCCTAGTCTTTGCTAAGACTCCCGGCTCATTATTGAATTTTAAAGGGTTTCTTTACACTTTTTGTTGAAGAGGTTTCATTGTAATAAACTGCACCAAATCCTGATTCAATTCCTGTCTCTTGCACGTGTGTTTTCTCATATTATGTAGAGGCACCCCCCTCAAATTAAGCCCCCTGGTCCAGTGCTCCGAGACCATAAAATGTCACCCTCCAACAAGTCTAATCCAAGAGCCAGGCCAAATCCTTCCTGGACCATAAATCAAGCATCCAGAGAATGCTTCATCAGTCAAGCTAGCTGGAATCCAGTGATATAGTGAGCACAGGACCCAAGTCTGGGTATACCCTTGCAACTTAGGGCCCCTATAGCAACACAATAAGATGATGGAGAGAATGCTGAACATTGTTAAGCATTCACCCAAAGTTACAGATCTGAAAGAGACTATTGGTCATAGAGTCATTACCTTACAATTATCCCCAGGCGTCAGACTGCATCTGTAGAATTTTTTCCTCAGCAGTACCCCTACTTGTCGGTAGGTGGCATCGTTCAACTCCTCATTCGTCGTCGGCATCGTGGTTGCTGGGACGTCATCACCGTGTCTACTTAGATGTCTCCCCTGTGCGCTGACGTCAGTTCTTTCTGTTTCCACGCCAGCTTAGCGCAGATCTGGAGAGCCTAACGCAGATCCAGAGAGAGCGTGTCCCTTGGTTACTTTTTGACTAACCTTTTTTAGACTTTTATCGACTGCTTTTTCAAATCTTTGAATCCTGGTGCGCGAGGGTTGTCCCATCGTCAGACCGGCTTTAAGCCCTGCGAGGTCTGTCACAAACTGGTGTCTGTGACGGACTCGCACCTTGTGTGCCTCTGATGCCTGGAGTGCGACCACAACCCAAACTTGTCCTCTGACTGTCAGACCATGAATCTGAAGTCTTTGCTGGTCCCGAAAGGTTCTGGAGGCCTGGCAGTCGGCTCCGCGTTGCTCCCTGTCTTGCTCGAGGAGAAGGTCTCAAGACAGGTTGCGGCGCCACCACATCTAGTTCAAGTCTTCGCACTCCTCGGGGAAGTCGAAGCACAAGAAGAAGGTGAAGAAGCATTGTCGCTCTTAGCCTTCTACCCGTCGGTCGGCTGAAGTGACGCGGAACCCGGAGCGTTGTCACTCTAAGGCTCAGTCTCCGGTGCCTGACTCTGGAGCGACTCAGTGCCACCCCCTGTTTCCGGGAGCCTGAGCATCCCCTGTCCAACTTCATACGTTCTATGAAGCCCTCTATCGAATCTTTGGGCAGCCCAACTCCACTGACGCCCCTTCAGGCCCCGTGGAGTTGGTCGGGCCCTGGGCCTTCGATGCTTCTGCCTCTGGCCTCAGAGGGCCCCCGTGGTTCCAGGCGTGGATCTGGATCAGTGCCGGACGACTTTACTCAACCTTACCCGGTACCAAACGCTTCGGCGATGCCCCGGATGCCAGCCGTGGCCCCGGCCGACACCATCCCCATCCTCATCCCAGATATGGACCCGGAGCCGGACTGACATTGGTCGATGTCAAACCGACACCGGAGGGTACTTTTGGTCCCTTGTTCATCCCAGGTGTTCCCTATCTCCCTGATGGTGGTGATGAGGGCTGGGAGGGGTCGCTGGACCCTTTGGCAGACCATCTGGAAGAACCAGACTGGACAGAGGAATTGGGTGACGCCAGTGGTTTGGACACATCACCAGACCGTGGCATGCTTTCTCCCCCTACTGTGGCTACGGAGGAGGGAGAGTCCTATGCTGTGGTGGTGCATAGGGCATCCGAGATCTTGGGCCTGGAGCTCCCTACAGAGGCAGTGACACTGGCCTGCGTCCTGACAGAGATGCTTCAACCTGTGGCAACTTCCTCCGAACCCCTCTTGCCCTTCAATGAAGCCCTCACAAATGTCCTTCTGGGCACTTGGTCCAAGCCCAGCACAGGGGCTCCTGTGGAATGGACGATTGCCCGCCGCCACCATCCGGCCCCAGGCGATCCCATTTTCCTCACCCAACACCCTTCCCCAGACATCTTGGTGGTCCAAGCTTCTTATTCCAAGGGCGCATTCCCTTCTGCCCTTTCAGACAGGGAATTCAAGAAGGTGGATCATCTTGGGAAGCAAATGTTCTCTTCCTCCAGTTTGGCATTGGTTGAACATGTTCTACCTCAGTGCCCGGTGAAGGCCCAGGCCATTCTCTCCCAGGCAGTGGTGGATGGGAGAGACACAGCCAAGATGTGGAGTGTATACTACCGACTCACTAGGCAGAATGATTACCACATCGGTAACCCTTCGGCGCTATGCCTGGTTGAGGACATCTGGATTTTCAGGGGGTGTTCAAGCGACCTTGTTGGAGATGGCCGTTGTCTTTTTGGTGACAAGGCAGTCTCTGCGCTGGAGCACTTTAAGGATTCTTGAGTTACTGTCAGGTTCTTAGGGGCCTTGTGGCATCCTCCCATCCACCACAGTCTGCCTTTCACCTCTTTCGTGGCTCCGGAATGAACACCCCACCACGTCTGGCCCAGTCTAGCCACTGGTCCACGCAAGCTATCCAGTCTATGCGTGGCCATGGATGCGGGAACCCACGGCACGGATCTGGGAACCAGCGGGCGGTCCAGCCCAACCTTTTCCCCTGCAGCAGGCTCCAAACCCTCCTAGTCTGACCTTTTAGGCCCATCAACGGCCAGTGGGTGGCAGGATTTACCATCACCTCCCCCACTGGCAATCCATCACGTCAGACAGGTGGGTTTTGCAGATCGAAGGGGCTACTCCCTCCCCTTCAAGACTACCCCTCCCTCCAAGCTACCGTCTCTCAACTGCATGTTGGAGGCTCATTTAGCACTTCTCCGCCAGGAAGTTTCAGCTCTCTAGGCCAAGGGAGCTATTCAAAGGGTTCCTTCACCAGACGTAGGGTGTGGTTGCTATTCCTGGTACTTTCTGGTGCCCATGAAGGACACTGGCCTGCGTTCTATCCTAGACCTCAGAGCCCTCTCTGGAAAGAGAAGTTCAAACTGCTCACGTTGGCTCAGGTCCTGTCTGTCCTCAACCCTGGAGACTGGATGGTGGCGTTGGACTTGCAGGAAGCCTATTTCCATATTCCCGTCCTGCCAGCCCAAAGACGCCACCTGTGGTTCATGGTAGACCACGAGCATTGTCAATTCACTGTGCTTCCCTTTGGCCTTACCAATGCCCCTTTGGTGTTTACGAAAGTGATGGCGGCGATCACAGCTCATCTGCGCAGATCATGGGTTCCAGCCTTCCCCTATCTTGACGACTGGCTGTTGAAGGTGGGCTCGCGCCTGGCTGTTGTCTCCCGCCTCCAGACTAAGGCGAAACTCCTGCACTCGCTTGGGTTTACTATCAACATGCCTAAGTCACACCTGACTCCCTCTCAGACACTCCCTTTCATCTGAGCTGTTCTGGACACGGTGCAGTTTTGAGCCTATCCTCCCGAGCAGCGAGTCCGGGATGTTCGGACTATGATACCGATGTTTCAGGCTCTAGCCCGGATTTCGGTGAGAATGACCCTGAGGCTGCTGGGCCTCATGGCCTCCTACATCCTGCTGGTGGATCATGCCAGGTGGCATATGCGGGCACTGCAGTGGGACCTGAAGTTCCAATGGGTGCAGCATATGGGGAATCTTTACGACTACATCCAGATCTCGGAGGGAACTGCGCAACTGCAGTGGTGGTTAATGAACCAGGATTGGGTCAGAGACAGATCACTCTCCCTTCCCCAACCAGACCTCATGGTGGCGACCGATGCATCACTCCTGTGATGGGGTGGCCACCTGGGAGACGCAAAGATCAGAGGAGTCTGGTCTCCGGCGGAGTCCCGGCTCCATATCAACTTGTTGGAGCTCTGGGAGATTTGCTTGGCACTGAAGGCATTCCTTCCCTCCCTCAAGGGGAAGGCAGTGCAGGTGTTCACAGACAACACCACCGCCATGTGGTACTGCAACAAACAAGGCGGGGTGGGGTGTTGGACCCTTTGTCAGGAGGCTCTTCGCATTTGTACCCTGGTGGTTCAACACCTGGCAGGTTCTTTGAACACCAGAGCGGACAAACTCAGCCGGTGGTGCCTGGTGGGTCACGAATGGCGTCTTCACTCAGAGGCGGTGCAAAGTCATTTTCAGCAGGGGGGAGAGCGTTGGTTAGATCGGTTTACCACCGAAAAGACCGCACAATGTCAGCAGTTCTGCGCGTTGGAGTTTCCAAGGCGGTACTCGCTCAGCTACGCTTTTCGGAGCGAGTGGAGCTGCAGCCTTCTGTATGCCTTTCCGTCTATACCACTTTTGCCCCAAGTGCTGTAGAAGATCAAGAGCGACCGGGCCCAAGTCATTCTTGTGGCCCAGGACTGGGCACAAAGAATCAAATACCCCTAGCTCCTGAGCATGGCCAGTGATCCCCGATCAGACTGCTCCTTCGGGAGGATATTCTGTTGCAGCAGCAGGGGACGGTTCTCTACCCGATCCTGTCCAGTATCCACCTTCTTGCGTGGCAACAGTTGACAGCTTTTGACCTTCCATCCAAAGTTTGTAATGTCATCTTGGCAGACAGGCGTTCCTCCACCAAGCCGGTATTACGCCTGGTGATGGAATAAGTTTGTGGCATGGTTCCTTCTCTCTTTGGCACAGCAGGGCTCAGCTCTGGGCACTCTTAAAGGGTATCTGGCAGCCATTTCTGCTTTTCTTCACTACCAGATCAGCCCTCTTTGTTCGAGTCTCCTATTGTAAGTAGGTTCTTTAAAGGCATTATTCATCTCTTTCCTACATCTCCTTTCATAATGCCTCAGTGGGACTTGAACCTTGGTTTGACTTGACTTATGTGCGGTCCCTTTGAGCCTCTTCACAACTGTCCTCTTAGACTTCTCACTGCTTTTCTTGTTGCCATCACCTCTGCTCATAGAGTGAGTGAGCTTCAAAACCTTTCTTCTTGGTGCATTCGGACAAGGTGGTGCTTCAAACAAGACCCTTGCTCCTACCTAAAGTTGTCACTCCTTTTCACATCGGACAGACTATCACTCTGCCCACCTTTTTTCCGCCTCCGCAGGAGAAGGAGAGACTCAACCGTCTGGACCCCAAACATACAGTGTCTTCCTACCTTGACCACACAAAGGATTTCCAGGTAGACGATAAACTCTTTGTTGGCTATGTGAGTGGCAAGAAAGGAAGGGCTGTGCAAAAGCGTACCATCTCTAGTTGGGTCGTCCTTTGTATAAATATTTGTTATGCTTTAGCTAAAAGGGAACCTCCAGTGGGGTTGCAAGCTCATTCCACTAGAGCTACGGCAGCAACTACTGCTTTGTCACATCGGGTCGACTCATTGACATCTGCCAGGTGGCCACTTGGGCTTCTATGCACACGTTCACTAGACATTACTGTCTGGATAGTAAAATCCGGAGAGATGACTACTTTGCCCGTTCTGTCCTCGAGGACTTACTGGTGTGAACTTGGTTTGCAGTCCCTCCTCCGGGGTTGGTATTTCTGGGGTATCTATTCTTCGGTAACGATGTATCTATAAAATACATCTAGTAGTTACAGATTACTCACAGCCCAACTGATCCTCCCCTCTCTGTTAACTGATTTCTAGGGATAGGGACTCCCTTGCAGGGCACTAGTGTGGTGCACCAGTGGTCAGTGTCTTTCATGGGTCTGCGCTTCTGGCATGGAAAGTCATGTCAAAACTGACTTCAGCGCGCAGGGGCGATGTCTAAGTAGACACCGCAACATTTTCCCGACAACCATGACGCCGTCGACAGATGCGGAATCGACCGATGCCACCTATCATTGCGCAGGGATACTCCAGAGGAAAAAATTCTTCTGATCCAGTCTTACGCCTAACTAATATATGTCTCTTACAGATACATCATTGCCGAAGGTAAGTAACTTGTTCATCTGGGTTAAATCCATTGTTTTTTTTTTTGGTTTTTTTAAACAATTTTTATTGAACATTTCTCATGGTATTGCATTGACAGTATGAGTACATGACATATAGATATACATCCAACATTATGTTTACGTTCTTTTTTACACTATTCAAAAGGCAAATTAATGAGTATTAATATCATTTTGTGTGCTTCTCGTTCCCAATAACCATACATTCGGTAAGGACCCTTTTCACATGCTAGTATCCGACTCAGATTCCTCCATCTGGGAGGTTCACATATATTGCCCCTATAGCTGTTCCTACCTCCCCAAACCTTTGCCCATTTTTTCGGACGTCCTCGATGAATATACACTGATTTTTCCGCCACCATTGCTGTGTCCATATCTTTACACCATAGGCGGAGAGTAGGGCAAGCCCTGGATCCCCTGCGTTGTGCGATGTTACGTTTTGCTATCGTCATGCCTAGTGTCACCCAATCTTGGGCCATCCTGGTGAGATCCATGGGCTCCCAGATGTTGAGCAAGCAGCATCTCGGGTCTGGCAATATTGTGACATGTGTGACCTGTGAAAGTGTTCGCATCACTGCCGCCCAGTAAGAAACAACCCTGGGACACTGCCAAATAGTATGGAAGAATGTGCCTGCTTCTCCGCATTGTCTGAGGCAGAGTGGTGTGTCTGTGCAGTGAATTTTGTGGAGGAGTGTCCTAGTGTAATACGTGCGGTGTAAACTTTTAAGCTGTACTAGCCTCGATGGGATTGCTGCCTCTCTGGGAGACGCGAGCTCTTCCCGCTAGTCAGCCTCCTCGATGTTACCTAGATGGCGCTCCCATGTAACCTTCAGTGTTGCTGTGGGATCCGAGTAATTGTTAATTATCTTACGGTAGGTCAGTGAGATCGCTTTTGTGTGCAGGTGATCCGTTAAGAGTCTATCCTCCAGTGGTGAGGATTCTTCAGGTCTTGTCCCTGACGGTAATAGGGATTGGAGTGCATGCTTAATTTGCAAATACCGAAACCGTTCTGTCTGTGCTAGGCCATAGGTGGCTTGTAGATGAGCAAAGGTGACCATTTCTCCCTTCTGCCACAGGTCTCTGACTGTGGATATACCAATTAGGTCCCAATTACAGAAACCCTTGGTGTTGCCTAGCATCCTGAGTTTTTTTGTGTCCCATAGTGGCGTCGCTTGTGTCACTACACCCTCCCAGCCCAATACCCTCTGCGCCTCAAACCATATGCGTATTGCATGTGACGTTGGACCTGTTATGTTGTGCCTCTTCTTTTTATTGTATAGTGCCCCCATGATCACTGATGAGGCTAGCAAGTGTGTGTCCAATCTAAATGCTGGATCCTCTTGGGGGATGTGAAGCCATTGATTAATAGCCACGAGCTGGGATGCCCAATAGTATACTTTGATGTCTGGGAGAGCAATTCCTCCATCGTACCAGCTTCTGGTTAGTTTGTGTAGGGCTATGCGGGGCGCTTTCCCATCCCATAGTAAGGTCATCACTTCCGCATTAATCGCGGCGAAGTAGGCCACGGGGATAGGGAATGGTGTATTCTGCAGTGCGTACAAGAACCGTGGGAGTGCCATCATCTTAAAGAGGGCGGCTCTCCCCAGTAGCGTCAGAGGTAGTGTGTGCCAGTGTTTGACATCGTTTTTGAATCGCGATAGCGGTTGTGTCAGATTCCATTCCGTAAACTGTGTACGGTCATGTGTGATAAATATCCTAAGGTATTTAAACCCGTCCGTGACTATCTGGAGCGTACATCCACACGGGAGTCGTGGAGGAGGGCCCTGTAAGACATATAAAAGCGACTTCTCCCAGTTAATGGTATATCCCGATACACGCCCATAGGCCGCACAAATGTTTGAGAGGCAGTTGATGGATTGTGCCAGGGACGTTAAGTACAGTAGTATATCATCCGTGTAAAGCGAGATGCGGTCTTCCCATCCATCGGCCCATTTCATCCCTCGTATAGTCAGGTCTTGCCTAATCCATGCGGCCAGTGGTTGAAGGACTATCACAAATAGGAGCGGCGATAAAGGACAGCCTTTTTGGTGTCTCCCTCTGCCTAGTTGGAATTCCGTCGATAAATGGCCGTTCACCACTACCTGCGCCACTTGCTATGTGTATTATTTACATAAGAAAAGGGAACCCAAAAGCAATGTGTTTAGGGACCTTGGGTGAATAGATTTTTACTTAGGACAGTGGTCCTTAGACAGGAAAAAGTTTTAAAGAGCACTTGGTTAACATACACTCAATAGACAATTAATTATTTGTCCAGCCGGACAGTTTTTATTCATTAATACTTGTTTTGGCAAAAGGATCAAATAACAAATGCAAGTGGGAAGCGACCTGGCTCCGTGTATAGTAGCTGGACACATGCACAGAACTTAGGTCCGAACCCCATACGCCTAAGCACTGCGAAAAGGAATGGCCATTCTACCAAGTCAAAGGCCATTCGCACATCTAGGGTGAGTATAGCTGCATCTTATGCAATGGTCGACCTACGTTCCATTACACCATGCAGCCTTCTGGGATATAGCACTGTGTTCCGGTGGGGGATAAAGCCGGACTGGTCCGGATGAATCACCGCTGATAAGTGCGGTTGCAGCCTGGTTGCCAGCGTCTTGGCTAGTATTTTGGCCTCTGCGTTGAGGAGGGAGATCGGTCTATAGGATGTGCACTCATGGGGCGGCTTACCAGGCTTATGTATCGCAGCAATGGTGGCGAGTCTCTGGTCTTTAGGCGATATCCATCTGTCTAGACTCTCCCTGTACATGGCTAGTAGGTGTGGCACAAGCTGTGGGGCAGTCCGCTTATAAAACTCAATTGGGATTCCGTTGGGCCCCAACGCCTTCCCCGTGTGTAGCGCCCTGATGGATTGTGTAAGTTCCTCTGGGGTAATATCTTCCTCTAGGGCCGCTATGGCCTACGCGTCCAGCGCAGGCATGCATATAGCCTGAATAAATGCTATGTTCTCGTCCACCGTTGCAGTGGCAAGGGGTGTATAAATTGTCTTGTAGTATTGTGCAAGTACTTCAGTGATTTGGTGTGATGAAGTTACTAGGTCTCCATCTGTGGATCTTATATGAGCTATCCAATTATGTGCCCTTTCTTTCTTTCCCAACCAAGCCAGTAACCAACCTGCTTTATCCCCTTGCCCATAGATCGTGTGTTGTGTCTTGGTCAGTCTAGTGGCGGCCTCTTCATGTGCGAATGTCTTATATTCCTGCTGTGCCAAGTGCAGTCTATGTGCGGCCTCCTCAGTTGCGCTTATTGCCAGGGTCGCCTCTGCCTGTGCGACCTCTAGTTCCAGCTTGTCAATGTGTTTCTGTCTCTCTCGCTTATGACCCGTAATTAGGGAGATAGCATGTCGTCTGAGCACCGTCTTGTATGCCTCCCATAGTGTAGTAGGAGATGAAACTGAGTGCTGATTTTTTTCGAAATAGCATTTCATCCCCTTAATGAGGTCTTTACTTATCTTACGATCCTTGAGATACCCTGGGCGGATCGGGAATATTCTCTGGTTTTGTGGGGTATATGGTACATATGTTATTAGAATTGGGGAGTGGTCCGATATGCCCCATGGCAAGTGTCTGATCTCCACTAGACCGAGTATGCCTGTGGCTAGAGTAAAGATATAGTCGAGTCTGGATAGGCTATTGTGCACTCCTGAATGAAATGTGAACTGTCTGTCCTCTGGGTGTCTAGTTCTCCATATATCTAGCAGCCCAAGCGCATCCACAAATTCTCGGAGTCTGTGAGTGGAGCTACTTGTGGTTCTTGGGGGCTGTCGGTCAATGTCTGTGTTCATGGTGGCAATGAAATCTCCCCCCATAATCAGTTCACCCTGGGGAAGCGTAAGGAGGAACCTCCCGAGATCTGGGAAGGCGATCTGGTGTTGCATAGGCGGTATATATACTGATACCACATTGTATTGCCTGCCATCCTACTGTCACGAGAGTGCGGCAAACCTACCCTGATCATCATGGTGGGACCCGGTCACAATCAAGGGAAAGCGCTTGTTTACAAGAATCCCAACCCCTCTAGAGCCAGAGGTGAAGTCTGAGTGCACTACCATCCGGAAGCCCCAGCGGTCCAGAGCTTTAATTGTCGTCCCTTACAGGTGGGTCTCTTGGAGGAGCACCACTGCTGGAGACTTCCGTTTGAGATATTGTAATAGCAACCCACGCTTAATTTTGTCCCCCAACCCATTTACGTTCCATGAAATCACAGTTAGTGAGAGGCCCTGTCGCTGGGTGGATTGCGCTTGACTTGCTCCGTCCCTGTCACCTTGGTGTGTGTCTGCCATAATCATTGGTTGTAGTGGAGTTATCCTGAGCTATTTCAGAACTGCATGTCATGTAATACCTTAGAGCAATTATTCTGATAATCTTATAACAGAAAACTTGAAACATATCCAGTAACTTTGCCATTAACTGATCCCGTCCCTTCGCCCCCCTCCCTGCCTAGCAGATTTAGAACTACCCGCCTCCCCAACTTAGCAGAGTGCTTGAATATAACTGTGTACTTGCGTGAGGAGCGAGAGTCGCTCAATGACCCCCGCATCACCCCGATACAGTTGTTCGATCTAGAACCTGTATTCTGCACTGTGTGTCCTCCCCTTCTAGGGTGAAATGTTCACCAATCATCCCGTTAATTGAGTCCATTGTTCGTTGCATTCCGTCTGCAGTGTCAATGATCTTGTCTCAAAAAGGTACAAAAGGGGGTGGTGATGGATGGAGCATCTGAACCAATCAAACACTCACACCCAGTCAACAGATCTGGGTTTAATCCATCACCGTTCTTTAGCCCACTCTGCCACCCCAGTTCAGACATGGCCATATGCAAATCAGTCTGACCCTGTGCCTCATGGGAACAGGCCAGCCTGAACTGCCAAGCCATGCCTTCCCTGGACCGGAAACAAGCTTCCGGGGACCGGTTTCTGGCATTTCAGCCGTCTTCAGCCCGGCTTGCTTGAATCCAGTGGCAAAGTGAGCAAGGGACTCACGTCTGAGCCTACCCTGCCAACTTATGGCGAACAAAATGGTACAAAAGGGGGTGGTGATAGACGGAGCATCTGAACCAATCAAACACTCACACCCAGTCAACAGATCTGGGTTTAATCCATCACCGTTAGGCCCAGATCTCTTTACTGGGGTGAATGTATGACATTGTTCTGCATTCTGTCCATCACCTGTTGTTTTTGCAATGATCTTGTGTCCGCTGTGCAGCCTGTCGGCCTGTCAGTGGGTGGGCTCCGACCCGCTGTAGAAGTGACTTTTGGTGGTTCAGCAGCTCCCAGGAAATCTCTTGTGTCGTAAAGGTACTCCCACCAGGGCATCATACAGCTCCACTCCTGTGTCCTGCGTCTGTGCTCATTACATGTGATCCTTCCGTCTCCTCTTGTTGAGAAGCTTGCGAGGGTTGTTGTCTTTTTCCGGCTTCCCGTCTGTTATGTCCCTTGGCAGGGCGCCAGCCCTCCAGCCAATCTTGCGCCTCCTCCGGCGATGTAAAAAAACAGCTCTTACCTTCTGCTTCAACTCTCAACTATGCCGGAAAGAGCGTTGCATATTTTAGTTCTCTGCTACGAAGCTCTCTCTTGACTTCCGTAAAATTTCACCGTTTATTGACTACACCTGTGTAGTCCGGATATAGAGTCACCTCACAGTTGTCAATCCGTAGGGTGGGACTGACCCGAGCCGCCTGCAAGATCGCGTCCCGATCTCTGAAGTTAAATATGCGTGCCAGGATAGGCCGCGGGGGTGTTCCTGGCCTGGGTCGTCCACCCGGCACACAGTGGGCCCTTTCCACCGAGAAGAATTTTGAAAGTCCCCGTGGTTGCAGTTGGGATTGGATCAACTCTTCCACAACGAGATCCAGAGCAGGCCCTTTGACACTTTCTGGTACACCTACCATGCGGACGTTATTTCGCCGCGATCGCCCTTCTTAATCGTCTAGCTTTTCTGCCAACTGTCTGGTTGTAGCTTCCAGTTGTTGTACTTAGCGCTGCAGGGTGGTCGTGTCTGTTGATAGAGTTGTCGTAGTCGCTTCGACCTCTGCCACTCTCGTGCTCATTATGGAGATGTCGGCCCAAAGTAGCGTTATGCCGCAAGATATGGTGCCAATAGAGTTTTGCATAAGTTGCGGACATCACATCATTTAGGGTGATCTCCGTCTGTTGACTGTTTGTGGCAGCCGATGTCACCTCCAGCGCTTCCTTGTGTTCCCTGGCAGTGGCGTATTTATCTATACGGTTGCTCTGTACCGTCCTCGGTCCCCTACCGGCCATGGTGGTCCTAATGCGGTGCGGGCCAATCTCGCCTGAGCGGTATATATAATCTGCACTTTGAGGGGGAGGGGAGAGAGGGGCTGCCCAGGCCACCCGCTATCCTTGTTCAAACAGTGCTGGGTGTGGGTGCTTGTTAGCTTTCGTCCTTAGCGCCTTGTTGCTCCCTCACTAGGATGGTGTTTCTCCCCTTTCCACCGGGCAGCTCACAGGTGTCCACGGGGGCTGCCAGTGTAAACCCGATGGTGCCTGACTCACACTGTATGTACTATGACCGGGAGCCCAGTCGGTTCCTCAGTCGGCAATTGTCTCTTTTTCCGTATAGTTATGGCGGGCTGCCGCCCATGTGCATGCCCCCTTTTTTAGAGGTGATTTATGTGCTGCCCAAAGTGCCTGGTACCTCTTGTCTCCGTAGGTCTGTTGATGCGTTCCCTTGGTTAATGCCTCGACACTCGGCGTGGCCACAGCTTCCCCCGCACTCTGTTGGCTGTCCGACCGACACCAGGATGTGTCCTCACTGTGGGGTGTCTGCGTCCAACTCTCGCCCCAGGCAGGAGCGCGGTCCGTCGCCCGTGCTTCGCCCGCAGGCGGGCGCCGCAATCACTGTGGGTCCCGGCTTCTGTGCAAGATCTAGGCTGTTGTTCCGCCCCTCGACCGCCAAGGCACCGGTTGCTTGTTTTTCTTCCAAACTTTCGCAGCTGCCGCTGGAGGTCTTGCAGTGCTTCCGCTGTTAGTTTTCACGGTGTGGGAATCAGCATAAATAACAGGATTAACGGAGTTATCGCGGCGGTTTCTGGAGCTCTCTTAGGCTGCGGCCATTTTTGCCGGGCGCTAGCCACGCCCCCCAAAATCCATCGTTTTTTTGCTCATTTTGCCACCCCAGTGTGGTCCCAGTCATGAAAATCTCTGCAGGGGAACAGTCCAGCCTGTACTGCCAGGCCAGGTCCTTCCTGGACCGGAAAACAAGTATCCTGGGGCTGGTGCAATGCGAGACTAGGCACATTCCAAGCCTCAGGTCCCCATATACCGACTTTGGCATTTGGGTGATAATTCTTATTTAGCTTTCGTTTGAGACCTCATAGTACAGGTGATAGAGCAAGATTTCGCATATTACGCGACTTGCTTGAGTCATGAACCTCAAATCATTTATAACTCTGTAATCCAATTTGTATGTCTTACTAATTTCCTTTATTTTGGATATACGTGTATATTAGTGACGCTTGCCTATGTGTTTACTAATACAAATAACCCTTGTCCTTAAAATGGCCGTCGCATGGGAATTTTCTACTGCGCATGCGTTAGTCACACTCACGTGACGTGACGTAGTTGCAGTTCTGGTGGGAAAATGTGCGCATGCGTATTTGCTTCTAATATGGCTGTCTGAATACTCACATGGTGAAGCTTGCGCAGATGCTCTCGTGTTATTGTCTGTTGCACTAATTCGTTATCGCATAGTATATTTTTATAGTAAGAAGTATAGAGTAACTACTCATGGTATATTGTGAAATCATTTATTTGTATGTTTTAATTTGTTTTTGCTTACTTTTCATGTACCGCGATAATTGGGGGGGTCTGAATGAGACGAGAACCATCTTGAAGGTCCCTTCTGCGCATGTCGCGCAGCCCGGGAGAAGGCAACCTTGAGCAGTGGAACTCAGCCAGCTGGCAGACACAGTCAAGATGCTCCTGAGAAAATGACCTGTGACCCAGCAGGACAGAGTTGTCTGTACCCAAGTTGAAACATTTGTTAATATTCCATTGTATTCTAAAGATTTGTCTCATGAGAACCCCAAATTCACTAGGCGGTCCCTGAGTATGTAAATTAGAGCTTGTAGAAGTTTGTTCTGATTGGTGTGTTAACCTATCCTACTTGTGGACCAATCGAAATTGGGGATTCTGACACTTTGCAACATTGAGGGGTGGTACACTGACCTGAAAACAGTATATCTAGCCTAGGTTCAGCTAGAGAAATTGTCCGACTTGTCTGAATAGCTGACCTGTCACTGACCCATCGCACTCAATAGGTGACTGATACAGAGGTGCTGCGGAGCACTCTGTCCGAATTTGACCATAGACTATAAGGTTTTACTGAACCTTAAGTGCTGGTGAAGCACTTTGCTGGGGAGTTCGCTAACCCAATTGGGGTTCTGACTGATAGCTGCAGAGAGGGTGGAGCGCAGGCGTTGCTTCCGAACTGCGGGTGCTGGTCTTGCCTTGGTGGTCCTGTCCTGATCCTAATCTGGGTGTCCTGTCCTGGGGTGTCCATTCTGCATCTGCTGTCCCACTGATGACTGTCTTCCTTGAGGGTTTTCCTGTCTTTAACTGATCCGTGGCCAGGGTTGGTTTTCACACCATTCTAGGTAAATATATATTGCGAAAACTCTATACTGCACCTTCTATTTTTCTGTCTTTGCTTCAATAAAGACATACCTTTGCATTCGTTAATTTTCCATGCTTTCCGCAATTTTCTAAATGAAAAGTCCATGCATTTATTTCCATAGCATGTTCCTATGTTCCCCTACCTTAGAGTACATTCTTTCCAACTGTCTATTAACTATAGATGTGGTTTATAATTTTCCCTTACAAACTGATTGAAGTAATTAGAGTTATAGCGTGTTCCACTTTTCACCCTTCCTATAGAAAATATAGGATTCCTCATTTTCTACTCATTCTCATGAAGTACAACAGAATTGCATAGGAAGGAACCCAGGGTTACTGGTAGTAGAGAGTGAAAGGTCAACCGATTAAGGTATATGGGTTTAATTGGAGAAAAGTACATGGGCCTAGTACGTGTCTGGTGAAATTATTGGTCGGGTGACCCGCGATCTCTATCAGTAATTTTCTGGTAGCAGAGGTGATGGTTAGGGACTAGTTAAAGTTAGGTAGGACTAGTTAAGCTAGATAAGTTGGATGCTGCTAAAAGTTTTTTTTATGCTGCTAAAAGGTGAACATTGGTGACCTGATCACTCACGTGAAATGTTTGCTTTGAAAAATTATGAAATGTTTTAAATTGTTTTTCTTATTAGTGTATTGATAAATGTACTAATCCATTCGTTAAGTTAAGTGTTATATGTTTTGTTGGGAATCCCCGGGGAATTGAATAGCGAGTGGTGAAGAGAATCCACTTGCTTTGAGGTCACTGGCTCCAGGAAAGTTGGTGCAGGTTAGGCAGAACTGGAAGCACTAACTAGGGTTTTTTCCGAATGTATGTTTGAATAAATGATAGCTACGAGATCACTGGCAAAACTTCTATCGTGATATAACCTAGTAAGGGTCACAGCGGAAGGAGTAGCAGGTTCGTCGAGGCTTGAGTGATAGCAAAAGGGTTCGCTGGTGAAACTTTGGGCTTAGAATATATCCCAAAAAGAAGTAGATGAGTCTAAGGAAGTAGCAGGTTCCCTAAGGCTTGAGTGAAGGGTAGGCAGAAGAGATCTATCCGTAGCGTGTGAAAAGTAGACAGAAGGAGTTTACTTGCAGTGAAACAAATCTTTTCTGTCTAGACACTTGAGTACAGTGGCGAATGTGTATTCGTTGTTAAATAACCAAGCACAAGCACTTTAGAGAGAAATTAAGTTTCCGTTACCTTGTGAAGGAGGGAGTCAGTCGCGAAGCTGCTCTGACGTCACTCCGTGCCGCGCTGGGATTGGTAGACGCAGCGGGTGTGTAGCGGAATTGAAATTGTAAAGGAGGGGTGAGTGCCGAAGAGTGAGAACTTGTCTCGCGAAAAGGCCGCGCACCCATTGGTCGAGATTATTTGAATTCGTGCATTTCATTGGTCGCACGAAAAATAAAAGACGCACTTGGATTGGAAGTGAGTTTGTAAACAAAGTCATTCGCAGATATCGTATGTGGCACTCGTATAGACCGCATACTAGACCTGATCCTTGACACTTAGGGTTTGAGAACGATCAGTGGAAAGGACATAAACCCGATATTATGTACGGAAATAAGAGAAAGTTGTCACTTGTAAACAAAGTGAAAAATTATTTCAAAAAAGACAAACCGATTAGAACCACGGAAGGTGTTGTCATTCCGCCACCGAATACTCCTGCATCTTTCCTGATGTTTGATAAAGGGTATCACTCGTGTGTATGGTTGGAAAATTGGGCGGAATACACAAAGGATGACGGAATTCTGGCTTTTCCGTTAGAGGGTACATTTAATGGCAGAATTCTATTTAATTTAAGAACCCGAATGAATGATTTACATCCCAGACCTAGATTAACGCAGTACGAAGCACTAGAGGAATGGAAAATCGAGGCTTTTGAAAGGGATATGCCCCGAATGGATAAAGGGTTAACAAAATTTTATCCAAAATTGAAGCAGGAGACCCGAGACAAAAAGATGAAACAGTGGAGACAGAATATGATTGTAGAAGGACTGTTTCCAATGATGCCCATGGGTGGTCCTCCTGGGGGGGAGAAGAAAACAGAAAAATGCAAACATTGGGTGCCCATTGGAGAATCGGATGATGAATTGTTAGATGACATGTTTAATAGAAGTCCGCCTCCTTATAATGAAGGACACCAACCCTCTAGTGAAGGGGATAATTCTCGGAGACCTCCTCCCCGGGAAGAGGCCAGATCAGTAAGTGTAGGAGAGGGTTATCAAATACCGCTGTATAATGAGGGTTTAGGACCCCTAGGTGCCAGACATAACAGTCAAAGAGCACCATTTTGTGGGGAGTCAAGATATTCGAGAGAGAGAGACTTCTGCTCTAGACCTCCCTACGAGGGTGAGGCAAGGCCTTCAACGTCACGACTTCCGTTCTCAAGACCCCCGTCTGAGGAGGAACCAAGATCCCTAGGCACAGGAAGTTTGTTCCCAAAACCAAACTATGGTGAAGGACCAAGTGAGACACATCCCACTGCCCCGAGTTATGCCCCAACTTTGACCCCGCAGGTATTACATGACAAATCTTTGGACAGGATATTGGAGGAAAGGGAACGGGAAGCTCTAGCAAAACAGAGAGCTGAGATAATTCAGAAAATGTCCCAGTTAAATACAAGTCCTGAAGCATTGACAATCCCGGTAACTATTGGACCAGTGGTTCCGTTGTATGGGGACCGGCAAGGGAGTCCAAAAACTCCAGTTATTACCCCAGTTATGGCACAGCCGAGACCAGAACCCTTAATTGTAGATGACCTGACAAGTGAATGTGAGTCTGAGGTCTCGCTAATGGATTTGCCCATCAGCAGTGCAGGAAAAAGGTTGCAGAAAAGACATAATCCTTTCAATACGAGGGAGATTCAAATGGAATCAACTTTGGGTACCAAGAGTGTCACGTTGGTGACTCCTGAAGAAATTGAAAGATGGAGTCGAGAATTAGAGAAACAAGTTCGTCAGTCGAAACCTTTAGATCTCTACAAACTGAGAGTAGAATTAGAAGAACTGATGGCAGGAAATGTAGGATTAGACCGATTGAATACCTACTCTGAGGAAGAGCTGTTATTCATCTGTAAGAATCTTACCCGAAGTACTAGAGTACTCCATGAAAAACTAACTGACACTGCAGCTAGTATGGGAATAGACATTTCAAAATCAAAACCTCTGCAGAAACCGTACAGAGCAGATTTCTCAGACAAAGATTTGGAAAGCCTGAATGTGTGAGGAAAAAAGGCACAGGTCAAAGAATTATTGACTGTGTTGCAAAAATGGAGAGATGTAGAAAAATGGAAAGCCAGATGGGCCAAAAAGAAAGATGAGGCTAGATCCAAACAGGCGACTCCTGAATTCGTGCTAAAAGAAGCTGATAAGCTAGAACAGTTATACCCTATGCGTGAAGTGCCAGGTGGAAAATACGTGCACATTCCGTGGTCCAGACAGGATATTGTGTCCTTTACCAATGACTTTCCAAAATTACGAGAGAAGCCTGTGGACTGGTACAGGCAGGTGGAAAGATTTGTAAAGGTGCAAAAATTCTTATGGAAGGACCTGGATGGGTTCTTCGATATAGTGGTTCCTGTGGATTTATGGACCGAGTGGAAGATCGCCATAGGTTGGCCTAGTGAGGAATACCCGAGGGACCTTAACACAGGAGCACCCTCTGATGAAGTAATGAAAAAATATGATCAGGTAATTCTACACCTAAAGCAAAAAGTACCTGCGAAGGAAACGGATTGGACCAAGATAGATAGAACCACGCAGGAAAGGGATGAGACTGTCCACTCCTTCTATGAAAGACTGTCACAGGTGTTTAAAACATACAGTGGTATAGATAACATCGAGATGAAGGACATGACCCACTTCATTTACAGGTTTGTAAACGGTTTAAGACCCGAAATTTGCCAGTGGATCAAAGATAATAAAATTTGTTGGCAGTCTAAGAAAATGGATGAGGTCCTACGGAACGCAAAGTACTGTGAGGATGAGATGGCAGAAAAGCGAAAGGCTTTGAAGGAGAAAGTCATGTGGGCACAAGTAAAATTAGCAGAACAGCAGGAAAAGCAATTGAGTAAAATGAATAAGAATACCCAAAATCAAGGCTCTGGGGGTGGGGGGAAGCCCAAAGTAAAAATGAGCAGAGAAGAAGCTAAAAAGAAATTTCCCTGCCACCAGTGCGGAGAAATCGGGCACTGGAGAGACAAGTGTCAATATTTACAGCATGATAATACCCAAACCCCTGATTTAATTCCACAGACGCAGAATGAAAAACCAAGAAAGACCCAGCAACAGGTAAAAGCAAGTCAATTGCCCCGAGCGCCAAAACCAAATTATAAGGGAAAATCACCACAGGGTGACGACATAGAGATCTGGGGGGGGGCAATGAGAATAGAAATGCAGCAACTTCGCAGTTTTTGTTGAATGATACCTTTTTCTGTGACGACCAGTACTGACGGGGCCTGAGAGGGGAGGACAAGGAGTGTGTACTTGGCGCTTCCTTGCCGGTAGACCAGTCAGGGCCATACATTGAAGGAAAGGTTGATGGGAATGATGTCACCTTTCTATTGGACACTGGTGCTACCCGTTCTACTGTAAGAACAGCGGACGTTCCAAACCTACCCCTCTCGGGAGAAGCAATCCAAGTAGTGGGTGTATCTAATCACTTGATTAGTACCCCAGTTACTGAGCCCATGGAGATCACAATAGGGAACTTCAAAAAAAAGCATAGATTTGTCGTTTGTGATACCAGTCCAGTAAACTTACTGGGACGTGATTTGTTGTGCAAAATGAACTGTACCATCTTTTGCTCACCAAAAGGTGTCGAAATTCAAACCTCAGACGAGAATGGCATATATAAATTAATGTTAATCAGACCTGAATCAGAGATTAAACGAATGACTATACAAGACTTACCCGAAGAACTCCAAAAGACAGTGAAACCAGAAGTATGGGACTTTACTGGAAAAGATGTAGGATTAATGGCCAATGTAGACCCAATACAAATAGCCATGAAAGAAAATGCAGTTTACCCCAGTACCAGGCCATACAAAATGAGTGCCGAAGTGAGAGCAGGAGTTGCGATTGAAATACAAAAATTGCTAGAAGCAAACATCATACAAGAAGTGATGAGTAGTCCGTGTAACTCACCCATAATTGGAATCAAGAAACCTAGTGGCAAATACAGAGTAGTGCAGGACCTGAGAAAGGTAAACAAAATTGTGGTTCCTTGCTGTCCTATTGTCCCAAACCCAGCAGTGATCCTGTATCAGATTCCCTGGGATGCTGAGTGGTTCACTGTGATAGACCTATGTCACGCATTCTTTTCGATCCCATTGCATCCAGACAGCAAATTTCTTTTCTCATTTGCTTTCGACAGTCACGTGTATGTGTGGAATCGTGTCCCCCAGGGGTATACAGAAAGCCCCTCTATCCTTAATCAGATCCTGAAAAAGTGCCTTGAATCTTTAGTCTTACCTAGAAAGTCTATTTTGGTGCAATATATCGATGACCTCTTGGTGGCGTCTAAAAGTCATAGAGATTGTGTAATTGACACCATTGCTTTACTGAATCACCTAGGAGAAAAGGGACACAAAGTGGCCCCTGAAAAATTGCAGTTCTGTTCAAAATCAGTGAAATATCTGGAGCACCAGATCGAAAAAGGCATCAGAAAAGTCACCTCAGAGAGAGTCAGGATAATTCAAAAGATGCAGTTACCCCGTACTCAGAAAGAAGTCAGAATGTTTCTTGGAGTGGTAGGTTATTGCAGGCAATGGATTGTGGGATTCGCAGTCCTGGCAAAGCCTTTGATAAAAATGACAAAGAAAGGAGCAAAGGACCCAGTGGAATGGGATGATGAAAGCTTAACAGCATTCACTGAATTACGAGATTGCCTGTGTACAGCCCCTGCTTTAGGGATGCCTGACTATTCTAAGGAGTTTGCTCTGTTCTGTGACACACGTGACAATTGTGCATTGTCAGTTTTAACTCAGTTTTAACTCAGGAGCATGGGTTGACTAGACGCCCGGTGGCATATTTTTCTGCCACTTTGGATCCAGTGGCTGCTGGATTACCTGGATGTCTGAAAGCAGTAGCTGCAACTTGCACAAGTTTAGAGCAGAGTAAATCCATTGTAATGGGACATCCTGTCACTGTGTATGTTCCTCATGCAGTTGTGATTTTATTAACCCGAACTAAAACACAGTATCTCACCCCTAGTCGGCTGACTAAATACGAGAGGATTCTCGTGGGTGCTGCAAATGTAGTCATTACTAGGTGTAATATCCTGAATCCAGCCACCCTACTCCCTGACTCAATGGTTGTAGAAGACGAGGGAGAGAACGAGCATGATTGCATTGACCTGACAGAATTCAGTACTAAACCCCGCCCAGACATTAAAGAAATGCCTTTGCCTGTTGAAGATGAAGAGCTGTTTGTGGATGGCTCATGTATGAGACACAAACTAGTGGGCCTAAGTGCTGCTTATGCTGTAGTCACTATAGACCCCCTTTTCTGAATCATTTTGTCCACCATAAGCGTGGAAGGGTATACTCAGATGTGAGTCCCTTGCTCATTGCACCATCAGGATTCAAGCAAGCCGGGCCGACGACGCCTGAAATGGCAGAAACCGGTCCCCGGAAGCTTGTTTCCTTCCCAGTATAAGAATTGGCTTGGTAGTTTGGTTTGCCCTGTTCCCATCATGCACTGGGACAGGAACAGACTAATTTGCATATAGCCAAGTTCTGAGCTGGGATGGTGCAGTGAGCTAAAAAACGGTGATGGATCAAGCCCTGATCTTTGGACTGGGTAAGAGTGGTCTGCTTAATTCAGGCACTCTGTTCATCACCACCCCCTTTTCTGAATCATTGTGTCCACCATAAGCGTGGAAGGGTATACTCAGATGTGAGTCCCTTGCTCATTGCACCATCAGGATTCAAGCAAGCCGGGCCGACGACGCCTGAAATGGCAGAAACCGGTCCCCGGAAGCTTGTTTCCTTCCCAGTATAAGAATTGGCTTGGTAGTTTGGTTTGCCCTGTTCCCATCATGCACTGGGACAGGAACAGACTAATTTGCATATAGCCAAGTTCTGAGCTGGGATGGTGCAGTGAGCTAAAAAACGGTGATGGATCAAGCCCTGATCTTTGGACTGGGTAAGAGTGGTCTGCTTAATTCAGGCACTCTGTTCATCACCACCACCTTTTCTGAATCATTTTGTCCACCATAAGCGTGGAAGGGTATACTCAGATGTGAGTCCCTTGCTCATTGCACCATCAGGATTCAAGCAAGCCGGGCCGACGACGCCTGAAATGGCAGAAACCGGTCCCCGGAAGCTTGTTTCCTTCCCAGTATAAGAATTGGCTTGGTAGTTTGGTTTGCCCTGTTCCCATCATGCACTGGGACAGGAACAGACTAATTTGCATATAGCCAAGTTCTGAGCTGGGATGGTGCAGTGAGCTAAAAAACGGTGATGGATCAAGCCCTGATCTTTGGACTGGGTAAGAGTGGTCTGCTTAATTCAGGCACTCTGTTCATCACCACCCCCTTTTCTGAATCGTAGTCACTATAGACAGCATTAAAGAAGCATCCTGTTTATATGGAGTGAAGTCTGCACAAGTAGCCGAATTGATTGCATTGATAAGAGCCTGTAAAATTGAGAAAAACAAAAGAATAACAGTATATACTGATAGTCAGTACTGTTATGGGGTCGTGCATGACTTCGGCCAATTGTGCCTACAAAGGGAGTTTCTGACTTCATCAGGTACTCCTATTCGAAATGGAAAGGTTGTACAAGATTTACTGGAGGCAATCCAATTACCAAAAGAATTGGCAGTGGTCAAATGTGCTGCTCATAAATCGGGTCTTGACCATGTATCTTTGGGAAATAACTTTGCTGATGAAGTGGCCAAACATTGTGCCAGAAATCGCATGTCTGTAAATGTTAAACTGGGGGGACTTGGAAACAGCTGCCAACTTATGGTGTTTGAAGAGGTGCCTACCTGGGAAGAGGTGAGAGATTGGCAGCATGCTGTGCCATCGGAAGAAAAGGAAAAGTGGAGGAAACTTGGTTGTCGACCGAGAAGTGAGGATGGTGTCATTGTGGGCCCAAATGGTATGCCTGTGTTGCCTAGACATCTGCTTGCTTCTATGGCCAGACTGATACATGGAAATCCACACACTGGTAGGGATGCCATGGTTCTGGTTTTCCAACAAACATAGTACAATCCGAAGTTCAGGAAGGTAGCAGAGTCACTCTGCCAGAGGTGCTTGACATGTCAGCAGTTCAACGCTGGCAAAAGAACAGTAGTTGAATTAGGAAAGATTGGGAAATCAGGGGGTCCCTTTGTGAGAATACAGATTGACTTCATCACCATGCCTCGTTGTGAGGGAAAAAGATATGTCCTTGTCATTTACTGCCGGTAGTCGCCACGCCAGATGAGCCCCTGATTGCCTTCTGACGCCCTGATTAACTCAGACGCTGTAAACCCCGCGTGCCGTCCCACCTCAAGCCTCAATCAGCACCTGACCATTCATTGTTGCCTCGGAGCCCCGCTAGCCACGCATCCCTGCTTGGTTGCACTCACTGTATCTATCGACAACTCTGTCCTGATGACGATCCCGACTAAAGGGGATCGAAACGCTGTCGACTATACAGCCTGAATCATATGACGCATATCACGCTTAAATGCTCCTGTAGAAATAATTGTTTTTCCAAGTGATTGTAACTTGTCTTTGGAGCGTTTAACTGATGTACATATTTTGTTTAATGCGTCGCCAATGCTGTTTTTAAAGCACTTGCACATTCACCTCACCAATTGTACATAGCACTTTGCACCAAGTGTCACTGGGTTGTCACAAGATCTGGTCTTTACAGTGCTGTTTAAACTGTAATTGCATATGAAAGAATTTTCCCTTTCTGTTTCCTTGGTGAATAATACTACCTTTTTCGAAATCAATTGACTCCTTGTTTCTGTTTCTTCCGTAATGCTTTTGGCATACATATTTGAAATTGTCTCTACATAATACCTGTTGGGAATTGTTTTTGCCTACACTTGTCATTGTCTGCCTGTTTTCAAAATGGGTGGAAGCCAACCCTGCCAAAAAGAGTGACGCCATAACAGTAGCCAAATTGTTACTACGAGAATTGATACCTAGGTTCGGGGTGCCAGTCACAATTGAATCAGATAGAGGCAAACATTTTCAGAATGAGGTAATCGATCAGCTCTGTAAAGCATTCCAGATCACACAAAAGCTGCACTGTGCATATCGTCCAGAGGCTTCTGGAGTAGTAGAGCAAATAAATGGCACTATAAAATCGAGATTAGGAAAGATGTGTGATTCTACTGGCATGAACTGGATAAATGCTTTACCTCTTGTTCTGATGGGACTCAGAAGTATTCCAGACCGAAAGACAGGCCTGAGCCCTCATGAAATCCTGATGGGAAGAGTGATGAGACAAGCATGGGTACCTGGATACAAATTGTTAAACATTTCTGATGATTTGGTACTTGAGTACTGCAAGCAACTGGGTGACCAAGTGCGTTCTATCTCTCGCCAGAATGGGGAAGACGCCGTCGCCAATCCAACAACCCCAGTCCACAAATTGGTTCCTGGCGACTGGGTTAGAATCAAGAAACATACTCGTAGGCGTGGCTAGCGGCTGTGCATGGCGGCTGACTAAAAGGCGAGCTCCGGGGATAGAGCTGCCTCTCCGACCATCCGACCACTTATCCGGACAAACATAGGTCTCTAATTGGGGAACCCGAAACCCGGGACCGGGCGGCGCCTGATACGCTACCGCTGGGCGGCTACAGAAGCGGCACAGTACAGATATCACCGGCAACAAGATTGGCCTGACCAGCGACTACAGACCGGGACCTCGCCTGAGGCCACAGCCGACCGGACGTGCAACGGAGCGGGGCGCAACACACCGGAAGCGCCCGACCCACTAATCTGCGGAGGCAGAGACCGAACTTCGGTGGGGCTGCACATGGGAGCGCCGCAGCACCCTCGTCACAGACTCGGCAAAGAATACTGTGGATGCGGGCAGCAGGCCGAGTCGGGCAGCGGGCTAACTCCGGCACAGGCGGCGACGACGGAGACGGTGAAGGGTGGCCGCCATCTTGGCACAGGACGACCCGTCCCGAGTCACACAGACGTGTCCCACCGGCAACTATCGGAGGTGCTGACCGAATGCTCAATGCCAGGAAGGAGCTGTAAACAGATCCGTGGAGAATCAAAACTGAGGAGGCAGTGATCGAGATTGCACACTGGCTGGTCTGGAAGGTGGTCCTGCAACAGGGGAATGCACATGAGTCATTGGCAGCCTGGCACCCTCTGACTGAATGCCGGACGGCCAGACACAGACTGCGGGAGTATTACGAGGCTGATCCGGGCACAAGGCTGCTGTCCTTCACATGATACTGTCGCGTATTCGCGCCACGCAGGGCCACTGAGACCTGGATGTGGCGCGGTGGTGCGAGTAGCTGCCGCTTCTTGAATAGCACTGAGAAACCGGTTTCCGGCCCCAGACTGTGTGGGACTGGCTCACTCCCGCAGTATAATTCAGGAGTACTTTTGATCACTGGACGAGGCATGACAGGCCGCCCAGATCACGGAGCCATGTGAACACCAGTGGATGGTACTTCGGTTTGAGTGAAACTTTCGAGACCGACGCGTGGGTGGCAAATATCCGGGCCGGGTGCCCGCACGGTGGTGAATAACAGCATTACGGTGGGGGCGAAGTGGATCATCATTCGGACCAGTACCAAGACCACCAATCACACCTGTTGAATTACCATATCACTACAGTACCCGGAGCCTGGGGTGTGAGCGGACACAGACCTGGCCACCATGACAGGAAAGGGCGCGAAAGGTGGTACTACACAGACCAGACTGGAACGGTTTGCCTACGATAAGAGGGCATCTTCCCCAGCGGATGGTAAGACGCCGACGGGAAAAACGGCTGAGGGCATGAACGGGAAGAAGGCAACGCTGGACGATGTCATGAGAGCCCTAACGCAAGTCCAAGCGACGGTAGGCACGATATCCACTGAAATCACTCTCATACGAGCGGACTTCCATAAAATGTCAGAGAAAGTGAGCTCCATGGAGGTGGTAACGAAGTCACTGGTCGAGGATGTATCAGAGCTTCAAATAGCAATGGAAAAGATGTCGGCGGAAAATAAGGTACTGCGTGAAAGGCTGGATGATCAGGAAGGGCGCTCTCGGCGAAACAACATACGGATCCTGGGAGTTCCGGAGTCTGAAGGCACTAGAGCGATGGACTTATATGTGGAGGAACTAATTCAGAAGGAGCTCCAACCTAAGGGCCTCTCCGCCTTCTTCTCTGTTGAGAGAGCGCACCGGGTCCCAGGGGGACAGCCAAAGCCGGGTGCAGCCCCGCGCCCGATCCTAGCCAGACTGTTCAATTTTCGTGACAGGGATGCCATCTTGCAGGCGGCACGGGTGTCGCCACCGGTAAAGATCCAAAATTCCACATTAGCCTTTTTCCCAGACTATACGGCTGAGGTGGCCCGCCGTAGAAAGACATTCCTGGAGGTGAAGAAAGAACTACGAAAACGTGAGATTCCCTACTCGATGCTATTCCCGGCCAAGCTACGTGTAGTGGCGGATAACAGGACCTGTTTTTTTGATAATCCCGAAATGGCCCGAGACTGGCTGGATGGGTGGAGGCGGGCTACCCAATCACGCCGCTCCAATAGAACTAATAGGTCTCGAGGAACAGGTGGGCTACGGAATTCCCAGGACTCTAGGCAAGACATGGAAGAACTTTCGCAGTTGAGAGACAGTGTTGATGAAGAAGCCAACGAGGAACAATGACCGCCGGTGATCATGAACATTTTAAGGTACCAGCGGTGCGGTTGACGGACTGCCATTGGACACCGGGCCAAGGGGCCCCCGGAGGATGTATGAGGGGCGGCCGTCTCCGGAGAGTCCTTCGCCCATCGAGCAAGTATAAACTGTAAGGGGAATGGGTTGAGCACTCCGCTTAGTTGGGGAGGCGGGCGGTTGTATGTCCGTGTAGCTGGAGGGCAGGGAGGGGGGGAGTTGGGGGGGGAATGTTCCCAATGTTAGCAAAAGATTTGAACTGTTTGACTCGTAAAGGTTTATTGTGGTACATACACGAGAACACATGGAAAGCTATGCGACGGTTAGGTCAGAGTAAGTTCCGGAGCCGTTTCGCTCCAACACTACAGGATAGTAATGGCAAGTGATACGCGGGATGGTCAGATGGGCGGGGGATCTGAGCAAGGGCCAATGCCACCTTTACAACTGATGACCTGGAACGTGCGGGGCTTGGATGATAAGATTAAGCGTGGGCTGGTTCTACAGGCCATCCGAAGGGTAGGTCCCACAGTGGTTTTACTACAGGAAACACACCTGGTAGGTGCAGCTAGCCGGGCACTAGATAGGCGTGGGTATCAGATGATTGCACACTCGGAGTTTACCTCGGGGTCTAGGGGTACGGGTATACTGATGAAGAAATCGTCCCGGTTCATATTGCAATCCACTAAAACAGACGACCAGGGTCGCTTCGCAGCAGCGCATGGCCAGTGGGAAGGGAAGTCACTGACTCTAGTATCTGCCTATATTCCGGTGGCGCTTCACACGGTCGCCCTTCCAGACTTGGGGAAATTCCTACTGGAGCTCCCAGAGGGAGACCTTATACTGGGAGGAGATTTTAATGCAGTTGTACACAACGTGCAGGATATATTTCCAATCCGCACGCCGAACCCGGCCCCGTCTAGATTCAGTGATTTCCTGGTGGCTCAGGGTTTGACGGACCTCTGGAGACAGTTCCATCACACCGACAGACAGTACACCTACTACTCCGCAGTCCATGACAGTCTATCACGCATTGATTATTTTCTTGCCTTGGGAGGGGGCCTCTTCACAGTGAGCGACGTACAAATTAAACCCAGGGGCATCTCAGGTCACTCACCACTGACACTGACATTATCTTGTCCCGCAGTAGCTAGAAGATGAATTTACCCAATCTTCCCCGGGTACCTCAGGGTGCCGACAGTACGTAAAGACTTGAAGAAGGCTACACGGTATTATTTTGCCGAGAATGCGGCCTCGGTGACGTCGCCGTCGGTCCTCTGGGAGGCCTACAAGACGGTCCTGAGAGGGCGGGCAATAGCGTCCGTAACAGGATACAAACAAGCCCAGAGGGAGGAATTGACGAAATTAGAACTCGAACTTGAGCAGGCGCACCAGACACACATGACGGACCCGACCACAGACACACTCCACACACTGCAGCTCTGTCAGCGACTTCATGGCGACCATCTTCGCAGGAAGACGGTCGAGGACATCACAGCGACGACACACAGAATCTATGATATTGGGGATAAGGCCAGCAAGCTTTTAGCCTGGCTAGATACGAAAAAGGGAGGGGCCAAGCATATACTACAGTTGAAAGGCTCCAACGGTGAGGCCGAAACGCGGCCTTCCGTGATAGTTGAAATCCTAGCGGCGCACTTCCGAGACGTATATACCCCTGAGGTGGTCATAACTCGGGATGAGGCGACGGTGGCACTACACGGCGTAGCAACACAAACACTGGCGCAGGGGGCACGGGAAGAACTCGATGCAGATCTGTCGGCGACTGAAATCCAACTAGCGATCCATGCATTACGCGTGGGTAAAGCTGTAGGACCCAATGGGATCCCGGTGGAATGGTACAAAACTATATCTGAAGAGATAAGTACGCCACTGTTGGATATGTACAACGAAAGCCTAGCAAAGGGAGTTCTGCCCCTTGACCAAAGAGTCGCCACCATTGTGGCAATCCGAAACCAGGTAAGCCACCAGATGAGACCTCGTCCTATCGTCCCATCTCCCTCCTCAACGCAGAAGCCAAAATATTGGCGAAACTGCTGGCTACCAGACTGATGCCACACATGGCACACCTGATACATCCGGATCAGTCGGGGTTCATGCCTCACAGGAGTACGGCGCATAATCTCCGAAGATTGCATGGAGCGCTGGCACGGGCGCCGTCACTAACGGAACCAACGGCTATTCTGTCACTGGATGCCAGGATGGCGTTTGACATGGTGCAGTGGCACTATCTTTTTGCGGTATTGGACCATATGGGCTTCGGACCAAGGTTTATCTCGTGGATTCGTCTGCTGTATACTGAACCGGTGGCGCATGTGACGGCGAATGGTCATATCTCCCGTGACATAGCCTTGGCTAGGGGGACAAGGCAGGGATGCCCGCTCTCACCCCTGCTGTTTGCGCTAGCCCTAGAACCGTTGGCAGTGGTACTTAGAACATCCCAGCTGCTGAGAGGAATAAGATGGGGGGACACTTGGGAAGACAGGGTCTCCCTATATGCGGACGATATGTTGATTTATATGTCGGAGCCCGAACAGGGGATCCCGATGCTGCTGGCACTGAGTGAACGGCATGGTCACACCTCTGGCTACAAAATCAATTGGACCAAATCGGTAATATATGCACTTAGCGGCCCCGCCCCGGCCCTACCAACCGACTGCCCCTTGACAGTGGCGACCGATACATTTAAATACCTGGGGATAGCCATCACCCGGAACAGTAAAGCCTTCTATGACCTAAACCTACTACCGCCGCTCACGCGGCTTCAGGCGGACACGAGACATTGGAAACTGCTCCCGCTGACGTTACTAGGAAGGGCGGCCCTATTTAAAATGAAGGCACTACCGCGCTTGCTTTATGTGTTAGAAAATACGCCGGTGTTAGTACCACCCTCATACTTTCGCAAAGTGACATCGGCTATAACTGGACTGCTGTGGGGTGACCGCCCAGCCCGAGTAGCACACGGGAAATTGATCAGAGACTGGTACAGTGGTGGGATAGCCCTACCAGACGTGCAACTGTATTACTGGGCGGCTCACCTCAAGATTATCAACCAGTGGCTCCATGTGCCGCAAACTGACCCGGCCTATCTGGCAGACAGAGCGCAGCTGGGTACTCACACCCTTTTGGCCCCGTTATACAACAAGAGCCTGTTGCCACAGCTCATGGGACCCACCAAACACACGGTAGCGATATGGCACAAAGCCCAGGCGAAACTGAAATGGGGGGGTGTCATAACTAAACTCACGCCCTTGTGGGACACTAAGGCCCTAGGGAACTTACGGCAGAGCAAAGGGTTCACGCAATGGGATAATATCGGCATATCCACGGTAGGTGACCTATGGACTAGAGACGGTGTACTCCCCTTTGAACAGCTGCAGCAGCAGTACGACATGGCGGTTACCGAGACATACCGTTACATACAAATACGACACGCATTGCTATCGGCGATTGAGGCAGGTACGGTTGTGCCTGAGTCCTCCCCACTGGAGGATCGCCTCATGACAGACTACATGCAAACAAGCGCCACCTCCCTTAGAATCGGAAATTACTGAATAATATGCCTGACCCACTGCAAAAACTGAAGGAGAAGTGGGAGAGGGAAGTAGCAGAGATGGACGAAACGGAATGGAATGAGGCCATGGCCTCCCCAAGGGAAGCCGGTATCTCCACACGATTTAGGCTAGTGCAATTTAAGATACTACATAGGGTGTACTACACAAGGACTACACTTCACAAGATCAACAGGGCTGATCACCCACACTGTCTCAGGGGCTGTGGTGAGGAGGGGAAATTATTCCACACACTCTGGGAATGTCCTTTGATTGCGGAATACTGGAGGCAAGTACTACGTACAATTTCACAAGCTCTTGAGGTCTCGATTGCGCCGAATCCGCGCATGTGTCTGCTTAATGTGTGGGGGGCCTAATGATCTGACACGCCAGGCACAACAATGGGCTATTATAGGACTGATGGTGGCCAAACGTGATATAGCGCAGAAATGGGGGCAATAGAGGTCCCAACCCGAGCACAGTGGTGTAGGAATGTAGATTTGCTTATGGTAATTGAACGATCAGTATATAAGCAAAGGGCTAACCCTAAGAAATGGAACAAACTATGGCTTCCGTGGAACAGCTATCGTGGGGATCTATGTGAACCCTTATCCGAAGATGAGACGGATGATTCAGAGGAAGAGGAAGAAGTAGATTGAACTCGAAGCAGGGGTTAACATCCGGGTAGGGTAAAGACCAGGAGATCAGGGGAAGGGTGGTGGGCGGAGAATGCTATGGGCGGAAAGGCGAAGAGACATTACAGTCAGAACTTACTCATATGAACTTAGAGCTGTCCAATTCAACGGTATGAACTGCATAGTTAAGCTATCGAGTCACAAGTTGAGATAAGTTTACAAAAATCATAAAAGTAGGACGTACACTGAAACTTTTGGTACAGGCTGTTATGCTATTTAATAAATGGTGAAACGTATATGCTGAAATGCAATTTATCCGAAGGAATGATGTTGCATACTATGCACAAATGTTTCTAACTATAGCAGCCGGCCTCCGGGTTGTAGGCGAATGCTGTGTTCAATGAACAGCCATCAATAAAGTCTTTTATAAAAAAATAAAAAAAAAAAGAAACATACTCGTTCGAGTTGCCTTGCACCGAGGTGAGGAGAAAAACGCCAAATAATACTGGTGACCACGACAGCGGTGAAGTGTGCCGGCGTTCCAAAGTGGATCCATGCCAGCCATACACAAAAGGTGGTTCCAGGCGAGAAGACTGACGCTGAAGGTTGTCCAGCTGAGGGGTCTGCAGAAGTTGGTCCTGAAGTAGCTGATGACGAACAACCGAGCACCAGTCAAGACGATTGGATACCCATAATCGACCTAACAGAAGACCCAATCAGAGCAAGAAGTCAAATATATGAAGATAGAGAGTGGAATAGAGAGGAAGAGATAGGCACAGGCGAAGACCCTCAGATTATTGAGATTCACGTCAAATCTGAGGAAGAAGAGGAAGGTCAGACAGGGACAGAGCAAGTGATCGACACACCTCCACTAACTCCTGAAATTGAAATGGGTCAGACTAGAAATAGTGAAAAGGTTCGAGCAGAAGAAAATCAAGGGATCGAAGTGCTTGAACAGGATCAGATAGACTTAGAAGAACGTGTTCAGGACACAGAAACAGAGACACTCGAAAGCCAAGACCAAAATTCACCTGAACCAGGCCAGCTTAGTAACCAGGCAGAAGAAATAGATGCAAGACCTGGGGCTAGTCAGACAGGAAGGGAAGAAACAGAAGCAGAAGTGCCACAAACCAACGAAAATAAAAGAGCATTAGAAGAAAGCCAAATCACAGTGCCAGCTAAGAGACTCAAGAAAAAGAAGCATATCGAGCCAAGATACATTAAAAGACTGAGACTGAGAATAAAAACAGTAGAAGAGAAACTTGCAGAAAGAAGGAAAAGTCCACGAATTGCAGAGCAAGCTGGAGAAAGCTCCAAAAGAAGGAGTGATCGAATAAAAAGACTGAACGAAAAATACCAAGATCCTGAATGGACATACTTAGTTTTGGAGGAATTTGAGGATCTTGATATCTCTGACGAAAGTGACGAAGAACAGATTGCTGATCTGTCTGCCGAAGAAGACGAACTCACTTGAAGTTTGCCCAGAGTAAGCTACCTGTGTAAAGTTATAAAGAGGGGTTGAAAACTTCTTCTGAGCGAAGAATGTCTGATTCAAATGTGAATGGAAGGCCTAGACGCAGTTGTTGCAAAACATGCTGCAAAGTATGTATATGTAGTATAGCTATAGTGTTAATAGTTTGGATAGGACTAACAGTTTTCATTCCGTATATGATAAGCAAAAATACTAATATTGACCCTACACAGACTGTGACTACTGACACTGAAGAACTGACAACACGAAGTGTAGAAAGACGTGAAAAAGCACTCAGACAAACAAAACGAGACTTAGAAGCATCAGATGAGGAAGGACTACACTATCATGGAGTTAAAAACCAGACACAGTTAAATGTTTTCGCAAACCTGTTAGTACACTATGTAGAAACTATGGAAATAGAAGACTGTTATGTCTGTATGAAGCTACCTACTTCTGTAGCTGAAGGCGTGACTTACCATCACCTGCCCCTGACTTATGGAATTTCCTGTAGTATTTTAGCAAGCTTATTTTACAAAAGGGAACCGTTACAGTACTACTATTCTAACTCAGACGTGATATTTTCTGAACTTCCCATACGTGGAAATCTGAATCTTGTACATACCAAAAGTGACGTTACACGTTATATGGGAGAATACTTTCTGACTATAGGTACCATAGACTTAAATGAAGCACACAGAGATAACTTGACCTGTTCATTACATGAACAAGAAAAAATGTTTTTAAACATGGCAGAGAAAAGAAGGGAGAGTTTCCAAAGAAAGGCAAATGATAAAAGACAGAAAACTCCCAAATGGGCTGAAAACATGGAAAGCACCTCAAATGGTGGGGCTGGTCCTGCTTTGTTGCTGGATTTCAAAAGGAAAGGGAAACTCTGTCTTCACCGCGAGAAGACTAGTTATTATAATAACATTTTCATTGGTTCCAGTCAATGTGAACACAATTACAAGGTAATTAGAGGTTGGGGTTTCAAAAATGGGTCAGAACCTGTGTTTCCTGGAATTTATTATATATGTGGAAACAAGGCTTATTTCAAATTGCCGGATCACTGGTATGGAAGCTGCTACTTTAGCATTGTCTTCCCGAAAATATATCATGTGAAGGAAATTGCTGGAAGCAATGAAAACACTAATGGCTTAGTGCGTAGTAAAAGAGAAAGCGTTGGTGAAATAATGGGTAGTATTTTTAGTGCACTGATACCTGGAGTGGCAGTGGTTCTGAACACACACAGAATTTGTAAATTATCCACAATAGTGGATGTGTTGTCTACTGACACAGCTCATGGATTTCTATTGGTCAATACCGAAATGGTTGCGATCAGATCAATGGTTTTGCAGAACAGACTTGCGCTTGATACCTTATTAGAAAAAGAGGGCGGAGTCTGCCGGATGCTGAAGGCGCAACATTGTTGCACTTACATACCGGATAAAAGTGTACAGATAAAAAGATATGTGAAAAACATTACTAATTTGGAAAAGGAACTCAAACCACTGGAGGTTGACAGTACCTGGAAGAGACTTGTCGATGGTCTCTCCAATGTAGGTCATTGATTTGCTAATTTAGGTAAAAGTTTATTGTTCAAGGTACTGATGCCAATTGGAATGATAGGTTTCATCATTTTCCTCATATTTGTCTGCTGCAAATGTCGCAAACACACAAAGAAATACACTGTGAATCGAAGGGGCGTGAAACGGAGTGTGGATGAGCTTGAATTGGAAGAAATGAATAATCAAATTTACAAGAAGGTGAAAAATTCTCACCCTAACAAAGATGTGAAAGAGAAATTGAATCGTCTGTTGGAAGAGATTGAGATGCACAAAGTTTGAAAGAAGTTGGCATCTGGTTCCATATATTTGTGATGATAGTAAATATCATCAAAGAGGGTATTGATAGAGCAAGATTTCGCATATTACGCGACTTGCTTGAGTCATGAACCTCGAATCATTTATAACTCTGTAAGCCAATTTGTATGTCTTACTAATTTCCTTTATTTTGGATATACGTGTTTATTAGTGACGCTTGCCTATGTGTTTACTAATACAAATAACCCTTTTCCTTAAAATGGCCGTCGCTTGGGAATTTTCTACTGCGCATGAGTTAGTCACACTCACGTGACATGACGTAGTTGCAGTTCTGGTGGGAAAATGTGCGCATGCGTATTTGCTTCTAATATGGCTGTCTGAATACTCACATGGTGAAGCTTGCGCAGATGCTCTTGTGTTATTGTCTGTTGCACTAATTCGTAATCGCATAGTATATTTTTATAGTAAGAAGTATAAAGTAACTACTCATGGTATATTGTGAAATCATTTATTTCTATGTTTTAATTTGTTTTTGCTTACTTTTCATGTACCGCGATAATTGGGGGGGTCTGAATGAGACGAGAACCATCTTGAAGGTCCCTTCTGCGCATGTCGCGCAGCCCGGGAGAAGGCAACCTTGAGCAGTGGAACTCAGCCAGCTGGCAGACACAGTCAAGATGCTCCTGAGAAAATGACCTGCGACCCAGCAGGACAGAGTTGTCTGTACCCAAGTTGAAACATTTGTTAATATTCCATTGTATTCTAAAGATTTGTCTCATGAGAACCCCAAATTCACTAGGCGGTCCCTGAGTATGTAAATTAGAGCTTGTAGAAGTTTGTTCTGATTGGTGTGTTAACCTATCATACTTGTGGACCAATCGAAATTGGGGATTCTGACACTTTGCAACATTGAGGGGTGATACACTGACCCGAAAACAGTATATCTAGCCTAGGTTCAGCTAGAGAAATTGTCCGACTTGTCTGAATAGCTGACCTGTCACTGACCCATCGCACTCAATAGGTGACTGATACAGAGGTGCTGCGGAGCACTCTGTCCGAATTTGACCATAGACTATAAGGTTTTACTGAACCTTAAGTGCTGGTGAAGCACTTTGCTGGGGAGTTCGCTAACCCAATCGGGGTTCTGACTGATAGCTGCAGAGAGGGTGGAGCGCAGGCGTTGCTTCCGAACTGCGGGTGCTGGTCGTGCCTTGGTGGTCCTGTCCTGATCCTAATATGGGTTTCCATTCTGCATCGTGGGGTGTCCATTCTGCATCTGCTGTCCCACTGATGACTGTCTTCCTTGAGGGTTTTCCTGTCTTTAACTGATCCGTGGCCAGGTTTGGTTTTCACACCATTCTAGGTAAATATGTATTGCGAAAACTCTATACTGCACCTTCTATTTTTCTGTCTTTGCTTCAATAAAGACATACCTTTGCATTCGTTAATTTTCCATGCTTTCCGCAATTTTCTAAATGAAAAGTCCATGCATTTATTTCCATAGCATGTTCCTATGTTCCCCTACCTTAGAGTACATTCTTTCCAACGGTCTATGAACTATAGATGTGGTTTATAATTTTCCCTTACAAACTGATTGAAGTAATTAGAGTTATAGCGTGTTCCCCTTTTCACCCTTCCTATAGAAAATATAGGATTCCTCATTTTCTACTCATTCTCATGAAGTACGTCTCAATAGTGTAATTCTAGTACGTGCATAAGTTTGCCCATTTATGGATGTTCCTTATTGAGTTTCATTTTTTAGAGTATTTCCCTGTTCTTATCTCATTGTTAGAATTCATAAATGGTTACCTTGATTTATTTTCTTCACGGTTATGTGTTTTTCATTATCTTGATTATTGATTTGCCTTCTGACTGTAAAGCGAATGTTTTCCGAAACTGAATCTTAGATAAACTTTTAAAACTTCTAAGTTGTCCGTGGTCATTTAATGAATACAAAGTGAGATATAAAGTGGGTATTTGTGTTGCCTGCCTTTTCTTTCACAGCTAGCTCCCTGATCCATTGTGGTCATAGGTACCCGCAACGGTGGATTGGTAAGTCGGGTACAACAGAATTGAATAGGAAGGAACCCAGGGTTACTGGTAGTAGAGAGTGGAAGGTCACCCGATTAAGGTATATGGGTTTAATTGGAGAAAAGTACATGGGCCTAGTACGTGTCTGGTGAAATTATTGGTCGGGTGACCCGCGATCTCTATCACAGGCATACTGTAATGCTATTCCGATTATCTGATCTTATTCCAAGCTGAAAGTAGATTTTGCTTACATTAGATTATACTGAGATGTGCATAACACAATTAAATAAGAGAATTTTTGCTCATTTCTAAATTGAAATTGTTACCATATCTGCTTCGAAGGTACGACAAAAATGAGTTCCTGTGGATTTGTTATGTCCAAGTTATTAATAACACAGTAAAGAAGGCAGAATAGAAAATAATTTTCTAAATAACCGAAAGTGCTCTTGGGAGGCTCTCCTAGGTATGCAACAGGCAGGCGCACTTAAAACTTTCATTCTTGCCTTCAGATTCAGATGTAAAAAGCCGCGTTCTACTTCAACTTAACCCAGCAGCATTGCACCCGCTGCTAGCATCTTCAACAAGTGAAGCCTGCGACCTAGCTGTCTATTAGAACTCTGATCGAGTGACGACTAGATGGCCTGCAGAGCTTCTTATAGGCAAGAAGGCGTGGCGTCCTGAATGTTTGACAGAGGGCGTGGCTAAACTCGTCACACTGAAGGAGTGTGGCTCCTCGGTCACTTGGGAGCGAGGGGCGTGAATCAGGCGGGGAGGGCCATTGAGGTCAGTGAGAGTAGCCATCCACAGTGACCTGTACATAGTTGTGAACGGGTCCCTTTTAGTAGCTGTTTTTATGTAAGTTTTTAAGTGATTTACTAATCTTCATGTTTTTATTTAGTTAGTGTAGAACACTTGTTAGCATGTTAATTCCTTGTTTCTGGAATCCGCGTGGGTTGTTTTGTGGGGCGGGGCTTGTCGTGGGCTTTTTTTGCCATCCATTGAGCTTGTTTGGGAGTTTTTTTTTAAGGTAGATCGGGCTTGTTTATACTTCAGTCCTGGCAGCTCTGGCCAGAAGCAATCGGGATTTGGAGACCCACTGTCGGGAGACCAGAGGTAAGTCGCGCATCCGGAAACCTGCCGCCTTTTTCGGGATATTTGTCATGTATGCTCGTAGGAATGCATCCGGTGGCTGTTGGAGGGTGTCCTGTTGCAATTATTGTATTTCTGTGTGGTTTCCATATGACGTAGGGAAATGTTACGAACCATATTTCCCCACCACCCACACATCAAAATGTATTTTATTTTATTTTAATCTGCTCTTTGCCGCTCTGCTGCTTCTGAACGCTGCCACAGGGAAGGGTATTAACAAGAGGGGGAGGAAGATGCAGCTGGGTAAGATGACGGTATTATATAAAGCCATTTAAGCAAATATAACATAATTTAATTATTGCTACTTTACTCCGTCCTTAAACGTGTTACTCGCTTTGAATGTAGCTGAAGCACAAAATATCTTTTTCAATTGGGGACAAATATTTTTTAGGGCGCCCTACAGGTGCTTTAATTGCACGGGTTGGTCTTGCCGGTGGAACTAACGTCATATGTACATTTTTGGGGGGCGTATATGTACATGAAAACCTCATTTACTATCGCAGACTGTAGCATAGAGTAACCAGAGCCATAGATGGGGCGCGTATTGCATATTAATCGTTGTCCATTAGTGTTTGAGATATTGATCATAGTTATGCACCTGTACAACATACGACTTACTAAGCAATAAATACACTTTTTGACTGGTTGACAATATTATCTTATTTTATTAACTATCGAAGGGTGTTAAATAAAAATGCAAACCGTACAATGTTAAAAACTCTTTTACATAGTGGTCCCGAGCTTTACTTATACATTCGGACTAACAGTTACTGTAGGTTTCAAGCAGTACTTAATGTTGAGTTCTGATGGTTCGTAGAGCTGCCTGTTTGTTCCCGTTTAACGATTGACATTTATTGTTGCATTTAATCTACAGGTGAATGGTACTGAACAGCATCGGGAGAAAATATTTGCTTGTAGGAAGCATGCCTTTCTTTCACTACATTCAATTATCTTAAATCTAGATAACAGAACGACATTATAACCAGGGTTGCTTAAAAAGTATGACGCCGTGTGCAGTCGTAGAATAACATGGTTGCAGATGAAATGATGAATTACTTTTAAAAGCAGAAAGCAATATTTTCCTCGTTCTGTTTGTAAGATGTAATGTAAATACCGGTGCATATACCTAATATGACCTATGGCTGAGGATTGGGGGCTGGGGTATGCATTTCGAAACCTACAGGTGTCTCACTCGTTCATAAATCTTGTTCTACTCTGCGTACACTGCTGCTTTGTAATGTGAGGTGGCCTACATACAGCATACTTATTTATCATTAATAAATTGGGTGAAAGGCACCCAGAGCTTTATGTGCTGAAAGCTTGGGAGAGGATTATCTATTGAGTTTAAAGAACAAAACACTGGGTTATTGTTTCCTTTTAACGTGGAAGCTGTGTAATCCAGAGGCAGTCTCGACTCTGCATATACTCGTCGTGCGGTACTTTTATCTAAATGTATTACTTGGAGTTAAAAAAAAGGCATTGCCTTGCTCTCCAAAACCTTAACTTTGCTGCTGCTATATTATAATCGTTGTGAGCGGATGTAATAATTCAGGGTGAAAGTAAATATAGTGTGTCCCGCCCATGCATCACTTTCTGCCGTCATAAATTATTTCTACTTCAATTAGTTGTCTGTAAAGTGGGCATGCAAAAAAATTGTCTTGGATCTGGGCCTCCCCGACTTGTGGTGGACACATTTATTCAGTATGTCCTTTCCAGGTGTAATTTGTAGTCTAGTTACTGTGATAGTTCATTCTTTTTGAACGTCCTTCAGGTGTAGTGGTGGAGGACTTGAGATCGGGGAGTGACCATTACTCTGGATGGTAATGTACATGTTGCATATTTTCGAAATTTAGTAACATATTGGCAAAAACCATCCACAAATGGGTATTTTTTGTCTCCGCTCACAAATAATGGTAAGCTCATTTTAGAGAGATGGTCCAAGTAACTGGAGTGTTTTGATTTATTGTGATCAGCGTGCTGTAGTCCAAGTGAAAGTTGACTGCTTTCTGAGCACTGAAGAGACCTAATCGAGGTGAAACTGGTCTTGGGTAGCTTGCGTTCAGGAAGGACCTGGCCTGGCAGTTTGGGCTGGACTGTAGCCTTTGGGATAGAAGTACCTCTGGTGCTTTAAAAAGTGGATTCCGTTATAAACCATGGATGTATGTAGAGCATTTCTGACTCTAGACACCAGAATCCAGAGGTAGAAGGAATACTTTTACATCGATGTACATTAAAATATATTTACATTTTTATAATTGGTGTTTGTAGGTTTTCAGAGCTGGTTGGTCACCCGAGCAACTATCAAAACAAGACTACCATAAAGCAATTCTGTCAGTCTGGCTAAAAATGGAAAGTTGAAGTCCTTTGGACTATAGATGGCTCGAGCTGCCAGAGTTCACATCTCTCTATCCTAGTGAGTATGTCTTTAATGACTTGATGTAGAAGTGTTATCATGGGATTGTGTTTAAAAAAAAGTTGTGGCCCCAAACAAGTTAGCAGCTTTTACTCTCCTCCCAGCCGACACACATTGCTATGATATACCATTAGTTGATGTTCTTAGCAGCTTTTACTCTCCTCCCAGCCGACACACATTGCTATGATATACCATTAGTTGATGTTCTTATGAAACAATCCGTGGGCCTTTTGCTTTGATTTTAGGTTTGTATAGTTTTTGTGTCACAAGCATTGATCGCAGACTGCCCCTGTGGTGTTGCCGATTGAACATAACTCAGTCCTTTGAGTGGTATATCTTTTCTTTTTTGGTTTTCTTGTCTTACATGACTATTTATGTGTGTGTGTATGTATGTGTATATACTGTTTTCCAAGAGAATTCAGTAGTGAACAGCATCTTTCTGTGTCACTATTGCCCAGCAATACAATCCTTTATTTTGCTTTAAATATTGCATTGTTGGCGAGCATAAACCACACCAAGTGGTGGCTGGCCCATTTTATCACCAGAAAAAGAACCCTACTACTTTTAAGACCTCTCAATGTCCATATTCAAGACTGGTTGAACGTGTTGTTCCTCAGATAAGTTACTGGCCCTTATGGAGACTGCCATGAGGAAGGTGCTTTCATGTCACATGGACAGCTTTCATGTAAGAGCAGGGCAAAAGGCGGGTCAGCCGTTTACTTAGACTGAAGGTTTTGCTTGTTCATGCTGTTGGCCGTGGTAGTACCTTGCTCAATTCATTGCTTCCTCTTCCCATTGAAAAGTTTAAGTTTGACAGATAGACACAATCACCTAAAGAGAACTTGCATCAGTCCCTGCTAGTCATAGCTCAATTATTTGGGTGCAGTACCGCTGGACCTCCATCACGGTGAGGAATTCTTTAAAATTAAGAAAAATCTGTGTTGTGAAAGCCCCAGGCGCTTCCTTCCCTGTGCTTGCACGTAGGTTTAGGGCATCAGCAACTGATTTTTATTAGGATTTGAGATGTATTCCTGGGTTGGGATTAGCTCACTCTAGAAATCCCCTGACTGAAACACACACAGGGAGACATCCTTTGGTTATTTATTCTTGGAGTCTAATCTTGGTCAGTTTACAGGAAAGGCCTTTTTGCCTCTCACATCAATCCATCCTGCAAGAATCTGAGTAGTTGACAAGCAATTGAGATTCAGGAGAGAGAATGCATCATTGACGTTTAAATGGATTTAGGAATGCGTGATAGAGGGCAAGCAAATGGAGCATGTGTTGTAGTGTCAGACTGGGTATGAGGCCACTTCCTCAGCTCCCAAACATGACGGAGATCATTGCTGGCTTTCTTATGGGCATTCTGGCATCTGGTTGACTTCACTGCCAATTAGTGCTAGTCCTTAACACTGCGTGGCCTCAGGTAATGTGATGCTGGACATTGGAAAATAAGACATTATCCAACCCATTGGAACATTAGTACAGGAGATAATTGGATGGACATGTTGAGATGATTAAATAGGACCTAAATCCATGCCTGCCATAAATTAAAAGGCTGTATAAGAGCAGCAGCGGCTGCCATAAACAATGGGTGGTTGCGCGGAAGGGGTCACGCTGTTGAAAATACAATGTTAAAAAAAAGTACCTTTTGCCGATGTTACCTCAAGTGCTGTGTCTCGTCGCACCGCCTCTTCTCTTCCTGCCTGGTCCCAGCTGCCCCTGGGACAGACTCCCTGTCCAATGGATTGGCCTGAGCGGGCAGGAAAGACGCCCTGCTCAGACCAGGAAGTCTATGGTGTTTCTGTAGCCTGGGTGCTCAATATCGCTGGGCTGGAGAAAACCTAAGTGCGCATGTATGTTTTGGTTGGTCTGAGATAGCTGGCCAAACACACATGAGTACTTAGGGAGCGGAGTGCACTAGCACTCCTCCTCGCCCCTCCTGTGCCTCTCCCTGCCCCTCCCAACACCGCTGGCTAAGAGCCGACATATGTAAATTAAAACAAGCACATATTTTTATTTTACGTTTGCTGGCACTGAGCCAGGTAGTGGGGAGACGCTCCTCCACCATTGCGGAGGAGCTGCCACTGTATAAGAGGTCTGAGTTATGGTATTTCATGCTCAGAAAATAACAATCAAGTGTTCAAGGGCTTATTTCTATTGTATTTTCTGAAAATGAAAGGGTAACGTTTGTATGAAAAATTGTTTATTTATCAAAAATCAAAAGGGCATATACTAATGCAAAACCTAGGGTGAATTAGGAAATTGACAAGCTGACTTTTAGGGACAACATTTTGGTATGTTAATGATATTCTAAAATTGCGGTTTTGTAATTTCATGTCGAGTTGGGGATGTTTATTTGTGGTTTGATGGTGTAATAACTCATGGGGCCAGTGGGCAGTTGCAACCTTCCACGTTGTTTATGGTATGAACCACATAGACACAGTCATCCTTCATTGATTTGTATTTAATGTCAATTAATTGTTTTGTGTGTGTTTTAATAAATGACGGCAACGTGAAAGTGTATGTTTTTTTTATTTTATTTTTACTTTTTTGTGACATGAGATTAGATTTATCCACTGTTGGCACTATGTGAGGACTAAATCAACATCTCGTAGGTATCCGCATTTAAAATCAGTCTTAAACTGCTGTATTTTCTTTTGTGCTAAGATTGTAGGCGAAAACAAAGGTAAATGCCCTATACGTTTTGTAAAATGGTAGGCGGCCAATGCCACATTGCAACCATTGATTAGTTATATTGCATGAAAAACATGGCTTCGGTCAATTTCCAAGGAAAATATTATGTTAAAATTGATAGCTCCATGTTCCCAGGCTACTCTGAAACACTTATTAAGAGGGAGACACATTAAAAGATTATTGTGTTTAAATTTTTTCCCTTTTCATTATTTTATGACTTCCATTCAGAAATACCCGACACATTTAACTCTTCTGGTAGATACTTTGAAAAGGTGTGATGTGAAATGAAGCAAACTTGATGGTATGATTAAAGAATGGGACAGATATGAAATTAATTGATAGAAACTTTGATTTTCTGTAAGTATTTGCACTAGCTTCTCGCTTTTATTCCATCGTGTATATTTCCATTTGTGCACTTCTAACTATATTGTTAAGTGCTTGAACGCAGGAAATGTAATGACATGCCATAAAAAGTGGTTCCTGTATGATCCAATAATAAAACTGATTACATTAGAACGACTGACCACACCGTCTGAAAAACACGTGTGTCGGAAGTCTAAGAACAGCACGTGTATTTTTAAAATGTAGCTCGGCGCTAGTGTGTTGATATCAAAATGATTTTTAGAAAGAACTTGTTAAAAAAAAAAGTGCACACGTAGTTATAAAATTCCATGTAATTTCTAGCGTGTGTAGTGCAGAAAGTATTCTTTGCTGAAAAAGTTCTTATTCGCTTAAGTGGTTTTGTGAAATTTGGTTTGGAATTGCATGCTGAATGTGGACCCCACCTTTATATTTTAATGTATTTATTTTTTATTTGTTGCATTCATGACTAGTTCTCAAACCAGGAGTTGGACTGTACTGTTTATTTCCTGAGTTATTCAAACACAATTTGTGTACATGATGATGGTGAAGTGGTGCATATGACCAGTTAAACAGGGGCTGAGCATGTCAATTACTGAGTTTTAATTTTCGTGTGGATGTTAAGAGGGTAAAAATAACAGTGCTTATGGTGACACTACTAATTGGACTCATTTGGTTATGAAGAAAGAAACAAAAAAAGTGCAGCATGTATATCGACACTTCATTGTCCAAACACAAGCAATCCTGTCGGTGGCATAGAAATGATCACATAAACCAGAGATATTTGTAAGCAAACCTTTCGCTATTTATTCCCTCTCAGTGTTTACATGAGCACCAATTAAAATATCATGTTCTTCTTTCCTGTTGTTATGGCACCAGGAGTTTACGTAATTTTCCTAGAATTATAGGATGTTGAGCCAAAGACAAGACTCACCTGGTTCTTCAGTTCCAGAGACGCCAGCTCTAGCTGTTAGGCCACAACGTTAACCCAGATGACACAATCCTAATACTCATAGCACACGCACATTGTAGGCAGCCTCTATAGGCAAGTTTTCTAAAAGTTTGGGCAAATTCAGTTTGGGAGACAATGAAATATTTTCCTTGGTAGACAGTCTTGAGCCTTACAAGACGTCCAATGCAACCACATCCAGCGTTTTCAGTTCTCTTTATACCACCTGTAACTTTTTTTCTTTTTACTGATAAAATTGTTGCAGCTCAAGTTTTGGGAAAACTGACTGGTATTTCGTGCCCATTTTCAATTTCCTTCTGGTTGCCACTGCACAGTTTTCTCTCTTCAGTCTCCTAAGAGCGAGGTCACCCATCATTATGCCATCCAAGTTAATTGTTGGTTTTCTGGACACTTGAAGCCTGATGGCATGTTTCAAAAGCAATTGCCTAGATTCTGAGGTAGCTGTCTCCCCCAAAAAATGCTTCTGTAAAAGAACTGAGATCACTACCCACGATTCCACAAGGAACCCTAGGTTAATAGGCACTACAGAAGTAGCCAGTGTACAGACCAAGGAGCATACCGAGGGAGAAAGCATATCACGCCGTGCCGAAACAATCAAATTTCAACAAGCACAGGATGCAAAGCGAGACATACATACATCAGCAAAGATTATCCCCTGGGGAAAAAAAGAGTCTGACATAATTCTCTTTATTCCAGAATTAAAATCCAGAGGACGAGTGGACACCCTTAACAGGGGCAACATCTTAAGGCTCATTAATTCAATCGACAAATTAAAAAACATCAACACACTAGATCTGCTTGGAATCTAATTTTTCCCCGCCACTGACCAACAAGGCTACGAAATAACAAAGACCACCTGGAAAACAAACGATATTGCAAGTGTAATAATGGGGGAATCATTTCGATTCTCACAGTGGGGAATAAAACTCGAAGCTGGAAAAAGGCCAGCCTACCCAACCCCGCTCCTTGAAGAAAGGGCACAAGAATGCTTTCAAACAGCCAAATCAATATTGAAAGGAGCACGTAGTCCCTCGCCAGTAGCTGACAGCAACCAACTGCATTTACAACACCTCACACCTCATCAACTCATAACAAACAGAATAACAATACAGCGGACAATACCCATAAGAGACACTAATTGACAAAGAGCATTAGCACCAACCTTCAAGATAGCTGCCACCTCCAAAATCAGTATATGTACCTGGAACAACAATGGTCTCTCAGACAAACTAGAGAACCCTGAAATATTACCCTATTTAAAATCTTTTGATTTGATCTTACTTCAGGAAACTTGGGAAGAACAGGAAATTTCACTACAAGATTACACAACCTTAATCCATCCGGCAATTGGAGGCTCCAATTACGGCCACTGTTCAGGTGGCCTGGCGTCATTCGCCTCAATATAAACCATTGGAGCAATGGAAGAAATTGCAATAAAAATCATTCTCCCCCCCCCCCCCCCCCCCACCCCACTCAATGCGGTTCAGGCACTAGCCATAACAACCATAAACAATCAGACTACTCAACTATTATTTCTCATAAACACATACATACACCCAAAGCACAGACAACTGGGGGCAAGGGAACTCGTCAGCGAATTGGCAAGACTTATGGTGGAAAGGGAAATGGATAACATACTCGTTGCTGGCGACTTTAACCTCCATCTTTTTGGAAAGAAACCAGTTGACGAAATGACAAAGTTAATGGATCTTGCATGGGAGATCCCAAACCAATCCAATCCCTTACCAAACAAATACACAAAAAGCTCAAACCAGCTACTGATTGATCTCGTGACCATCTGCCGCTAGAAGTGAAACTGGGCATGTCCTGCAGGAATAGGGTGGCGGAAAGAATAAACATCTGCACAGAGTACACCTCAAATTACAGGCGAATAAGGTGTAAGATAGATGATGCTGAGGAACTATCAAACAGTGCAAAAACAATCCTGCACCAGATATCTAGCTCAGACAAAAGCTCACTAGATGCCTGGGGTGAATTCACAACGGAACTCTGGGCAAAACATGCGAAAGAGCTAAAAACCGACAAAGGGAATACACCACGAAACATAGTTGGAAAAGTAATAACACCAGAGATAAAAAAATTTAAAACGTGGAATAAACCAGACCCTGAGACAGCTCCGTAAAGACCCAAACAACGAAGGTCCGCAAAAGGTGCTGCGCACCCTAAAATCACAGCTAAAGAAAAAAATAAGGAAAAGGCAGCTGAACGACAACCTCTGGGTAAAAATCTTACACGACTCAAAAGAGAAGAACAGGTCACAAGGGAATCCACTCCAACATCTCCGAATTAGTCTGGGCAAACTACTTATCAGCTCATTTGAACACCGAAAACCTAGCGAGGTGCTCGCCCAGAGGTAAAGCCCAGAAATCTGGTCTGGATCAGACCCCCGACAAAACTGGCATAAATAACAATGAACTGATCAACGTCCATATAAGGAAACCACCCCCACACTACATTGGAACACCGGACGAGGGAGCAACAACAAGACTCGCACCAATCATAAACAGAGAGGAAAACACATACTCCGACATAACGGCTAGGATCAGAACACAAATTATAAAGGGCAAACTCGAGGGTGCCCCGGGCCCTAACGAGATCCCGTCAATAATATATAAACAAGACGCTGACCTTTGGAGTAACATCATGGCACCAGTCTTCCAGGAAATAAGGGAAACAGTAACATGTCCAATAACCTGGAGAGGCTCCATAATAAGCCAGATTTACAAAAAGGGTGAAAGGAAGAACCCAAGCAGCTATCGACTAATAGCGTTCGTCGATATAGAGGCAAAGTATTATGCAGCTCTCGTTCTGGAGGATTTAACATCTTGGGCAAACAAAAACCATATCATCCCAGCTACCCAAACCGGATTCTGCAGAGGCCAGGGTACAACGACCAACATCATGGCGTGCACTCTTTTGACAGATGCAGTAAAATCTATCAAGAGCTCACTATTCCTATGTTGTATTGACTACAGCGCCGCGTTTGACCATGTAGACCGGAGCAAACTCTGGCAGAAGCTGGAAAGATGGGGGATACCAGGCCCACTCCTACAGCAGTTGATCATGCTACATACCAACACCTGGGTTAGGATCAAATTGGGCTCCGGCACACACATTTCAAGGCAAATCAGCACCACCAAAGGCTTGAAACAAGGCTGTGTCCTAGCCCCTATACTGTTCAACCTTTTTCTGGCAGACCTCCCTGGGGAACTAGAGAAAATAAAATCCCATGCTCCGCGACTAGGCGGCATCACACTCTCAAACCTCCTATACGCCGACGATTTGGTCCTTATCAGCCGGTCCCCTATTGGTCTCCAAAATCTTTTGGATACAACCAGCATATTTTCCGTAAATAAACTCACTAAACATCAACTTAAACAAAAGTTATGACAATGAATTACAATAAAAAAGGAAACTTGCTTGGTTTCTGGATGGACGAAGGCTATAGCAGTAACAACCTATAAATACCTAGGCTTTCTTATAGACAGTAGAGGCTCATTCAGGCACCAACTAGAGGCCATTCGCCGGAAGGGCACGACTTTCTACTTGTCAATTAAACCCCTGAAGAAAGTTCTCCCAGACGGATCATTCGACCCCCTTTTGCAGGTGATAAGAGCACGACTGCAACCAATGCTTACGTATGGCAGTGAATCCTTGCAAGGAAAAGACGCCACCATATTAGACAACACCATCAGTCACGCATATAGGGCAATATTCCATCTACCCACCTACACATCGCCCTCTCAAATTCGTCTTGAATTCGGGCTTCAGAAACAAACGGTGGAGAGAAGGGGGGCATATATTAAAACGTGGCGGAAAATCAGAGACGCCGAACACGGATCCTTAAACGCCCATCTCTGGATTGAGTTATCTACTAGAGGCAACTCACCCGCAAGGAAATATCTACAAGATTCATTGGAGATCTTGGATCTAACAAACCTCTGGGAGTCACCAACAGATCTTAAAACCTTTAAAAAAGTGGTAACGAAAGTAACCAAGTTGATCTCATCCATAGAGGAGAAAGCCCCCTGACTAAGAGGGCCCATGGATGGGCCGTGTTGAAAGACTATAGCGCCACAAGAATATCTAAAAACGGGTCTCACGCAGTCAACAAAAAATACGTTTTTAAATATGTGCCTTGGCATTAGCTGCTGCCTATCAGGAAAAGAGGAACTCATCCATATAATCTGCATTTGCTCAAACCTCATGGACATAGACGATCCCTACTCTGGGCCCTATGGAACCAGAAGGGCATAACAAGTTGCAGGCAGGCTGTGATGCTGTGTTTTAACCCCGAGGAGACTCAGTTAAACTGTAGATTACCTAAATTCTTTGATATAGTGGCCAGAAGGCTCACGAACCAGACACCTGGCTCACATAAAGCACCAGCCAACTCAATGCTGTGCTAAGCCCCTTGGAGTACCTTGTTCCCTTAATCCCTATGGGTTCTAACAAAACATATTGTGACTTTTATGATCTTAATAAGCAAGCCCATTTGCTCTTTTTATATCTTAACTGTAACCATGATTGCTTTTTTTATACATTTGTATGTTTTATATTGAGTTTTTATTAACTGTACAATAAACCTTACCTTACCTGAGGTAGCTCGATTTTGGTCCAAGAAAAGATTTTCATGTCCACAAGTGACTCAGCTGAGATCACGAAGGGAACACCAGAAGAAAATGTTCTTCCCTCCTCAAATTGTAAGGAGATTGATATTTGCGTCCAACTTTGATACTCCTCTTCACACAGACCGTCAGGAGGCATATCAGTATACATCAGGCTCACCCGGAAGCTACAATTCAGGGAAATAAAAACATCATCAAACTCTTATATGGCCGGTATCCTGAAAGGCCTATCATCAAGCAAGGGCCCACTGACCATACTGCTTATTAATGTCTACTACAACCCACATGGACCGGGAGCAAAGGATAAACTCTCCCAGTTATTAGTTGATATTGAAAATCTCCTCCTACAATTTGCCCACATGGAACTGATAATTCTCGGGGACCTCAATACCCACAACATCGGGGTAAAGACAGCCAAATGTAACGACACTCCCGCAACAGCAGCATTTAACGCCCTTTTGCTTGCCTATCAATTGTCACCAGCCCATTCCTTACTATTAAAGAGCTCTCCAGGAACTCTTTGCCTGCCAACTTTTAACAATCATACCACTATAGACTACATCCTACTAAGTAGTCCGTTACAGAAGCTAATGATAGGTTACAAAGTCGTGCAGCGCAAGGAAAGCGACCATGCAGCTTTAATAATGACTTTAAACTCCACAGTAGACAATCACTATACCTTAAAACAACTTGGTTCAACAAACGGAGTCGAACAGTATACCTTGGTGAGAAGGATCAAATGGGGCACGGCTCCAACGAAAAAGTTCGACGAATGGAATGGAAAAAAGCATGGGCGGAGGGTACATTGAAGGAAACTTATAGGGGCACAATTGAAGGATGGGACCGGCTGGCCCATAATTTAGTATTACAGCTACAAGGAGGAAAGATAAATATAATCAAAACAAATAAAGTCAAACTGGACTCTAAGTATAATCTTGGCTATATCTCTGCTATAAGAGAAAGTGTGAAGCAAGTACGAAGTAAACGAAGGGTTTACTTGAAAACGGGGACAATTGAGGACAAACAACTCCTCCAAGAAAAAGCAAAACTACATTCAAAGCTAGTTTGGGCCGAAAAACAGGAGCAAATCGAAGCAAAATGGCTAAAGATCTTTGGACTATTAAGCCCTAGCAAATCACAAGAGTTTTGGCAATATATTAACACCTTGAATCAAGGGAGTTAACAGAGGGAGAACTCAATTGACTCAGATACTTGGATAGCCCACGTGAAATCCTTGTACTCAGAGGAAGGCAACTCAAGTGTACCAAGTACAGTCCTGGCCAAAGCAACAAAAAAGACTAATTCCATCAACTTATCAAAAAACATGAGCCAGGCGACCCTTTCGAAAAAAAGCTAGTTAACACAATTCTAAAAAAAATTAGACCCAATGGAGCGCCAGGGCTCAATGGCCTGCCAGGTTCCCTATTCAGGCAAGACATAGACTTCTGGACTGAAAACCTGACGGTGTTATATACTGAATGCCGAATGACGGAGAATGTCCCGGATTCTTGGCGCGGGTTGCTCCTGCACCCAATTTACAAGAAAGGGCCGAAATCCAACCCACAAAACTACCGCATGATTGCCCTTCTTGATATCGAGGGAAAGGCCTATGCAAGCACCTTATTAGCGGACCTCTCAAACTGGGTCAACAAGGAGGGCCTTCTGCCCTTTTACCAAACTGGGTTCAGACCAGCAGCCTCAACAGTGGATAACATCATAGCGCTCTCATATCTAACATACAAGGCTGTAGCACGAAAATCTCTTCCCATCTTTGCCTGCTTCATCGATTACACGGCGGCCTTTGACTACGTTGACCGCTCTATTCTGTGGTAGAAATTGGAAAACTGGAACATCGACCCTCCTCTATCAAAAGCCATCATATCCCTATACTCGGGAACGTGGGTCAGAATCAAACTCTCAAATACAGCAGCCACAGAGAAAATCAATACCAATCGCGGACTGAAGCAAGGATGCGTCTTAGCCCCGATGTTATTCAACTTATATACTGGGAAAAGCTTTGACATGAGCATCACTTGCAACCCTTCGGCTTGCCCACACTAAGATCCAACTATTGCAGTAAGCTGATGATTTGGTATTACTAGATCATACTAAAATTGGGCTTCAAAAAGCGCTAACGTCTTTGGACAATTACAATGCAAAAAACAAACTGACTGTGAATGCAGCCAAATCAAAAATAATTATCTTTGGGTCTTTTCCGAAGAAAAAAAAACTTGCAAAATGGAGGATAGGAAGGCTGATCTTAGACTGTACACAACAATATAACTATTTGGGAGTTTGGCTAAGCGAGACAGGTGGACCGGAAGTTCACCTGGACAAAATACGGGCAAAAGGGAAATGCATTTCATACGCCCTTGGGAAGCTGCATGCAACTCTACACAGCCCTACAACAACAGCTATTCAAAGAGTAGTAAGGGCTAAGTTAATACCGTCTTTGAATTATGCACAGCAGGCCTTCCCGGGACAATTATCCAACACCCTGGAAAAAATACACTGCTCGGCTTATAAAAAACTATTCCATCTACCCTCTTGCACGAGAAACACCTTAGTGCGGCTTGAATTTGACCTGAGGCAACAAAAATTAGAAGAACTGGCCCTAATGAGCAAATATTTTTACCTTACTACAGCGGCACCAGTGAACTCCGTGAAATTTAGAATAAAGAACATTTTTCTGGAAGCAGGAAATCCGTGGTCAAACAGCCTCGCCGCGGCCAAAGAAGCCTTGAATCTTGCAGTGGATAATTGGGACCCCGAACTAATCAAATACGCTGCCATTAAAAGCGCGATAAAGACAGGTTCGGCTTTGCTCACGTTCAACTGACTTGGAAGCAAAAGGCTTCCATGAGTCCCTAATCCTCCCGCAGACAACACAGACTTCGAAACTCCATCTTACCCAAGCAGTGGGCAAACAAGCAGTAAATAGGATCCTAGCGTTCAGATTACATCCTCTCCCCCTTAAAGATCTTTATCCCGCAAGGCCAAATGCGACAAGGCAGTTGGAGTGTCGCCTATGCAAATATAAACAAGAGAGTTTCGCACATATCCTATTTTGCTGCCCAGGGCTGTCTTCCGAGCGCACCCGCTATTTAAAGCCAATTTTACTTAGACACGGAATTGGATCTATAAAGGAAGCCGTCTACCATTTATTCACAATGGAAACAGTGAAGGACATGGCTGTGTTTAGTAAATTTATCCAACAGACACGCCAGAAACTGATGATCCCACACAGTTAGCTCATTAGCCTGGAACAATGACTCTTAAACCTTGGTGATTGGCGGAAGTAGACTAACGAATCAAATTTTTAATTTTTGGTTTGTTTTTAATTACTTTTACTTAAAAAAAATGTAATCGTTGTGTGATCCTATATTTAATGGTTTTGAGTAACCACAAATACAATTCTTATTCATTCATTCATTCATACTCCTCTTCACACAGTTCTTGGAAATGAGCAGATCATTCAGCATGATCGGTTTCCTGTAATACGACCCTCGGTCAGAATTCTGCCTGTAAGTGTTCTGTCTAGGCCTGTGCTCCATAGTGTGCAAGTTAAACCATCCAATTTCGGTGTCATTGCTTACTCAGCCACTTAAGTAATTTTGGTGTAAGCTGCAGATCCTTATACAGTGCATTACTTAAGCACCAAAGGGGAGCTTGGCAATGGGTGAAATGTGTTGGGTACCTAAAGAAATTTGAGATTATTCATGATTTAAGTAACGATCACTGTATAAATGTATAGGAAAACATAAGCATAATATTTAAACAAAGCACATAGGTATGAAAGTGTCCAGATTGTATGACCTAGGGGTACCTTTGATAATATAGAATACCATCTGGGGCTCAAGCCTTGGTTTGTATGTTACCAAAGGTATACCAATGAATCAGTGTAAGTAACAGTCGGAGGTTTTTCTCCAGGGAAGTCCTCTACTTGTATGGATAGATGGGAATGAAGGCTACCAGAATGCAAGTTGTGAATGTAGTCATTGGGTATATGCAGATGAGTGACTTCCAGGCATGCCCATTGCAAGTGGTTTGTATGAAGTCATATTAAGGTCAGCTTACATGTCTTTAGTAAGATCATTCATCTTTGCAGTAGTGATGTAATCGAAGATGTCATTGGGCATGTTATATAATCTAATTTACGTTTGCTACTTAATCGGTGGGTCATGACTAACTTTATGGATTCTTTAGCTAACAATAACGGACTTTTTGTTGTTATATACGTTTAATTAACATCACGTTGCTTTTAACAGCTTTACTTCAGAAAATCAGTTTTTTGTTAACGCTTTTGCAATGACTTATGAGTAAATCAAAACATACGCTTACATATTATTACTATTGTTATTATAATACTTTTTTTGTGGTTATTTTTAGGTTTCCTGTAACAGATAGCTTTTAGACGTCTGTGAAAGACCTCATGTGGACTGTATCAAAAAACGTAGTGGTCTTCGAGCCTGCCCACAGCATACCTTTGATTGTCTTTGTTACTCATTTGTTTACTTCTTATTCGACTGCTCTCGCTCCTTTTTGTGTGTTTTGTTCATTTGGATGCCTTTTATTCTTCCACTGCTCTAATTCAAGGAAGTCCTTTTTTTCTTTATACACTTAATGAGAGTGCATTTGGTTTTCTAACTCGCTCCCTTGTGTGCTTCTAGTTCCATATAAATGTGCCCACCACATGCTCCGTGCTGCTTCCTCATGCCTCCCCATTGCGTTCTCCACACATTCCCTGTGTTTTGTTTTGTAAATTGTTTATATTTTTTTATGTATTTAAATATAGCCTCCCCTGAGCCCAGCCTTGAACACCGTTGTTGCCCCACCCCTTGAGGCTCTTTAAATGTGGTTTACATGTGGATTACAATTGTAATCTTCATGGATTGAAACTATGTCTTTAGTTTACACTAATTAAAAGCCATTAGTTCATTTCCTTTGCACCAAGTTAAATTGTATTTTCCTGTGATATGTATTAAAATGAAAGCTGTAAATTTTACTTATTCCAAGTACATATGCCTGCTGAGAGACTTGAAATGTTCCATTAAAATCAGATGCTATGGGTATTTTCTTTCCCCAATGTTCATTTCAAGGATATGGCTCCTATATTAAGGGGGCAGTATTTCTTTTTATTATAATATAATCTTGTCAAGACCCTGATGTATTTGCCAGTGTGTTATTTTTCGGGGGTAGGATCTCGCCATGCCCGCCCCCACTTAGTCCCCTGATCTACTTTTGTTATAGTAGGACACCGGCTTTGAGACCTGATATCCTGCAGTAGTTTACATTTCTCACAAACACTTTGAAAGATCTGCCTAGCTTGTGAAAAACGCCTTTCATCCAGGTGCAGATTAATGTTAAGCACAGAACGTGAAGACACAGTTGACAAGGGGACGTTATCTGCCTTGATGTGAACGCTGCAGTGCGTGAAGACATTGAGAGCAGCAGTAGTAGCTAGGGCCCAGAATAGTATCCTGTAAATTGTGGAACTTGATCAATGTCTAACAGCCACTGACTCATTTTCTTTAATATGCTCTGTTCACATTCTGTCTAGTCTCTGGATGGCCACTGATGCAATGTAAAGCATGTTGAGAGGTTCTTCATCGTTATTTGGGCAATATTTATTTTTCCGTTTTGGACACTGCCTCTCCAAGATGTATAAAGATAAATAAACTGCATATCATTAAAGCCATGATGTAATGCACTTATTCATAACGGCAGTTCTCCTTGGTGCTAGACACTTGTCAAACCAGTAAATCACTGCAGACAGCATCGCGTGAACCGTAATGTCAATCTTGCATAAATAGGCACAGGTTTGTAAACCACTAAAACTGAGCATCAGCAACACATCTTTTTGCATGACGGAGAGCACGCCGAGTTAGTATCTGGTTTAACATTTGTTCGCGTATATGGTTATTTTAAATATGTTTTTTTCAAATGACTTTGAAATATAAATAACTCTTGATGCTGCTAGTGCATTTCTTTCCCTTCCCTCAAAATGGCCCAGACTAGTCTAATACTTTGAAAGTAGGGGTTGTATTTAAAGTGTAACACGTCTAGTATTTTTTAAAATAAATATAAAAATGAATTATCACGATTGTAGGTGTTTATAACTTGGAAGGTTACTTGAAGTAATGCGTCAGTGATGCTTCCTACATTGAATTCCCTGCTAGGCACTTATGCTTTGAAGTCCACCTCCACTGCCTTGCTTCCAACACTTTGTATCCGCATCTCAGTGTGCATTAGAATATATAAGTGGGTGCTTGTCCCACCCCCGTTCTAAACCTGTTTTATATATATTGTTTTATTCTTCGTGGTGGTTACGCCAGTTTGGCCTTTCTCTTACCCTCATACATCGGAAACAAGATGTCGCAGTAAACCAAATGTGAGCAGCAAATCCAAGAAGAAAAACTCTTCCTTGTGGGATTTTATTTATTTTCTTATTATTATTATTATTCCTTTAAAAAAAAAATCTGATTTTACTTATCAACTGCATATTTAATTTGACTCGAAGCTACATTATTCGTGATTGCAAGTGAATATGAGCCTTACACTGTGACACAGAGTGCCCATATATGAAGCAGACAATGTCCCATACATTTAATTTTTTTTAAAAATGTATTTTAGAAAGAGAATCTAATGACCCTTTGCATTTGGATTGGACTTCAAATTGGGGGTGGGCGGTAAACTCCTATCGCCGAGTTTTGCCTGCTCAGCTTGGAATAACTCCACCAACAGGCTCTTGGTGGATTGTTTTTTCTCATGTGTGGCTTGTCAGTGGTAAGTTGGCGCAAGCGAGGAAATCGAGCACTAGACTGCCCCGGTGAGATTTCTCAAAGGGGGCGGTCGCAGCAGGTTGCTGCCCTGAGAAAGCGACCTCTCTCGTTGAGAAAGCGGCCTTTCGCATTGAGAAAGCTGCCTCTCGTGTTGAGAAAGCTGCTGCCATACTAGAAATGTACTCAAACGGCAGAAAGAAGCAGTGCCTTGTGGCGCCGATTTTACATTACTTGACAAATATCTGGTGTTAAAAATCAGTGTGATGTACCACAACTCCACCGCTGGCGGAATCTTGCAGAGTTTTTGGGTAACCCGTGAGTTCCGCACACCCCTGCTTAAAATATTGTAGTATTTTTTGATTTCAGTTTTTTGGCCTTCATTTTGTAGGATTTGAAAAGATCGCATTAAAGCAAATAATTTGTTTTAAATAATATACACTTTTTTAATATCAATGTTTATTTGTATTTATTCATCAATGTACCATTGTATACAGTGTTCTTGTACCACCAAAGGCCAGCAGGGGCAGTTACAAGAACCAATACAGTTCAGCATGAGGGACTACAATGTTAGTCATTACCAGCTGTATTATGCCCGTTTCATAGAATAGTGCAGTTCAAGAGTGGTAGAAAAAGGATTGCAATGAATTCAGTAAATGGCTGTGGCATATCTGCTAAATTGAGTTTGAAGTTACCTTATGAAGAATTCATGTGGGTATTACTGCCACATGAAAAGGACAGGGTCTTTATTTAAAAGGTTTTCTAACTTGAAGTTCCAAAGTAAAGAGTGTTTACTTTTGGGTCCCCTTTTTGCTTATCGGATTATCAGTAGGTTGGATTAGGAAGGGGTGTGTGTGTGTGTGTGTGTGTGTGTTTTAATTCTTAAATATATTAACCACATTTCCTTCTCAATGAGATACCAAACTATCCTTGTGAGATGTAAGGGAGGTTTACTGAGATATTGCCACTATGGTGTGACTGAAGTCCAAGTGGCAAAGTTCTGTGCATTAATCCTTTTTTAGGTCTCGGCTAGAAGCGCGTTCTCGCAGAGAACTATAGCGATCGTGTCAGCTTCTAGCCGAGACCTAACGAGGGGGGACAAGAGCAGGCCACACGCACCATTAAGACGCATGGCAGAGTCGGATTCCGACGCGCTACCTTGGGATTGGGTCGCGCGCGTCAGAATCCGACTCTGCCATGCGCCTTGGAAACCGAAACCTAAGAGCCGCGCGACGTGAGCTGTCTATGGTAGAAGCTCACGCGCGCGGCTCTTAGGTTTCGGTTTGACTTGTTTATGTTTTTCGAGGCGCTAACACGCTGGAGTGAGAATACTGTCTGTCCTGTGATTGTCAGTCAGAGAGTACATTAAGTGGCTGTACCTTTCACCCTACAGTAACTATGGGACAAAATGTAATCTACCCACAAGCTGTACGGAGCCGAACAAGCTTAACCGCAGGTTTGCTCAGTGGCAGACGCCAGGCAGTAGCTGAACTTGCGGCCATTTTGTAAAAATCTTTCCTCAATTGAGCGAGCATATTCTCAGTACAATTTGTTACTTCTTCTCATCTAAACGGGCGTTGTTGTCTGCACTTATCAATTTGCAGTAGAAAATGATCGTCTAGTTAAAATAACGTATGTAATATAGCCTTGGATGTACTATATTACTGAAAATATTAGTACTACTTTAGTCAAATCTCTTGTAACCTTTTATTATTTAATTAATGTAAGATCCATGTACAATGTTCACGATTTTCCCTTTTGAAATAGTTTATTTGCTGTTTAAAAGATGGTGGAAAAATAGTACTTCATTAGTGGGTAGTTTAAACGTTTGTCCTTTTTCTGTTTCAACACATTGACGTTTGCAATGGGCGTATATCCTCTATGTCTGTGGTCGTGCACCGTGCCATCCAATATGTTCTTTCATTGACCCATTTGGCAGGAGTCGCGACACTATTTTCCGCATCAGACATGTCTCTGGTGCGGCTGCCGCCTGAGGGACGGGTTAGCCTGCTCATTTTTTTTGCTCGGTCTGTCTGTTCTATTACTGTCGCTGCTTCCTGGACTGGAGCCGCTGTTAGGTGGGACACCAGGACGGTTAGCGCTAGCTGTATACATCGCAGGACTGAATGGGCTGCTGCTGTTGCTATATCGTGCACTGCTTTACCAGGTACTCCGATTCTAAGTATAGACTACAATTATTCCGCTCCCCCCTCCCCCATATACCCAACTCTTAACACTTGAAAAGGCACTCCAGTGCCTCCTGCCTTCATGCTCTCCATGACTCATTTTTTTTTTTGCCACGATAAGAATACAGACTGGCAGTCAGCTGGCTTTAGAGTAGAATTGCTTTCCTACCCAAGCCATTGGCCAAGTTGCTGGGTGCAGATCCTTAGTGTCAAGCTGTGCTAGTGGTCAAATAGAGTAGGTTGAAGCATTTGAACAAAATGTATAGTGTGACGCTCCTTCACTGTAGGCGATGTAGCACGCACAATGACTTGAAATGGTGTTTAAATGCAAGAAGACTGTTTAATTCCCTCTTTTATGAGACCGAGGATGCGCAATTGTTTTTCTGTTAGGTTTACATATCTTGAGCGTAAAGATTCGCTGCTTTTATCTGTTTTTTGCAATTAATTTCCGTAGCCAGATAACTTTTATAATTTTTTGAATTGTGTATGCCTACTTTTGCTGTTATCTTTTTGTTGTTATATTCTACAGTACCCTGTGGCTATCATTTTACAGTTTCTATTAAAGGCATGGCTGTTATATTAAAACGTTAACATTACTGTGCAGTAATTATTGGCAGCTGTTCATGCAATTTTGCCTTTAGTTAGTTTTAAGATTGCCTACGTTGTATTCATTGTTATTGGTTGTTATGAGATACTCAATAAATGTTTGACTGACTTGAAATGACATTGAGCAGACTGCATAACGTTGTATAGTCCCCTTGTCGTAGAGATTCCTCTCTATACCCAGAAACCACCTGCTGTCCCAGATATTGGTGATTCTCATCCAGTCTTCTTTAACTTGTAGTCCGGCATTTAGAATGCCGAGTTGTAAGGTGGAGGGTTGAACGAGATTCTTAAAAGTACACGATATTCATGAAGCCCTGCAGGAATATGTTCAAGCATTGAAGGCACTCTGATGTTCAATGACAATTCAATAAAGAATGATGGATCATTGAGATGAGTTTGAAAGATAGAACTTTCCATCTGCAAGTTAGTCACCCATCCCGATGAGATGGCTTGGGAGGTTGTCTGCTGAATTGATCTGTATGTAATTTTAAGTTTATAAAAAGTGCCAGTGAAATATCGTTGTGGGTTTATGCACGTCACCCAATTGTGTAACTCCCAATTGTTAAGTCTGGCTCTTATAGTATGCCCACGTTCGGGAACAGAGAAGTGGGAGACATTGAAAAAGTCAGCGGAAATGAATTTGCGTGCTAACTTGCACTGAAGTGGGCGATTTTCTAAATGTGAGACAGCTGAAATTAAGCCTTTTTGTCTGCAAAATTAGAAGCCTCTCTCCCTAAATTAAAATTGTTGCCATATATGCATAGACCACGTCAGGTGGCTGCTTAATCTCATAACCCGACAATGCCCCATACCGAGAGGGCCAATGGGCGAGCCTCATTCCGTCATTGCTTTACTGGGTTACCCGTTACATTTTGGGACCAGACCACAGCATTTCGTGGACATTAACATTTTAGGCAGGTGCATTGATGATTAAGGAACTGACTGTATTCATTTCGTTTGCTTCTTGCTGTAAGCAGTATAAGTCAACATAACAGCAGCAGTGTGTCATAGTTATTAGAATATAGCAGTGAAACCACCTGTCTGCTCTTGTGATCCTCAGAGTACGGGGTGTGGCTCTTCTCCCTTGCCCAGAGGCTCTTATTCTACTCAAGCCTCTGGTTTGCACGTAGGAGTTCCTTGGGTGCTTCTCTGAACTTCAGAGCGCTGGGTGTGGTTATCCTTCTGCTCATGTCTGGCAGTGCTCCGGCTTTCGTCTAAGAGTACTTGCAAAATCAGCAGTTGCAAATTGCGAAAATCCTGTGCACAAAAAGTATGTTTATCAAGGAAATTTACTCTTCTCACTATTGACACTGTTTGTCCTTGTTCTGCCAAATCTGTTTGGTCGCGCCACTCTCACCCAGTGTCTTCTCATTTTTTTAGGTCGAGGACCGTAAGACTGCGCAAGCTTCGGGGGAGATTTAATGTTTTTAGGTATGGGGGCTTGAACCCGCCTCTCCTCCATTGGCTGGCTTCCTAAACGGAGGCCAGCCATTGGAGGAGAGGGGCGTCACTCAGTTCAAGCCCCATCTCTTTCGGATTCGGGGGCGTGTTTTTTGCGTTCTTTCGCCCTGTGACGTCATCCGTCACTCAGAACGCAACAAACACGCCCCCGATTCCGAAATTTTCGGAGCTTTGCAGCCATCCCAAAAAATTGATCATTCCCTTTTAATCTTAATGGGACCATCATTTTAAACGCCTCAATTCACAAGCAAGCAAGAGATTGGCAAGTATGCGTTGCACCATTTGATTTGTTAAATATTTTTGTTTAAATTGTCATGCAGTTTTACAAGTGGTGCTTGTAAATGTCATACACAGGCATACTACAAAGATTGAAAATGCCACACATATGCTTACTGAAAACATGGGCAACTATGACATTAGTGACTGTCCGCTGTACGAGCAGTTAAAACAAAATCCCTTTTCCAAGATGGCCGCCTCCTTGTGTCCGTCTCACGGACATTTCCTTAATACGGGCGCTGTTTTTCTGTAGGACATCTTTTTAGCCCAATAGCATTGGGAACGTGCCTACGCCAATAATACCTCTGCTCTAGTTTCTGGCCAATCCTGTTTCTGTATGACTTACCCTAGACTCCGCGTATTCGGCTTTACTGAGTGAAACGCTCAGGGCCCGCCTCACCAGCCCTTTTTGACCCCGCCCCCTCTCGTTCCTCCTGCAGTGCTCTCGCCGCTCTCTCCTCTCTCTGCTGTCGCCATGTTGGGGTCTGTAGGTCGCTGCTCCGCCGGGGCCCTGAGAGGCCTGGCCCCGTTGCTGAAGGGCAAGGGCGGTCCTGCTGCAGCATGTGCCCGTGAGTATTAAGTAGGAAGGTTAGGGTGGAAGAAAATCATACTTATGTTCCGGGCCCTTATCGTCTTCATGACATACAACTGTTATTAGTTTCCGCGTAGGCCTTGCCCAGACCCTATTTGCACTTGGGGCCGTTTCCCGAACGCAGCGGCAAATTATAAGTTATAGCTGTCATATTGCCTTTGCCTTTCCTGTGCTGGTTTCCACGTCTTAGTCACCTGCGCGTTCCCGACAGGAAAACGACTAGTGTACGCGCCCGGCCTCCCTGCTAACCCCCTCCACTATCCGGAAAGTGGTCATGTCTGTCACTTGTGTAGGATTGTTTTAGTGGCGTTATGTGCGTATAGTGCAGGGGGAATGGGGGCCGTTTTACATAGGTAGGGGAGATGTGTAAGTTACGGAAGCAGTGTAATTATAAGTTGCAAATTGTGACCGCTCGGTGCCGTCTTTTTGGTGTGGGTGATCGGGGATTGCGGAAAGGGAATTAATGTGTTTTGGGGCTTTGGCCGAAGGAGCTTTCGAACTCTATGCGCGGGAGCTAACCCCAGAGCTGCCAAGGCCGTACTTTTGGACCCATTATTTCAATTGTATAAGGGGACCCAGGAAGTGGTAAACTTCATAATATCCTTTCCAGAGTGAGTCCAGAAAGATTTCCAACGTGAGATGATGGATTGGAAAAAAAAGTAGTGTTCACAGTTAACTTCGCACAACAATGCAATTTCTCTGTGACCTGCCCAAGAAATGCAACAGAATCCTCAAGCTGGTAGTTTGGTTAATGAGCTCCCAACGACAACAATGGGTGTGCAAAAATGGTGTTTTCATATGCTCTGCGAAGTGTTCTGTGATTGTGCACGTTTTTTTTTTTTTGTTTTTTTTTTTGGTTAAAGACTTTTATTGAGCAATCAAATAAAAATTACAGAGATGGGCCCACAACCACACGGGCTGGCCGCTAATAGCAACGCACAACATAAGAAGCAAACGATCACTTTCGTGGCCAGGCACAAAGCATATACCAATTATTGCTTAAAGCATAGGACAGAACATAATAATTTTCTGTATTAATCATAAAAACAACGAACTCTAAACAAGGCGAATGCACATTAATGAAGTCAGCCCAAAAGGCGGAGGGGAGAGACACCAATCAGGAAGACAAAAGCAAATCAATGGGACTCGGCAAGGCCGGGGGGGGGGGGCAGCGGGGAGGGCAGGAAAATCCTAAAATAACATGAAAATTTTTTCGGGAACGTCAGCCTAGGGAGATAGGGTAACATCGGGAGTGTCAACCAAGGGAGGGGTACAAATATCTCCACGATATGCATTCCACTGACCCCAAATCTTCGTCCACGCCCTGGGTCTGCCCCTAGCCACATAGACGGTCTTCTCTCGGAACATGGACCAGTCCATGTTATCCTCCCACACCGAGACTTCGGGCGGTCTGGATGCGCCCCAGAGTTGCGCAACGTCCCGCTTCGCGACCATGTATCCCAAGGTCGCCCATCTGGTCTGGGCCACAGAATAGTCGGTGGGTTCCCACACGTTCAACAGGCATCGTCGGGCCTCAGGCCGCAGGGTAATACCAGTCACAACAGTCATCACCGCAAGCACATCAATCCAGTAGGCTGCTACCACCGGGCATTCCCAAAGAATATGCAGAAATGTAGCACTCATCCCACAACCACGCTTGCATAAGCCATCTGGGGAAAAACCCATCACAACCAGACGCGGACCAGTTACATACACCCGGTGGAGGATCTTAAGTTGAACCAAACGGAGACGGGCGGGGATGGCGACCTCTTTCGGAGAAGAGAGTGCCGACTGCCAATCCTCGTCATCCAAGTCCAATCCGTCACCGACCCAAACCTCCCTAAGTCGGACCAATAAATCAGCGCGATTATTAATCAGTTTCTTGTAAATAAGGGAGATAGTGCTATCGGGCAGGTGTCCATCCAGTATGCGATCCTCAAGGGGGGGAGGACTCGGGCAGGGTCACATCAGGAGTCAGAACTGAGGTCAGGGCATGCCGGACCTGCAAATACCGAAAAAACTCTCTATCACTCAAGTCATATTCTGCCTTAAGGGCCTGGAAAGACTTCACTCTACCTTTCACACAGACATCACCCACTTTACATATACCAATCATATCCCAGCGGTCAAAGCCCTTAGTAGACCAGAGACACCCCAAACGTTCAGAAGCATAAAGCGGAGTCGCCATTGTCAGTCGGTTCTCCCATCCCAAACTCACATTCGCGGCGTGCCACACATTGACTGCGGTCCTGGACGGGCCCACAAGATGGCGCCCGGCCGATCTGGAATAAAGCGCTCTATTAAAATCCCCTCCCGGCAGCTGGAGTCTATCCATCTCAAAGGCCGGATCTCGACCCGGGGAATACATTGCGTGGTTAATGGCAGACAGCTGGGAAGCCCAATAATATCTCTTGATATTGGGGAGCGCCATGCCCCCGTCATACCAAGGGATGGTAAGTTTCGCAAGGGCGATACGTGGACGCCCGTCCCAGATCAGTTGCCTTTGAATACTCTCGATCTCTCGGAAATAGGTAGCGGGAATGTCGTCAAAAGAATTTTGAAGCGCGTAGAGGAATCGCGGCAAAGACATCATTTTAAAAAGGGCAGCCCTGCCCAGAGGAGACAGGGGTAGCTTACGCCAACGGGCCACATCCAGTCGCAGTCTAAGAAGCGGGGGGGGGAGGTTACGCTCGAACCGGAGCGAGGAGTCCAGCGTAATAAAGATCCCCAAATACTTGAAGCCAGATTGGACAACCTGGACAGGAAACCTGTCCGGTAATGGGGGCAAAACACCCGAGAGAACATACACACAGGACTTAGCCCAATTAATAACCAGACCCGAGTTAGCACCAAACGAAGTAAGAACGTCAAATAAGACATTTAAAGATTTACGCGGGGAAGTAAGATACAGAAGAATGTCATCCGCGTAAAGCGAGACGCGGTCTTCAAAATCCGGTGACCAACGGATCCCTTTGAGTGAAGGTTCCCATCGAAGCCACGCAGCCAACGGTTCCAGAGCAAGCGCGAAAAGCAACGGAGACAAGGGGCACCCCTGACGGGTCCCCCTACCAAGACAGAAGGGGACAGAAACCCGACCGTTCACCACTACCTGTGCCAAGGGTTCGGCGTATAACAACTTCACCCAACCAATAAACTCAGGTCCAAAACCAAATTTCTCAAGAGCTGCCCAAAGATAGGGCCACTCTACCGTGTCAAAGGCCATCGAGGCGTCAAGCGAAGCCAAAATGGCCGGCTCCGTCAGAAGCCCCGCCCTCGCAACAGCTCCGTGGAGACGACGTAGGTTAAGAGCCGTGTTGCGATGCGGGATAAATCCGGATTGATCCGGATGAACCAAGCCACTAATGACCGTCAAGAGGCGGGTAGCCAGGAGCTTAGCCAGGACTTTGGGTTCAACATTCAACAGGGAAATGGGCCTGTAAGACTAACAAAGGTCCCGAGGTTTACCTTCTTTGGGGATAACAACTATCGTAGCCAGACGCTGATCATATGGGAGAATACCCCGTTCGCGGGATTCCAAAAACATGGTGCGAAGATAGGGCGCCACCCTGTCAGGACTTAGCTTGTACAATTCAATTGGCAATCCATTCGGGCCCAAAGCTTTGCCCGAACGGAGTGAGCGAATGGCCGTCGCTATCTCGTCCGTAGTAAAAGGGGACTCCAAAGAGACTCGGTCTAAATCGGAAACACTGGGCAGAGCTATATCACGCAACAAAAGGCGAGAGTCATCAACATCCCGTTCAGACACAGGGGTATAAACCACACGAAAATAATCCGCAAAACATTCAACTATTCCAACCGGGTCTGTCACTCTCACACCGTTCGAAGTCTGAATCACAGGCACCACACGATTCGCCCTCTCCTTCTTATGCAACCATGCCAATAATTTACCCGCTTTGTCCCCCACATCATACAAACGACCCTGTTGCTCCCGAAACATCAGTTTAGTCGCATCTGTGACCAAAGACTTATAAGCAAATTGTTTCAGACCCAGGGCGTGGAGTTTATCAGATGTAACATCCGATTCTAGGTCAGCCTCTATCTCAGCAATCTCCCTCTCAAGGTCCACCACCTCCCGATTCCTCGCCTTTTTGGATTCAGTAATAAGGGAAAGGGCCTGCCCGCGAATCACCGTCTTAAAGGCCTCCCACAGGGATACCGCAGAGGAGACGGAACCCTCGTTGTCTAAAAAATAATTGTCCAAAGACTTAATCAAGAGATTGCGGGTCTCGGGGGAGGTGAGGTACCATGGGTTGATAGGAGCCACCCGGCCCGCCGCCCCCACCCCCACCTCAAAACAAAGCCAGAGCGGAGAATGATCAGAGATGCCCCGGGGGAGGTGTCTAATCTCACGAACCGCCGGCGACTGCGCTGCAGGCATCAGGAAATAATCCAGTCTAGACAGACTCCCATGGGCCCCAGAGTGGAAAGTGTATTGAAGCTGAGTAGGATGCATAAGCCTCCAGCAATCCACCAAGCCGAACGTATCCAGAAACCCACCCAGCCACTGTTGGGCCAAAGGGGTGTCCCTTGGGGGGTGACTATCATGTAGACCGGAGAACACAGAATTAAAGTCACCTGCTATGAAGAGAGTACTATCGGGGAAGGTCAACAACACACGGCCCAAATCGGAAAAGGTAGAGGTCTGTAGACCGGGGGGCACATAAACGGCAAACAAGGAAAGGGTCCGACCCTCATAGCGACCCACGAGGACGGCATAACGCCCCCGATCATCAAGGATCACATCATCAATAGCTAGGGGGAGGGAAGCCCGAACAAGGATACCCACCCCCCTGGAACCCGTGGTAAACCCCGAATGTGCGGCGAGGCGATAGCCCCACCTATTCATTGCACGACATGTATTGCCCACTAAATGAGTCTCCTGTAGAAAAACAATATCTGGAGACAAACGTCGTAGACATCGCAACACCACACCCTGCTTAATACGATCCCCCAGACCATTAACATTCCACGAAATAAACCTCAACCCGCTACCCCCCATCCCACACAGCAACGCCGCAACCCCCCTCCAATGAGCATGACATCAAAAACATCATTAGCAAAATAGAATCGCCTTGAGGACACAACACACAAACATCAAACTTCCCATCCACCCACCCCCCAACAATAAAGGAAACACCCCTGCACCCCTGCAAGAAGCTAAAAAGCCACCCCAATATGCAGTGTGCCTGTCGCCCAAGAACCCCCATTCTACAAAAAGACCCCGGAGGAGGAAAGGCTCTGGCCCACCCGCCACCCCAACAAGATAAATAACAAGGAAAACACACAGATAGTAGAGGCACTTAGGCATAGAATCCCAGAAGAAGTTACTTTACACGAGGACCCGGGCATAGACAAATGGTTCAGCTCTCCACACCACCCTCAGCACCACCCGGGTGGGCGGCGGACTCAGCCGCAGGAGGTCGGTCCGGCAGAGAGTCCAGCCAGTCATTCACAGAGTCAGGCCGATCAAAGAAAAAGGTTCGGTCATTGTACTCAACTCGCAGCCTGGTCGGAAAAAGCATAGCGTAGCGCAATCCCATGTCCCGGAGACGCTTCTTGACTCCACGGAAGCCCATACGCTGTTTCTGCACCTGTTGAGAAAAGTCCGGATAAAAGTTCACCGTGGCGTTCTCAAAGGCCACCGGGCCCTTCACACGTGATGCCTGCAGGATAGCGTCCCGATCCCTATAGTGGAAGAGTTTCGCAACAATAGGCCTCGGCGGGGCGCCTGGCTTACCCTGGCCTCCCGGAACACGATGGGCACGCTCCACTGCGAAGAATTTACTCAGCCCAGACGGAGAAAGGTAGTTCTGGATCAGGTCCTCGACCAGGAGATCAACAGAGTGCGGTTCTGGATTCTCCGGAACGCCAACCACACGCACATTACAGCAATGTGCCCTGTTCTCAAAGTCCTCCAAGCGCCGGGTCATGAAATCGTTCACCCTACGGAGGTTGCCAATCTCCGTCTGTATCTCCGAGACGTCTGCCGTGAGGCTGGATGATTTGAGATCCAATGACTTCACCTTCTCATTGGTTTTAGATAGGTCGGCCCGAATCAAGTTCACATCAATGGCCACTGTGTCGATTTTGTGGGCCAAAGCTTCATATTGTTGGCCTATCGTTTCCTTCATGCCAGAAATGGCGCCCATGATGTCCTGCAAGGACGGTTCCGTTGATGCGTCCACAATGTGGTCAACCGCACTTGGGCCAGGCAGGGCGGCTCCGGGGGACCCCTTCGCATGGGTGTAGCGGTCCATAACGTTAGACTGGACCGGGCCCCCACGCAGGGGCGTCTTGGTCTTTCGTGTCTCTCGGTCCCCTCTGCCCGCCATGTCGGAAACCACGTCACCAGGAGACTCACTCGACCCGATGGAAATGGCCACAGGAAAGCAGGGCGTCGGGACCAAAAGGCAGCTGCAAGGGTACCACTAGGAGAGGACCAGCCTGAAAGGAGAATAAGCCAGCCAAAGGCCCGACAGCCGTCTAGTGCGCCGGACCCAGCCCAGGCCAGACTCCCCTGCCAGATGTCTCAGTCTGAGGCAGAATCGAAACCGAAACTTAAGAGGGGGACCCACAAGTCCAATCCCCCTGCCGCTGTTGTTCAACTCTGAGACGGCCGGAGAGCCTCACCCAGTCCCGGGCGCACTGCAAGGGCGGACCCCGAAAGTTCAAATCGCCGTATCTTCGGCGCCCCGGGTCCAAATCAAATTCCAAAAATCCCAGGAAGATCAGCCCAGCGTCCTCTACATAGATCCTCGTGAAGAATCAGGATATGTTCAGGATATCATGCCGGGAGTGGCGGGGGTCCGGAGAGCGCTGTGCTCACGCGGCCATCACGGATGCCCGCCAAGCTCCTCCCCCGTGTTTTTTTATTTTAATAAGATTTGTTTCTCAGCTCGTAGAATTAAGGGTCATGTTGCCGTAAAAGTATTGCTTATGCTGGTTCTTTCCGTAGTGTCCTATGACCTATTGACGGTGGAAATATAACCTCTGTCCCATGCTTGTTTGACCTCTTCTAGGTGTTGAGAATACTCGGCCTCCAGGTCACCTTATATCTGCAGTGCACTCGCAGCCCCATGGCTCTGCTTGCTCCCCTGCCCCCTGCCCCCTGGCTGTGCTTGCTCCCCTGCCCCCTGGCTGTGCTTGCTCCCCTGCCCCCTGGCTGTGCTTGCTCCCCTGCCCCCTGGCTGTGCTTGCTCCCCTGCCCCCTGCCAGTGCTTGCTCCCCTGGCTGTGCTTGCTCGCCTGCCCCCTGGTTCTCCTGCCCCCTCGCTGTGCTTGATCTCCTGCCCCATTTGCTGTGCTTGCTCCCCTGCCCCCTGGCTGTGCTTGCTCCCCTGCCCCCTGGTTCTTCTGCCCCCTCGCTGTGCTTGCTCTCCTGCCCCCTCGCTGTGCTTGCTCTCCTGCCCCCTCGCTGTGCTTGCTCTCCTGTGTGTGTGGCTCTGGGTGTGTATGTGGCTCTGGGTGTGTATTGCTCCCCTGCCCCCTGGTTCTCCTGCCCCCTATCTGTGCTTGTTCTCCTGCCTCCTAGCTGTGCTTGTTCTCCTGCCCCCTGGCTTTGCTTGTTCTCCTGCCCCCTGGCTGTGCTTGTTCTCCTGCCCCCTGGCTGTGCTTGTTCTCCTGCCCCCTGGCTGTGCTTGTTCTCCTGCCCCCTGGCTGTGCTTGTTCTCCTGCCCCCTGGCTGTGCTTGTTCTCCTGCCCCCTGGCTGTGCTTGTTCTCCTGCCCCCTGGCTGTGCTTGCTCCCCTGCCCCCTGGCTGTGCTTGCTCCCCTGCCCCCTGGCTGTGCTTGCTCCCCTTCCCCCTGGCTGTGCTTGCTCCCCTGCCCCCTGGCTGTGCTTGCTCTCCTGCCCCCTGGCTGTGCTTGCTCTCCTGCCCCCTGGCTGTGCTTGCTCTCCTGCCCCCTGGCTGTGCTTGCTCTCCTGTGTGTGTGTTTGTGGCTCTGGGTGTGTATGTGGCTCTGGGTGTATATGTGGCTGGGTGTGTATTGCTCCCCTGCCCCCCGGCTGTGCTTGCTCCCCTGCCCCCCGGCTGTGCTTGCTCCCCTGCCCCCCGGCTGTGCTTGCTCCCCTGCCCCCCGGCTGTGCTTGCTCCCCTGCCCCCCGGCTGTGCTTGCTCCCCTGCCTGCCCCCTGGCTGTGCTTGCTCCCCTGCCTGCCCCCTGGCTGTGCTTGCTCCCCTGCCTGCCCCCTGGCTGTGCTTGCTCCCCTGCCTGCCCCCTGGCTGTGCTTGCTCCCCTGCCTGCCCCCTGGCTGTGCTTGCTCCCCTGCCTGCCCCCTGGCTGTGCTTGCTCCCCTGCCTGCCCCCTGGCTGTGCTTGCTCCCCTGCCTGCCCCCTGGCTGTGCTTGCTCCCCTGCCTGCCCCCTGGCTGTGCTTGCTCCCCTGCCTGCCCCCTGGCTGTGCTTGCTCCCCTGCCTGCCCCCTGGCTGTGCTTGCTCCCCTGCCTGCCCCCTGGCTGTGCTTGCTCCCCTGCCTGCCCCCTGGCTGTGCTTGCTCCCCTGCCTGCCCCCTGGCTGTGCTTGCTCCCCTGCCTGCCCCCTGGCTGTGCTTGCTCCCCTGCCTGCCCCCTGGCTGTGCTTGCTCCCCTGCCTGCCCCCTGGCTGTGCTTGCTCCCCTGCCTGCCCCCTGGCTGTGCTTGGTCTCCTGCCCGCCCCCTGGCTGTGCTTGGTCTCCTGCCCGCCCCCTGGCTGTGCTTGGTCTCCTGCCCGCCCCCTGGCTGTGCTTGGTCTCCTGCCCGCCCCCTGGCTGTGCTTGGTCTCCTGTGTGTGTATGTGGCTCTGGGTGTGTGTAAATGCAATAGGTCATACATTTGCAAGCGGTTAAGCAATTGGCATTATAAACGACAATGCCATTTATTTATGATTTAAAAAAAAAAAAGAGTCATGAGCAATGCCAATAGCTCTACCTTTAATAATGCCGAGACCATTGCATTGTAAATGCTTGCTTGTCCTTAGTTGGGACCGAAAGGATGTTTCATTTTCTTGAGGGAGTAAAGGCGGATGTTTGCAGGTTTGTTACAGTATTAATAAAAAGAATTATTGAGGAAATCAGGTTGTGGTGTAACTCATAAATTTGACTCTGGAGAGCAGTGCACGATGAAAATCTTTCAATATTGATTAGATTATATAGAGAGAGGCTCAATTTATTGTGTCGCCGGCTATTGTAGTGTAAGCACCAGGCTATCGGTGAGAGTTGTTTTGTGGTAGTCCGTGCTATATAAATATTGGTGGTTGTAAAGATCGCTTCTTCTATCAGTGAACTTAAAGAATCAGATGTTGAACAGAGTAGTCTAAAAAAAAACCTGGAACGACATTTCTGTCTGTTCAGAGTTGTTGGACTTTGTCCTTTCTGCAGGGTACTCCCCAGACCTTTTGCCTCCACTCCACCTATTTTTTATTTTATTTGTTTTTGTTGGCCATAGGACTGTGCACTTGACCACTGCTAACCAGTGCTTAAAGGGCTTGTGCGCACTCTCTAAAAGATGGTAAAATTGTCTTATACCCAATTGGCATCTTTAATATACTTGTATGTCCCTAGTAAATTGGCACTACCTGGCCCAGTGCCTGTAAATTAAGGTGTTCCTAGTGTTTTACCCTTAGCTGCGCAATTTTGTCTTTCAACAAGACTAAATTACTACCTTTCAACAATTTCTAAAAACAATTGGGAGACTGTATAACTTTCCCCAAGGTATTTCAGGACTGGAGTTTGAATACTAAATAAGCCTCCTAGAATCTTTGGGGCAAAGTTGCCCTTTCCCTAAATATTCGAGTACTGGAGTTAGAATAGTATTTTTGACCTTGCAGTGTCCGCCACACCCATAGCTGCCCTGATCGCAGTTCAGGGCAAGAAATGTAAACAAGTGTGAATTATATACTACTAGTGGGCCTGCAGCACTCATTGTACCACCCACTTAAATAACGCTTTAAACATGTCTCCGGTCCGCCATTACAGCTTGTGTGTGCAGCTTTTAAACTCATTTCGAGCTGGCAAAATACACTTTTTGCCGGACCCAAAACTTCCTTTTTAATATACGTGTCATCCCTGGGGCAGGGACTAGACAGAGGGCAGGATGTGGTGCATTTTAAAAAGTTGGATATGACCTTAAAAAAAATTCATGTTTTGGTATTGAAAAACTTCAATTTTTTCACTACTACACGGCCTACCTCTCCCATAGAATGATAAGTGATAACTTCCAGACAAGAGAAGGTAACCAGTTCATGTTTGGTGTCTTTGGAATTCTCTCATGGTTAAGTCAGATTTTAAATTTACAATTTTGAAAATGCCACTTTTAGAAATTTGGCATTTTCCTGCCATAGCCATTTAGTGCAAGCAACCAATATTTGGGTCCATGACTGAATGTAGCTGATAGTTGGGCTTTGTGTATTCCTCCTAGATTGCTGGACACAATAGAAAGCTTAGGTGTACCTGGATAGGCCATCACTTGTAAGATGGAAGGGCGGAGCTTGGCACAGCCCTACTTACACTTGAATAGGCCGTGTCCTGCTTCCACACAAAGGGCTGCATACCCACTATGGTTAGTCTGGAGCCAGGGCAAGGATGGTAGGAACCTGTGCACTTAAAAGGGAAACTTCTAGAAGCTTCTCCCACTTCAAAGGAAGGCCCAGGGATAAATATTGGAACCCAGACATCAACTCTTTACTGCACTTCTGGTCCTGTGGATACTCTGCCAGGAAGGACAGCTGTGCTGTGGAAAGGACTTTTACTCTGCTGGACTGATGCGCTAAACGTCTGCTGTCGTGCGCTGCCAACCAGCTGCCTTCTTGCCTGCGTGAGAAAGGCTGGACCTTGCAACTGTTGAAACCAGGGCCCCCAAGTGGCTCCAAGGGCTAGTTGGCTGGCCTTCTGACTAGCCTCGGGGACAGAAGACTCTAACCACCTTGAACCCATCACCTGGACTCTGCCATTCGCAAGTCTTACCATGCCATGTGGTTCCAACCCAGTCCTGGAAACAACAATGGGAGCACACTGCTAGCCTCTCCTCCGGATCGCCCCTCTGCATTCTGGTATATGCAGTGCGTGTAACTTGAAGAATTTGGGAAAAAGTTTGTGAGTGTTTCACCAAATTTGGTGCAAGTAAGTACTTGATATTTCCAGAATCTCTAGACACGAGACATGACTCGTGTTCCGGGATAGTATCCCTCATCAGTAGAGAAAAGTTCTGGGGTGGTTGAGAAGGCCGCCAAACAACCGTCACAGACTTCGTTGCCTCTTAGGCGCACAGGTGCATCTCCAAAAGCTCGTCAGCTTAGGGGGCTCACGGGAGCGCTTTTAACAGGAAACAACAATGGGAGCACACTGCTAGCCTCTCCTCCGGATCGCCCCTCTGCATTCTGGTATATGCAGTGCGTGTAACTTGAAGAATTTGGGAAAAAGTTCCACCAGGGCCCCCAAGTGGCTCCAAGGGCTAGTTGGCTGGCCTTCTGACTAGCCTCGGGGACAGAAGTCTCTAACCACCTTGAACCCATCACCTGGACTCTGCCATTCGCAAGTCTTACCATGCCATGTGGTTCCAACCCAGTCCTGGACCCTTGCAAGTGGGCCTAGAGGTTCTCTGCCAGACCATCTCTGGATCCAGCACAACCGACACATCTGCTGTTTGGTGCAACTCCATTAGAAATCTGACTCTAGTCTGTGACTGAATCCTCAAGACCAAGACTCCAGTGCACTGTCACTACCATCAACTGACTCCCAACAATCCTCCAAGTCATTGGTGAAGAAGGCATCTTTGAAAACAGAAAGCATAGCTCAGTGATGGGCTCATCCAAAAAAAGTATTATACTGCCACTATCTGCTATTAAAGGCTATTTGCCAAGTGTGCTCTAGCAAGAGTCGTCCAAGAATAGGTCTATGAAAGAAGTCAAGGAACTAGTCACCTGGTAAACATCCCAGTGAAGGATGCAGGGATGAGGGTGGGAGAAGGGCAACCAAGGAGAACCAAAAACTTCACAACCTGAAGGGCGTAACACTTAATGTAATTTCTTTAAAGCAGTTTCTTTCTCAATGCCATCAACTAACAGCTCTCTACACCGCTAATACTATTGAAATTTTACAATAAATTAGGTGGGACAGTATCATTCTGCCACGTCCCCCTAATACACAGGTTCTCTGGATCCAGCACAACCAACACATCTGCTGTTTGGTGCAGTCCCAAGTAGAACTAACACCGCTGCTGCAAGGCTTCTTCCAGCTCAAAGACTGCATCGACCTTGCATCTTGCATCAGAACTGCCGCTGTGCAAAGCTTCATCGATGCAGGCCCTCGCATCGCAAATCTCTTGTCTGTGGCAACCTCGAAGATGCAGGTCCTTCTCTTCGCAGATTCGCAGCTGTTTGGAACCAACACATTGCCTCAACTGCATAATACATCTCCGATGCCGGACTGGGCATTGTCGGCCCTCGCTGACCAGGATCCTCCATGACGAAGCAGCAGCTGGCATCTCTGCTTTGGAGATCTTCAGAACTGATGCACAGTGCTGTTCGGATGTTAGTGCTGCATACTACGGTTTCTTGGAGAACCTTCGGCGCTTCTATATCCCGTTACCAAAAGGCTCTAACGGACCTGCAAGTGTATTGCTTTTGTAATTCTGCCATAGTGACAAAAACTTACAGATGAAAACGTTGCCACAAATAGGTGGGGTCTTTTCCTACTCACTTTTCATATTTCAATAGTTAGTTTCTTTAGATCAATCTTGAGGAATCATCACAAATGACCCCTTGCGGAATTCAGAATATTTCCTACTAATCAGAAATGTATAGCTTTCTGGCATCACTCATGTCTTTCACACCTGCTTCCATCACAAACTGCAAGTAGGCTGAAAGCACAAAAATTAGGACAAACGGGCTGCCTCTTAGAAAAATGCCCAAACTGTGTTTTAAAACAAACAATGTATTGGATACAGCTCTGCATGTTCCTGAAAGCTGGGAAATGGTAATTTAAAGGCAGCAAATCTTTTGAAATGTAGCCATTTGTGGTTTTTTTTTTTTGTATTTATTTTTTTAACTAGAACTCCGTGGGTACCTTTTAGAATGCCCAAGATGTTTGGAGGAAAAAAGATTAAAATTTGGCATGGATACCTTTTTTATATGTACAAAATGTTTTGGGGCGTGGGGGCTTAAGCGCAACTACCCCTAATAGCCATAAAAGCGCTTTGCACTCGATTGGAAAAGTCTAAGTAGTAGTAAATATATATACATTTTATAGATGTTTAATTTATTTTCAGTTAACGTATTAAACTTTTTTGTTAGTCATACTTTTTTATCTGTAATTTTAATAGAATTTGGTAGTTGTTTTAGAGTTGCATGCCACAGACATGAATAATATTTAATTCCCCATGTGTGTTTGGCCTTGGTATGTGCCTTGAAAAGGAGAAATGCTTAACTTTGGTTCATGAGGGCTGAAGCCATGTATGTCTGTGTGAGAATATTATACGAACTGGATTAAAGAGAATGGTTTACATGTTTTCTAGTTACTCGCAGAATTTAGCATAGATGCTGCGTTTATGGAGGGTTAGAGTTGGGCAACCCGTTCTACAACCAGGATGTTGTGTAGATGGAGCAGTTTTTGCGTTCGATTGTAACTGAAATTTGTTCTGATGCACTTTAAAATTGATTTACTTTGTCTGTTTTTGGCACGTTTTGCCATCTGAAAAGAGCAATGCCAAGGCACCTTAATTTCTCTTTAAATAGCGAAATTTCCACTTAGCCTGCTAGAAGTAATTTGTGCCCGAGATGTTCTTGATAGCAGGACTTTCGGTTATGGAAAATGGTATTCCTTTTATACTACCCAGCCTTGGAGTCAATTACCAATCTCTTGTGGAAACCTTAATGTGGTATTCTCCGTGCTTGATAAACCGATTGAAGCTAAAAATTGTTGCAGTGAAGATAAGAGCATTGTGGTCATGAGGCAAAGATGCTGAGTAAGTGTGGTACATTTCCCCATGCTAATGAGTTTGTTTTTAACTACAAAAAGTATTCCTCAGTTAGCATCTCCTATTAGTGCCTAAAGTTGTTGGACTGTTAGTTTGTGAAGGAGATACTAGTGGTAGTTTCTGGTTTGGTAGAGTCCTCATGAGCCAGGCTCTAAAAATGTGGTCCCTTTTGTAGCCTCTTGCCTAGTACTGTTTACTGTTGAATGTTCTGCTTTAGCAAGAAAGCCTATGTATAAATGCATGGGTGATTCTCTTAAAATGCTATTATTAGCAGGACCTTTTGTGAAAACAATCCTTTTCAGCTTTGGCTCCAAACTCTGTGCAAATATTACTTGCTTGACAAATATTTCACTTACAGTAGGCTGTCCCGCATAGCATCTTTATTTATGGAGTCATTTTAATGTATGTTGGCTGACAGTGGTGGCAATTAAAATGTGGGGTGCTTGGTTTATGACTACCTGTATCGTTGCTGTCTGTCTGCACAAGCCGTGCTGAAATGTAAGTGAAAAAGCAGACTAACATTGATCTAAACTCCAATAATAAAGTTATCACATTTAGCATCTTCAACTTCATCTGAAACGGTTGCATGCACGATTGTCTGACTTAGCTTAAGGATGGCATGTTCATGTCATCCCAAATAATCAATACAAATTATGTTTAACATATTGATCTGATGAAAGTTGAACTGATTGACCACATCACGTTGCAGCACTTCACTGTTGTATTTCTCAGAATGAAAACCTTGACGCTTTTTTCAGAGCGACTGAAAGACTAGGTGAAATGCCTGCATTGGTCTGAAGAAATTGCTTACTTTGCCTATGCAAGAACCTCAACTGGCCTTACCGTTTCCTTCTATGCAATGCTCTATACTCCTATTACCCACTGTGTCTGATGCCTTCGAGGCCTTTTGGGCCTGCTTGCAGATGAGTGAGAATCTGCAAGTTTAGTTAAGGGCAGGCCCCTTCCAAGAAAGAAGCAGCCATAACATGCAAAGACCTGTCATTAAACGACCTTGCATCCATTATTAGTGGGGAAAAGCATCTTCCGCTGGCTGTAGATATTGTTTTTTATTTTCTGTTTTTTCCTTATTATGATTAGTATTTTGGAGCTCTTTAAGCCGTAGTTGCATGAACCAGAGAGATCTGCTGCACTGGTCTAGTTGAGATTTTGAAGAAACCTCCAAGAGACCTGGAAATCGAGCATCTACTTTACTCGGGGCTCACTAAATAATGAGGAATTGCTGGAGGGATTGGAAATTCTGGTTCTAGTTTCCATACCAAACTCACCCTACCCTGGATTAGAAGGTAAAGCGCGTTCACAGGATCTGGCACTATTATCCTCAAACATACATGAGGTAATGTGCCCTTAACTGAGCCAAAATTCGCAATAAAACCTGTAGCAACTAAATCGTCTTGAAACATGGTACACGTTATAAACCATGAAGGTTTACTAAAAGTTTTGAAGTTCATTAAAGAAGGCAAAATATGGTTAATCATTATAGAGAATTGGTATGATTTTTAGTTAAATACAGAATTAATTAAAATTCTAAGTCATGGGCATGAGGCAAACTGGCTTGGGTCTGCACTGTCCGAATCAAGAGATTGACTCTAGCTTTCCTCAAGGTGTGGAAAAATAAAAAATGGAGTTTGGCCTAGTTCAGACCTTGATTGGCCAATGCTAAGAAAAAAAATGGTTCTATAAAGTGCAGTATTTTCATATTTTAGTGGAAAATATTCGTCGGTAAGCAATAACTTTTAATCAGAAAATCTTACCTCTGATTAATCCTCATCCTAATGTACAATATTTACAATACAGTCTCCATCAATTTATTGTGCCCCAATTCTCCCAATATCTTCATATCATCATAGGGATATATTTTAAGGGTCTCCATCTCCGTTCAGTCATTTCACTTCCTTTTCCTTGAAGATGTTTGACAATTTTTTTCAAACCCACAAAAGACATACCCTTTGAAAACAATTCTAAGAATATCAGCAAAAGAATGAGGACAATTATACAGAGTAAAAACATTGATTAGTGGAGTTAAAATCCTTGGTAGCATGCTCCACCTATTTTATCCTATCATTCATCAACCTTTGCAAATCCCTTTCCAATCTCTTAGCTACATACCAACTGATTCTTACAACCTGTGCTCAAGAACGTTTGCCTCATGCAAAAATATGATATTACCAATGTTAACCATTAATCTGCTTGCTATTATCAGGTATGTAAGTACAGAATTGTTGTATCCTTAAAACGCAACAGACTCTGCCCTTCTTTGCAAGTAGAATGTGTAAGCGAGACTCATAATCTGCATGCATTGCCAATAACTCTGGTTATTGCACCAACCGTGTTAGAAGCCAGTCGATCCACTAATGTAAACAGCTGTCTAATTTTTATATGTTTAAAAGCCACAACAGGGGTATCGAGATACCAAACACACCCTTTAGAATTTGCCCAAAACCACATTTCACTCTAGTGGGTTTCATAACTCTTTCTCCATTCATGTGATAAACATAAGGAAACGCTGAAGCAAGTTAGCAGCCTTCCGCTCAATTACATGGGAGATTAAAATAAGTTGTTTTAACACAAACCTATGCCATTACTCTAAATATTGGTTTCTCTAAAGTCAAAATTCAACATCACCCATATAACTTTGATCACATTTAGTCTTGCCAACCATTTCTGAAGGCTATTTGCTTCGAGATGTTCCACTCACCCAAAAACACTCCTTTTCTCATGTGCTCTGTTATCAGCTTAGGATGCATCCTTGATTTGTTAACAAAATCATTTCTTATTCCTCTTCTTGCAAATTAATCTTTTGCATCTTCTCAATTCCTGATAGTTTTCACACGACTCATTATATTCTTTAATAAACTCACTTTCTTCACCACTCAATTTACATACACTTATTCAAATCATATTAGATCTTAAATCAGATTCCAATTGCATAATGAATCTCATACTTGGATATGGATTTAAGATTCCCTGTTTCAGGAAGATCTCCGAAGGAAATAAGTTTGTGAGGTAGGGTGTCAGAAATGTTTTATCATGATGAATGTTGACTAAACTATTACACAGTAAAGAAGTCCGCTGCATGAGGGCGTGGCCAGCAACATGGCTGGCTAGTTGTGTCCGCTGGAGCTCCGTTGGCACAACATTTATCCTGTGCACAATCCTACCTTCTTTGCCACCATCCACAGCCAGTTCTCGATGCTCTTCAACCCCTACATTCCAGGAGTGGGTCCAAAGAGGCTCTGTTGGTGCTGAATGCTATAAGATAGCAAAAAGAAGAAACGGCCTGGCACGGAGAGACGTGACCATGCAAGCCGGCATGTGAGACGCGCCACACTGTAAGCACAATCCCTTGCCGGGGGACGTGTTGGTGCTACACCCTGCTACACATCTGCCACGGGGAGTGCAAGCGAGAGAGGCGGCTCACGTAACTGGAGCTTCGTCCACATGGAGTTGCGAGCCGGTTCTGGAGCAGAATCGAGCGGCAGCCCTCACCCAGCTGAGCCGATGACAAGGCCGCTGGGTAAGTGACGACCTGGAGACCCCCGCCCTGTGAGGGCGAGTCGTCTTTCAGTGGCGATGGGGCCACTGGTGGAGGTCGGCGGTGGCTGGGAGGAGCGGCCTCGCTGAGAGGGTCGCTGAAGTCCGGTTCCGGACTGTGCACACATTGAAGATCCGGGGGAGGCACCCTGCTCGACGCTGGCGCCGTTCTCTGTGAGGGTGACGACATGGGCGACCAACCTGACCCCTAGCCCCGGAGAGATAAAGACCACACATGCACAGATCGGGGGGGGGGGTGAGAGATTCAGACCCCCCAGAGAACCAGGGACTAACCCGGGTGCAGGTATGAGAGACTGCGCTCTGGAAGAGGGGCGGATTAAAAGCACGGAAAACCCAGAGGTGTGCGTAGCCTGGGGATTACTAGCTTAAGTGCATTGACTGAAAGGGCCAAAGACCGGCCCCAGTGACGAGAGATACAAGAAATACAGGCCTAACACACACATGCTAGAAGCAGCTATATGTTGAATGGGCAGGGGTGAGGGGAGTCGTGTCCTCCCGCTGAGTAGTGGATGAAACCCACAACAGGTGGAGCCCCAGAAATCACACCAATGGCTAAGCGAACCCCGGCTGGGGGAAGGGAGTTTGTCTATCACCCCTCGTGCCGTGAAGTGCTGACAAGAGTAACTTTGTGTAGACACTGAATAAAGGACTGAATTCTACATGTGCAGCAGTGCAAGAGATGATCTTATGATCAACATCCTAGTGCAGAGGTCTGAAACGCTGAGAACTGGGGAAAAGAAGGGAAAGATAACCATATCAATTGATCTACCATTCTCGACAGTCTGAAGACGCTGTGATGGCATCGCAGTTGAACCGTTAAAGGGCACAGATGGCATACCAGAACACCCAGCTGAAGACCATCTGGGGATAGCAGGAAACAATTATTGACTCATTGAAAGACTTAACTCTGCCACCAAGATAATGGCGAGAGACAAGGAACCAAAAACCCAGAAGCAGAGCAAAATGGATAAATACACAAAAGATCTCCCGCCACCGATAGAAACTTAAGGGGACTCCCTGGGACCACCAGATAACTCAGCCATCCTCCAGGTGATCCATGCCTCTAGTGATGCTATTGAGGGCATAATGGCTGAAATCAGATCAGAGGTCTCCCTTCTACACCAAGACATGCGTAACATTGTGGAAAGGGCGACCCACACTGAAACTCATCTCAGAGGTGGAAGACACCACGCACAAACTACACTTGGATGTCAAAGACCTGAAGACCACCATGAAAGAGGTCGCATGGAGAGTAGACCACACGGAAAACGCGGCATGTAGGAACAACCTATGTTTTCTTCGATTTCCGGAAGGAACTGAGGGCCTTGACCCTGTGGCATTCTTGATGTCGTGGCTGCACTGCTCTCTCCCTGTGGCCAAGTTTTCACCCTGCTTCATTATTGAACGAGCCCACAGGATGCCGAATGAGCGGCCGCAGCCTGGTGCCCCCCGTTGCCCCTAATTGCATGATTCCTAAACTATCAGGACTGTGATATAATCCTCAGAGTCGTGACGTCTGGGGGGAGCTCAAACTCGCTAATGCCAAAATTATGATCTTCCCAGAGTATTCCAAGGAAGTGCAGAAAATGAGGAGGTTATTTGACTCTGTAAAAGTCAAACTGAGAGCCATGCAGATCCAGTATGTGCTCCTCTTCCCTGGCAAGCTCAAGGTTACCTTTCAAGGTACTTCACAATTCTTCCAGTCCCCAGAAGAGGAATGGGCCTGAATAGAGGAAAGCCCCATGTTACGGCAAAAAGAAATAAGAACTAGTGGGACACAACCCAAAGACACAACAACACAGTGGGAGCCCAGGCCACAGAGAGTAAAAAAGCGGCATCTGTTTGGGGGATGACACAAACGGATAGAGACTCTACTGAGGGGTACCCAACACAGAATGGAGACACAGATGTGCTCGGAATCAGATGAAGACTCGCCCCCAAGATCAAGCCTGGAAAAAGCATTCTCAGATCAATCGGGATAAGGAATCCTGCGTGGACACAGACAGCGATCATCCACTTCTTGGGAACATTAACCGTCTTGAACAGAGCACCGAGGAACGAAACCGAGAGGATACAGGTCAACAATGGGGGAAAAAAGTGATGAAGAAGGCTGAGACGAGGGCCACGACACTGGCAGGCAGAGGGTAGAACTGCTACAGAAAACCCTGCCCCCACTGACATTATTGCGCTCCACGTTTGTGAGACAGACCTTTTCTTGAAGTTCATATCCTTCATTGTGTTGATTAAAACTTAGTGGGATTGGGGAAAGGGTGGGACGACAGACCTCTCAAACGATTCTTGCACCAAAGTTGTGATGTTGATAGTTTTGGGACTAGGCATAGGGAGTGGGAGAGAGTGGGGTGGGGGGTTTAGGGTTAAGATGAAAATGTTTCATAGTTTGTTCAGTGAGCATGTTCCCAGAATTGCCAGAAACATTCCACCTGACCAGCAGAAACAGTGGCCAATGGGTAGACCCACCTGTGTGCACAATGATAAAAAGGTACCATGCATACATATAACGGAACTTACACAGCATTGACATGGAATGTCAATGGGTTGTGCAGTAAAATTAAAAAGTTAGTCTCCAGATATCTTAAGAAACTTAAGTAAGATATCGTCCTACTACAGGAAACTCGCCTTGGAGGCACACAATGTGCCTTTTTTGGAAGGGGGATCTACACAACCCTCGCTCATACAGGATTCTCCCCGGGGGGCTCATACAAAAAAACTCTCACTTCCGCACAACCAATGGGACCTTTGCTGCTGTCCAGGGGTTCACAGGAAGACACAAAATCACATTAATAAGCGTTTATGCCTTGCCACGGTTGTAAACTTCAACCCTAGAGGCAATTGCCAAGATATTACTAGAATCAGACCCACCCACACACCTAATTGGAGGTGATTTTAATGATGTGATCTACCCAACTATAGACCAAACACACATAGCCACAGGAACGCGTGTTCCCCACCCTGCTGGTGGATTTCGTAGACTCGCTGGGACTCGCTGACCTCTGGCGGCAACAGCACCCGTTAGAGCGCACCTATTCCTACTTCTCTGGGCACAAAGTTTTTTTCCAGAATATATTATTTCTTTGTCCCAGTGGGTGAAATACAAACAGTAGATCAAGTAGCATAGCTGGTGAGGGGTATATCCGATCATTCACCTTTTTGGTTGACAGTGGGAGGCAAGGGTAACGGGCAAAGACCAGACTGGAGATTAAATGCATGGAAGCTCCTTGACACGTCCATCAGGGGAATAATAAGAACAGAAAGGAGTAGTTTCTGTCCTGTAACTCCAGTTCTGTAGTAGGGGTATCTCTGTTATAGTCATAATCTATTGAATAGTCCCGCCCATGTGCGTGGACCCCGGAGCAATCAAAAATAATCTCTTAGTGTAAAAAAATGCAGAAATGTATAGACACTTAAGAGAGAATTTAAAGACCGATAATGCAGCCAAAAAAGGCTACACTGTCCAGTACTTCAACTAGAAATTCCACCACAAAATCCACAAAACAGCAAAGCCTGTACAGATTTCCCCTGCTTAACAGCAAAATCCCTCAGGAATGATAGAGAGAAGAACCTGGACAGACAAGCCCCATAGGCTGCCATTATGTGGCTTAAATAGGATACTGTGCCTTTAAGGAACCTTCCAGAACCTTCTCCCAGTATCCCAGAATGCATAGCAGGTCCAACTTAGTTTCAGTTCTTTTTGAAGGCGTAAAAAACGCCAGACCTGTAGCATTATGTACCTGAACAAATCTCCACCGGGGAGGAGGGAGGGCACTTATGACTATAACAGAGATACCCCTACTACAGAACTGGAGTTACAGGACAGAAACTACTCCTTCTGTAGTAGGGGATCTCTGTGTATAGTCATAATCTAGTGAATAGAATGGCAAGCCCATCCCCACATCAAGCGGCGGTGGAGAATATGAAATTACGCCACTATTGTGCGAACAAATTCCGCATCGAAGCCTGCCCAACCTGAGCGTCTGCCCTGGCATCAGTGTCCAGGCAGTAATGCTTAGCAAAGGTATGGACCGACTTCCAAGTGGCCGCCTTGCAGATCTCTGCAAAGGGAACATTACGAAGCATAGCTGTCGTGGCAGCTTTGCCTCTGGTGGAATGAGCCTTAGGTTTACCCCCGAAGGTCTTATTAGCTTTGCAGTAACACAATTGTATGCAGGACACAATCCACCTCGAGATGGACTGTTTAGAGGTAGCAAGACCTGTCCTGACTGAGCCATAATTAACGAACAATTGGTCTGACCTACGAATATCTTTAGTCTTATCAAGATAAAACTTCAGCACCCTCCTCACATCCAGGGAATGTAAAGACCTTTCCGCTGGAGATGACGGATTCTGAAAGAACGTAGGCAAAGTGATAGTCTGATTGATATGAAAATCAGAAACAACCTTGGGAAGAAATTTAGGGTGAGTACGCATAACAACCTTAGCAGCATGAAATACAGTATAAGGTTCTTGGCAACACAACGCCTGAATCTCACTCACCCTGCGGGCCGATGTAATGGCCCCGAGGAACGCCGCCTTCCAGGACAGGTGCTGTAACGAAGCCTTATGAATGGGTTCAAAAGGCTCCTTCATCAATCTGGACAGCACCACATTCAAGTCCCGCGAAGGAAGCCTGACAGGAGGGAACACTTTCTTCAAGCCTTCCAAAAAATCTTTGATCACAGGGATCTGGAAGAAGGAAGTCTGTGAAGGGCCTTTCCTGTAGGCAGTCAAAGCAGCCAGATGAACCTTAATGGAATGGACATTAAGGCCCGACTGCGCCAGATGTAGCAGATATGGAAGGATGACATCTTCCTTGCATGTCGTAGGGTCATAGTTCTTAGACTTGCACCAGATGCAAAACCTCTTCCACTTGTAAGCATAAGAAGTCCTAGTGGAAGGTCGCTTAGCCTCCTTCAGTATGTCCATACAATCCTCTGGGAGATTCAGATGGCCATATTGCACTATTTCAGGAGCCATGCCGCCAAACTCAAAGACGAGAGGTTGGGGTGAACCATCCGCCCCCCGAACTTCGTGAGAAGGTCCGGCCTGCACGGCAGCTTCATGTGAGGAAGGAGAGAGCGGTGAAGTAGGTCCGTGAACCACCACTGTCTGGGCCATTCCGGGGCAATCAGAATCATTCTCGCCCTGGATTGGGACAGCTTGATGAGAACCGCCGGAATCAGGGGAATTGGTGGAAAAGCGTACAGAAAGCTGTTCGACCAGTTGATCCATAACGCGTTCCCCAGCGTCCCCGGCTGGTAGTACCTGGAGGCGAAGCCTCGGCATTTGCTGTTTTCGGCGGTGGCGAACAGATCCACGTCTGGAGTACCCCACCTTGCGAAGACTTCTCCTAGTACTTCGTCGTTTATGACCCATTCGTGGTTTTCCTGAATGAGTCTGCTCAGTTCGTCTGCCTGAACATTCTGCACACCTGGCAGATGGGTGGCCGTTATCGACAGTCCTCGAGCCAGAAGCCAGTGCCAGATCGTCTGCGCCTCCTGCGACAGAGTACGCGATCTCGAGCCCCTCTGCTTGTTGAGGTAATACATTGTTGTCGTGTTGTCTGTCTGAACAAGCAGAGAGTTGGTCTGAAAGGATGGGTGAAAAGCCTTCAGTGCCAAGTGCACAGCCCTGAGTTCCAGGAAATTGATGTGGTACGTGGACTCCATCTGGGACCACGTCCCTTGAATTTGTAGGTCTCCGGAGTGCGCTCCCCAGCCCTGGAGAGAAGCATCCGTCACGATAGTCTGTGTGGGAATGTCCTTGTGGAAGGGAACCCCTCTGAGGAGATTCTCCTTCGAGCACCACCACTTCAGAGACTGAAGAGCATGCAGAGACAGTCGTATCTTGTCGTCCCAAGATCCTCTCCTCTGGTCCCATTGATCCTCCAAGCACTCCTGTAGCGGTCTCATGTGCAGCCGCGCATGTGGCGTCAGGAAGATACACGAGGCCATCGATCCCAGCAGAGAAGACACCGTCCTCACTGTCGTGGACGGAGTAGACATGAGAGCCTGAGCCTTCCGAAGGAGTGATAAACGTCGCTCTTCCGAAGGAGACACGCTTGCCGACTGTGTGTTGATGGAGGCTCCCAAGTACTGGATGCACTGGACCGGAATCGGGACCGACTTGGACATGTTGATGTGCAACCCCAGCTTGTTCAAGAGAACGCACGTCTTCTGGAAGTGTGCTTGAGCTTCCGAGAAGGAGGAGGCCTTGATCAACCAATCGTCCAGGTACGGGTAGACAAACACCTTGTTCTTCCGTAGGTGTGCCGCTACCACTGCCATGCATTTCGAGAATGTCCTGGGTGCAGACTTCGGTCCGAAGGGCAGCACCGTGTACTGATAGTGATTGGTGCCGACTTGAAAACGCAGAAACTTCCTGTGTTTGCATGCAATGGGCACGTGGAAGTATGCGTCCTGTAGATCTATGGCACACATCCAATCTCCTCGTTGCAGCTGAGGGTAGATTTGATGCAACGACAGCATGCGAAACTTTTCTCTGCGAATCCACTTGTTTGCCTGTCGCAAATCCAGAATGGGCCTGAACTCGTTTTTGTCCTTCTTGCGGACAAGAAAGAACCGAGAGTAAAGACCTCTTCCTCTTTGAGACAGAGGTACGTCTTCTATCGCCCTTTTCCTTAGCAGAATGTCTGCCTCCGCCTGAAGCTCGCGCAGTTGATACTGCGAGCTGACGGGAGGAATCGATGGAGGAGGGCTGGTGAAACGCAGACTGTATCCATTGCAAACAATATTCAGCACCCACTTGTCCTGAGTAATTTTTCTCCACTCTGCCAGAAAAAATTGAACGCTTCCCCCCACCGGAGCGGGTAACGGACGAGGGGGAAGTAACAGCTCAGGGTCGAGGCCCGGCCGGGCCCTTGGAAGCGGTAGAGGACTGCTGTCTACCTCTACCCCCCTGGCGTTTCTGGAAGGGCCGTCTGTACTGCTGCTGCTGATGTTGTCCGGCAGACTGCCCTCTTCCACGACCCTGCGACCCGAACCGCCGTTGGAACTGGCGGTAGGGTTTCTTCTCCTTGGGCTTCTCCAAGCCCACCGCCGTCAGGGTCTCTGCCTCGGCCTTCATCCTGGCCATCTCGTCATCTGCGTGTTTTCCGAAGAGGGTATCTCCGGAAAACGGGAGATTCGCCACACGTTGTTGTGCTTCTGGCTTAAGAGACGTCAACCGGAGCCAAGCATGGCGCCTCTGGTTAATCCCATGGCAGTATCCGTGCGCAGACAGCAAGGAAATATCCGCCGCGGCGCTAATGGCCTGGTTAGAGACCAGCATCCCCTCCTGGACGATCTCCATGAAGTCCTCTTTACGGTCTCGAGGAACGAGGTCCGCAAACTGCTCCATTGAGTCCCACAGTGCACGGTCGTATCGTCCCAACAAAGCCGAGTCACTGGCAGCCTTCATTGACGAGGAGGATGTACCACACGCTTTTCGCCCAGCAGAGTCGATCCAGCGGCTCTCCTTGTCCGGAGGCACCGTGGACGCAGGGGAGGTGGCATGAAGCTTCCGGGCCGCCGTCACAATGACCGAATCCGGCGCCGGGTCCTTTCTCAAGAAGGCTGGGTCCGAGTCCGGAGCTCTGTATTTCTTGAGGAGCCTGGAAGGCGCAGACTTCACAACCGCCGGCGTCAGGAAAAGCTGTTCAGCCGGCTCGAGGAGCCCCGGCACCAGAGGCAGTAGGGGGCGAGACAGGTGTTTCTTGTGTAACGTCTCAAAGATGACAGAAGTCGAAGGCGTAGGCGCTTCAACTTTGATCCCCAACTTCGCCGCTCCGCGCAGGAGAACCTCTTGGAATGTGCCGATATCGTCGATCGGGGACACCCTAGTCTCCGGCGAATCAGACAGTGTGGGCGAGTAAGAACGGGTCCCAGATGAGCGTGACCTGGACCGACGCCTCCTATGGCGATGCCTGGATCTCGATGAAGATCCGCGTCCACTCCTAGACTTGTCCCGTCTCCCCGAGCGAGACCTCGATCTCTTGGGCCTGGGACGGTCCGCCGGCCTCCCCGGTTCCGGAGTCCGAGGCTTCGGCTTCGACTTAGGAGTCTTCTTCGGCGGCGTCGGAAACTTGGGCATCGACACCGCCCGCGGTGGAACCGGGGGTGGGGGAGGCACTGGAAGCGGGGCCTGCGGAGCCGGTCGAGCAGGCAATGCAGGGGGGGTCGGAGCCTTCGGAGGCGGACCCCTTGGCAAAGGAGGCAGTGAAGGAGGTGCTGAAGGCTTCTTCGGGGTATATACCTCGGAATACGCCGTTCCCGGCGAGCCATCATCCTGTCCGGAATGTGGGGAGCCCCCCACAGTCCTGGGCCTGTCTTTTAGACCTCCTGACGCCGAAGATAGGTGCCCAGACGGCGAGCCTGGGTCCCTAGACGTCGAACGGCCCTTCGGCGTCGACCGCCTCTCACTCCTCGACGTCGAACGGTGTCGACGTCTCGACGTCGACCCCGACCAGATGGACGAGCCACGGAATCTCGACGACGGGCGATGGTGCCTCGACGGCGACCTCGACCTCTTCGGACGTCTCGACGTCGACCTGGATCGTCTCGACGTCGACCTCTTGGAACGTTTCGACATCGATCCCTTTGAATGTCTCGACGTCTTCCGCGCCGGAGACTTCTTCCGTCTCGACGGCGGCCTCGACGAGGATCCCCTCGACGACGATGTCCTCGACGGCGAACGGCGGGGTCGCCTCGACGGCGAGCGCCGACGCCGGGTCCTCCGGTGTCGACCACTCGACGGCGACGACGAGGAGATCGACGGCGGCCGGAACACGTCCGTCGACGGGCGACGTTTTCTCAACCCAGAGCCCTGGGGAGACCGGGAACTGGCCGTGGACCTTCCCCTCGACGTCGTGGTCAGCGCAACTGACCCAGACGGAGATCTTGGGCGCGGGCTGGACTTCCTGCCCCTGGGGAGCCCCCCAGAGGCCTCAGCATGGGCAGAAGGAGCCCCTCCTGACCCACCTCGTGTCTTCAATCTTCTTTCTTCAAGTCCCTGAAGTCTGATTTTACGCCTGTCCTTCAGGGTCCTTCCAGAGAAGCCTCTACAGATCACACACTCCTCAGGGATGTGGGAAGAGGGAAGGCAGAGGATACAGACCTCATGGGGGTCTGACTTGGCCTTCTTCCTGGAGCACTCCGGGCATTTGTCAAATAATGCTGGCATTATGGACAATAAAAGAGTGCAGGAACCCAAGAAGAAAGTCACTAAAGTACTTTAAAAGCACCAAAAATCGAATTTAGTGTAAAAACACCAACAAAACCCTTGAAAAGGGAGAGCTCAATGCTCCAGGGTCCTGCTTGCAGGAGCCGGAAAAAAGAACTGAAACTAAGTCTGACCTGCTATGCATTCTGGGATACTGGGAGAAGGTTCTGGAAGGTTCCTTAAAGGCACGGTATCCTATTTAAGCCACATAATGGCAGCCTATGGGGCTTGTCTGTCCAGGTTCTTCTCTCTCTCATTCCTGAGGGATTTTGCTGTTAAGCAGGGGAAATCTGTACAGGCTTTGCTGTTTTGTGGATTTTGTGGTGGAATTTCTAGTTGAAGTACTGGACAGTGTAGCCTTTTTTGGCTGCATTATCTGTCTTTAAATTCTCTCTTAAGTGTCTATGCATTTCTGCATTTTTTGACACTGTAAGAGATTATTTTTGATTGCTCCGGGGTCCACGCACATGGGCGGGACTATTCACTAGATTATGACTATACACAGAGATCCCCTACTACAGAACTAGAATATACTTTCAAGAGAACAAGGGTTCGGTGACCTCACATACTACTCTCTGGGAAGCCTATCAGGCGGTACTTCGGGGTAAAATACAAGATGCTATAGCGCGCAAGCGCAGAGAAGAAACTCAACAAATGGAAATATTATAAGATAGGCTCCTGGAACTAGAAAGCAACGGTAAACAACCTTTACAACGCAACTTTTACCATGCAGTGCCTTTACAACGCAACTTTTACAACGCAAACCATTACAACGCATTGTGCTGGGGGGGCACTCTAGGATAGGGAATAGGTTTAATGTACTATCCAACACCTTCCCTACTATCCACGGGGACTGGAGTTGGAATAGTAAATTAAACAATTCACTATCCAGCGCCTAAAAGCACTATGCGTTGTAATGGTATGCGTTGTAAAAACCGCGTTGTAAAAGCATGCGATGTAAAAGCATGCGTTGTAATGTCATACATCCGAAAGCAACGTAACTCTAGAAAATGAAGCCACCCCCCCCTAAGGCAGCTGGCAATCACATGTAGGGAACTTTGTGACCTGACTGAGCGGGAGGCACGGAATCAGATCCAGGCCACACACCATAGACTCTTTGAAGCAGGAGACAGGGAAGGGAGACTCCTGGCCTGGCGGCGCAAAAGAGAAAGTGAGATGAGCTGGGTGTCCCAAATACAAGAGCAAGGAGTACAACACACCACCGCACATGCTATAGCATACGCCTTCGCACGTTTTTATACAGAGTTATACGATGCTAGACCCCTGGCAGATCCCACACAGATAATGTCCTACCTCAATAACTTGACGACCCCCATTTTAGAACAAGATGAAAAGGAAGCCCTGGAGGCAGAAATCACTATAACCGAAGTGCAGGAAGCCATAAATGAACAAAAATCAGGGAAAATCCCAGGGCCAAATGGACCCCCAGCAGAGTTTTTCAAACAAAACGCTGGGTTGCTGGCTCCTCCTCTCCTCCAAATGTTCAGGCGGCAAAGAAAGAGTGGATACTGCCAACAGATCTGTCAGACCACAGTGGTAGTTATACCAAAGCCAGGCCAGCCCCCAGAGTGCTGTGGATCTTATCGCCCAATCTCGCGCCTAAATATTGAAACGAAGATGCTGGCCTCTACTCTGGCGATGCGGCTCATAACCGTGATTACATCCTTGGTTCATCAAGACCAATCCGGCTTTAAGCCTCGCCGTGCCACATGCTTCAATCTCCGCCAACTGGCTGGATACAGTAAAAGACAGGGCTACCCCATGAATGCTGTTATTCCTGGATGCAGAAAAGGCCTTTGACACAGTTCATTGACCTTTCATGAGGTGCGTCCTTAGGAGCTTTGGGTTCGGACAAGTATTCATGACCTGGGTGGAACTACTATATACCCAACCTAGAGCCAGGGTCAGAGTCTGAGTCAATGGAGTAAAATCACTTTCCCATTCAAAGAGGAACCTGCCAGGGCTGCCCCTTCTCTTCCCTGCTTTTTTGCGTTGGTCCTGGATCCGCTAACGTGCCAAATTTGGACACATCCAGGACTCTGTGGTTTCCAAGACACTAGCAGACAGTTGGTAGATGAACGGATTTCCCTGTACGCAGATTGTGGTGTTGGGTTCAAATCAGGCCTACATACTCTGCTAACTCTCGAACACCTTAGTATAGAAGTTGGCACGGACACTGGAAAAGGTAAAAGACAAGTTTATTAGGACCCCATGGGGTGGTGATACATTCCTACAGCACCCTTCGGCAATGTAAGAAGTAGCACACCGAACATTGGTGCGCGACCTCTTTTATACAGTTTATTAGCAATAAAAAGATAGGCGGTTACAAGTTACACATTTTAGGTACATATAAGGTCATTTTTGGAACACGGCCAACATGTGGGAGGAGTTTCAACAGCACTGGTCAGTTAGTGTGAACATTCCTAAAGAGTGACCAATTGGTGCGTAATGCGCATGTGCGCTTGACCAGTACTAAAAATAGCCTGTTGCCGAGCAGACTAGTGACCATGGGTATCGAGAAAGGACAAAAGGGCACACTGACCACGAGGCAGCGTGTTCATAGGAAACGGAAGTCAGAGGGATTCAAAATGGCCCCCGTTCGTTTTGGTCAAGTTAACAGAAAAGACCGTGTAGCTGTGCTAAACGCTAACTCAGGAGCTGCCAAAACACGACAGACGGCCCTTTTAGCGTTTAGCAAAAGCTACCTCATAGTGGACGTAGTCAGAATGTTCATCCTCAATGTTAATAGCCATTATTTTCAATACTTCATCATTGATCAGTTTCTCTTGCTTAACAATAGCTCGTTTGGACGGAATACAGGCTGTGATACATACAGAACATAATGTAGGGACACATTGAATACATAGACAAAGAAAAAATAGTTCTCCAATAAAAACACAGAGAATCGTTAATAATTTCCAACCCCAAGTACTAAGCAGGGTCCAGAACCAACCAGAAAAGGTCCACGTTCCATTTTCTGGGTGGATCTCAGCAGCTATTTTATGTAATTTTGTAATCGAATCATATACAGAAGGTGAGTTATCTGGTACGTACACGCAACAACTACTTCCGATGACGCGGCATGCTCCACCTCTATCAGCTAGTATCACATCTAGAACCATTCGATTCTGGAGCGCTACAATTCTGGTAATTTGTAATTCCTCAGTCAGAAAAACACAATCATGTTGTTCTTCCTTCTGGGTCTCAGCAACAGGATCCGGCAGTAAAGTAGCAGGATTCAGTGTCGCACATCGCTTTAGTGTGATGTGAGGCGCCAACAACGTTAGCTCATATCCTGTAAGTCGGGCACTGGTCAGATGCTGCGTTTTCGTTTGATTCAGTAACGCATCTACCGCATGGGGAACTAGCACCAACAATTTGTGTGACAAAACTATTCCCTCACTTTGTCGTATCGCAACTGCTGTTGCTGCAACTGCTCGAAAACATCCGGGCAATCCTCGAGCCACAGGGTCGAGTACCGCCGAGAAGTATGCACAAGGCCTCTGTTTGTCTCCGTGTGTCTGCACTAACACTGACAATGCGCACCCATCCTTCTCGTGTACATATAATGTGAAAACCTTCGTGTAGTCAGGTGTACCTAACACTGGTGCAGAACAAAGAGCTTGTCTCAATTGTTCAAAAGCATTCTGACATTCATCCGTCCATTCAATGGGAATCGGTATATCTTTAGACAACAATGCTAACAATGGTTTAACGATATGTGAAAAACCCAATATCCATTGCCTACAAAAAGACGTCAAACCTATAAAAGCGCGAACATCCTTCTGAGTGCGAGGAACTGGAGTATCTAGAATTGCTTGAATTCGATCTGGTGTCAATGCACGGCCCTCCTTAGACAAAAGATGACCGAGGTAGGTCACCTTTGGTCTACAATATTGCAGCTTTTTCTTCGAAACTTTATGATTATGTTTGGCCAGGAAGGAAAGCAAGGAAAAGGTACTCTTCTCACATTGTTCTGGCGTGTCTGCAGCAAGTAAGATATCATCTACATATTGAATGAGAACCACTCCATCTTGTAATTCAAAGGAATCAAGCTGTCTTTTTAATGCCTGACTATAAATGCTAGGACTTTCAGTATAGCCTTGAGGAACTCGACAGAATCTGTACGATTTATTATTTAATGTAAAGCCGAATAGATATCGACTGTCAGGATGTACAGGGATCGAAAAGAAGGCATTCTTCAAATCAATGACTGTAAAAGTAGTTGCCGTCGGTGGAACCAACGTAAGCAATGTGGTGATGTCAGACACCACCGGGTACTGAGGCACTACTATCTTGTTTATTTCCCTCAAATCAATAATGAAACGGTAAACCTTAGCATCTGTATCTCTTTTAAGGATCGGTAAAATTGGGCTATTGCAAACATTGTAAGGAACTTCCTCGACTACTCCTGCCGAAATCAAATCATTTACAATGTGTATTAAAGCAAGTTCACCTTCTCTAGAAATCTTATATTGCGGGACACGTGGTAGAGAGACTCCCTCCTTTACAGTAATACGTACTGGAGGGATTAACATCTGCCCCACATCCGTGTCAGATGTGGCCCACAACGTGTTTGGTAAGGAGGCCAATACTTCGGATTCATGGAGAAAACACACTCGCTCAAAGTCTGGGTAATTCTCATTCAACACAACTCGCACTCCTTCTGGGGCACAGCGAATAGTAGCTCGAAAATGTTTTAACATATCGAGTCCAATAATATTATCTGGTGTATTTGGAGACAACAAAAAGGGACAAGGGGCAGCAAATTTATCAACATGAAATGCAACTGGTTGAGACAATGGGCTAGAAGTAGGTGTTCCATCGAACCCTATTGCTGTAATTACCTCGCCAGACAGGGGAGCCCTTGGAACCAAGTATTTGGACAAAGCGCTACGAGTAGCTCCTGTATCGACCAGAAATTGATCAGTGGAACCCAGAACATGTGCTTCTATGTATGGACCCCTTTGATCAACTGGTACCTCAACCGATTCCACCCCCCATCCTACGCAATCCTATGCATAATGCTCATCCCGTGGTTCAGCAGGACCACCCTCATTTATCTGATATTGATTGCGATTATCAAACGTATTATAATCTGACTGACCACGACCCCTTGCTCCATATCCTCCACGATCATTCGTGCCATAACCTCCTCTTGACCCTTCATAATAATTCCTAGATCTCCCACTTCCTCGTCCCCTCAAATTACGCTGCTCTCGAAACACCGGACAGTCTGCAATCCAATGCCCAAACTGTTTGCAGTATGCACATTGATTCACAGAAATGTCAGAGCGAGGGGGAGGAGCATTACTGTACGATCCTCGCCCCCCTCTATTGTTCCCTCTCGTAGCCTGAACCTGAGCTAACATTACCTTCGTTTTCAATTCCTTCGCCTTCTTTTCACTACTTTCTTTCGCCTCCAATTCCTGTCTTTCATAATATTGAGCCATAGTCAATAAAGAAGCAGGGGTTGCTGTGGTCCATGAACTTTCACTCGCTTTTAATCGTTTCGCAATCTCCGGTAGGAGATTAGCTACATACTTATCAACGAATAAATGCCTGCCAGTATCTTCTGTCAATAATTGACCACTGTAATCATGGAACGCTTCCTCGAAGCGAGAGAAAAAATCGGAAACTGATTCTTCCGCTTTCTGCTTACAAGAGGCTAATATAGTCCAATCAATCTTTTTAGCGGGAGCAAGAGTCTTTAGTTTTGTTAGTATGGCCCCTGGAAGGTCTAATATTAATTGACACGGCTTACATGCTGGTTCTCTATCTAAATCAGCCTGAACAAGATCTTTCCAAGTGGCCCCGAGAGTCGTGAGGTCATCAAACCTACGAATTACTCTCCACATATCAGGGGGCAATATCAACCCAAAAAATAGATCAATATCAACTAACGTCATGATACATGAAGAAATTGCACTTTCAACATTTTCATAAAAAGCCGCAGGGTTTTTACGGGGATCAGGTAAAGCATTCTTAAGCGCCATGACATCTGCTCTATTCCAAGGCGTATAAACCCAATTATATACAAAATACCCTTTCGCGTCTTTGGATCTTTTATCATCATCTGTGCCATCCCCTTTATGAGGGACATATAAAGGCGCAGCTTCTCGCATAGGTCTAACATTAATCGCAGCGATCTTATCTGTTTCAAAAATAGGGCATTCTTTGGATATCCCCGTCGCTCCGGACGGAGACGAATTCTTCGACTTTTCCAACTCCCGTAGTCGTGTCGCCTCATTACGCAGTTCAATCAAACGCTTGAAGAAGTCGTCCGCATCTGAAAGAACAAAAAGACCTTTACGAAAATACTCACGACCCTTGGATATCTCCTTTGGTTCTAACTCGAGAGAATATTTTCTATACCGCTCAACAACTTCATCTCCAAACTGATCTAAAAAATACAGTCGTTCCTTATCAGGCCACTGTTCCATTTGTTCAGTAACGTCAGAAACAGTAACAGTATTAATATTTAGTTTTCGTGCAAATGAACGTAATTCCGCAGCTCGTTCCGCATGTAACCTGGTACGCTGTGTTCGATCACTATCCTCGTCTGATCCCTCGCTCGGAGCCGTTGGTGCGACGTACGGGGGCGGACAACGATCTAGTAATGAAAAATCATCCGTTTCATTAGTAAGGACTGGATAGAGAGGACGCCTGATAGGAAATTGACCATTAACCTGTAAATTGCGTTCTCGTCTCTCCCTCTCTTTCTTTTCCTGTAATTCCTTCTCCTGTAGCTGTAAAGCTTTGTCATGTGCAGCCTTCCGCTGCACTTTCTCCACCAAGGCTTCCTCACGCTTCGCTCGTTCACGCACCTCTTTCTCCCACATACGCACACAATCAAACATATCTTGTCTAGACCTTCGCTGAAACAAACACTGCTCTACATATTGTACCTTTCGAAGGTCAAACGACCCATATAGCGGCCACTGTAATTCATGATCAGTTTTAGTATACTTATGCCATAATGTACTATACATTATTGGTGGAATACCGAATTTGACATACATTTCACGATTTGGAGTCCCCTCTGGGGGAGCCGGCTGTTTTGCACTTAATCGATAATTGGTACCATTTTCAGAACAGCACATCCTACGGAGTGTGCTAAAAACAGGCATGTTTCAAAAAGTACCACGAAAACGCGATACTACAAAAATGCCACCTAACACGGTGCACTGTTCAAATCAAATAAATCAGAGAAATATCCCTACATGCCTGCCTATGTGAGGTGCACTTCACATATTCAAATTCAAAGATTCAAAACGTTAGCTAACAAATTCAAATTCAAATTCAAAGTTTCAAAAAGCCACAGTAAGTGTCAGTAGACTACCTCACCAATCAAAAGCTTACCAATTTTCTTTTCAAACGTCCAAAGTCCAACTGCCAAGTTCTGTGGTCAAATCAGCCAAAACGGCACATCACGACAATCCAAGATCAGAATCTCAGTCGAAGACCGGCGCCACCTGGAAGGTCAGATCGGAAGGACGGGAAAGCACACCGTGGGTGCCGAGACTCGGGTCACTCAGTGGCAGCGTACGCGTCCATGGCGAGTTTCCTGACCTTCGTCACGACCTCTCCTTCGGGCATCCGAGTCGCCGATGAGTCCCTTCGTGGTCGCCAATTGTGGTGTTGGGTTCAAATCAGGCCTACATACTCTGCTAACTCTCGAACACCTTAGTATAGAAGTTGGCACGGACACTGGAAAAGGTAAAAGACAAGTTTATTAGGACCCCATGGGGTGGTGATACATTCCTACAGCACCCTTCGGCAATGTAAGAAGTAGCACACCGAACATTGGTGCGCGACCTCTTTTATACAGTTTATTAGCAATAAAAAGATAGGCGGTTACAAGTTACACATTTTAGGTACATATAAGGTCATTTTTGGAACACGGCCAACATGTGGGAGGAGTTTCAACAGCACTGGTCAGTTAGTGTGAACATTCCTAAAGAGTGACCAATTGGTGCGTAATGCGCATGTGCGCTTGACCAGTACTAAAAATAGCCTGTTGCCGAGCAGACTAGTGACCATGGGTATCGAGAAAGGACAAAAGGGCACACTGACCACGAGGCAGCGTGTTCATAGGAAACGGAAGTCAGAGGGATTCAAAATGGCCCCCGTTCGTTTTGGTCAAGTTAACAGAAAAGACCGTGTAGCTGTGCTAAACGCTAACTCAGGAGCTGCCAAAACACGACAAGATGATATCCTGCTCCATGTCACCAACCCTGACACAACACTTCCCTTGATATTTCAACTAGTCGGGGATTATGGTAAGCACTCCAGATACAATATATAATTGGGGTAAACCAGAATACTTTTCCTTTTGATCACAATTATAATTTTTTTTTAGATCAGCACATTAGATGAATAATCTCATCAATGTTCTTTATGTATTACTACATTCCGATTCAACTAAATGTTGATCAAAGGAAAAAGTATTCTGGTTTACAAGTTTATCTTGATATATTATTGGTTGAAACCTTAGGGACTTCACAGCAATGCGTTGAGTGACAGGCACAGACTTCTTCCGCACATCCTCTTTTCAATTAGTAATACAAATCTTTAGGCTGGACCGCAAGCACTCAACAGCACCCATTGAATCAATTGTTTACCCAAAAATTGTTTGGGAGATTAAACAAAGTCAGAATAGGAGTGCAGGTTGGCACCCCCAATCTTGTCATTATAGCTCATCACCCTTAATTTACCAACCAGCACCCACCACACGATGTCTTTCAAAGAAATAGCTGATGTAATAGGGAATCAAGCAGATACCAGATGCCAAAGTTTATTCATTGGAAGATGCAGAACGTATTTACTCACTCATACAAGAAGCAAGAACATTTAGCACCACCCCTGGAACAGTTCAGCAATTATTACGGCAATTGGAGTACACCATGCTTAAAGACATAAATCCACGTTTATACGCTAAAACCCTGATAGAATATCACAAAGTCAAGAGGTTAACCAGGGGACTTTGGATCGCCCTTAAACCAATGCTCTTCAAATTGAATAAGTCTTTCATGGCACACTGGTATGCCATTCTGAACAAGCGTTCATTGGATTTGATCCTTTTAATCATAGAGGAGCTATCATCTATCTTGGGAGAATTAGCTACAGAGATTCAGAGTCTTCAAGAAGACATTTCGAAACAAATGACCGCTGAAGATTGGACAAAAACCCTCAATGACATCATTACAAAACTGGTCAGCATGCGAAGGAGGCACTTGACCGCAAATTAAGAAAATTCAAGCGCAATGCCATCGATTACAAGCTCGATGTAGTATATACGTGGGCAGAAGCATACGCCCAAAAGAGATTTTGTAGGAAACCACAGGCAACCTATTCGGAAGAAAGCAAAGCTAATGACCAGGATTTATCCCTTCAGAGACTGCCGGCACCAGTTCCACAGGAACGTATTCCGAGAGCTCATGTGGGAGAAGCACCTTCCACTAGTGGAAAACAGTCTGTTTTAGAACCGGGTCGGTCCACAAACCACCCACCGGACAAAGGAGATCCTTCACGCGGCAACGGACAAGAAGCGGAAAAGGCAAAAAAAACAATTGAGACATCCAGGCCACAGCGCAACCCGAAGAAGACGTTAACCTAGTGATGAACATCTTCACACAGAGTCTTAAAACAAGAAGCAATGGCGGTACTAAGTAAAGGCATGTCTTCTATTCCTACATACACTTCGAATGCTTTAGAAACCGAGATTGCGTTCTTTAAGTACTTGAGAAAATTGCGTTTGAGGTCGTTTTTTCACACTTGTTCCACCACATCAACATCAACCCAGACACTGGATAAATTCCACCCGAAAAGCAACTTCATGGCGCCAATTTTGCATAAAACTCTAGACATCTTTGAACTACTTGTTAAGAAAGACATTCATAATATGCATTACCATCAACCTAAACATAGAAATCTTAAGATCAAGGAGTTCAGACACCAGCCTTCTATTTCAACCGGCAGACAAGGGAGGAGCCATAGTTGTACTGGACAACGAATTTTATGACCTTAAATTGTATCAGCATGTACAAGACACTGACACCTATATTTCGTTAACATCTGATCCCACAATAGAATACGGGATGATTTGGGGACAAATTCTCAACGACGCACAAGAAAGGGGTTTGATTACAGATAACATCAAACGATACTTAACATCTTCTAACCCTCAAACATCTCATTTATATATGTTGCCGAAGATGCACAAAAATGTAATTAACCCTCCATTCCGCCCCATTGTTGCGGGGTGTGATTCAATACACGAACCCATTGGCCAATACATTGACTTCTACTTACAACCTTTGGTCCAAACATGGTATTCTTATGTGGAGAAGCGTGGCTCAATGGTTAGAGCGGCAGACCCTGATGCAGAAGTCTGGCCCGGGACCAGGGTTCAATCCCCGCCTCGGCCGCTCTTGGAATCAATCTCCCCGGACCTGATAATTCTCGCCTTGGTGCCTAGTCTAATCATGGGTCCCACTCTGTGACTCTGGGCAATAGCTTGCTTAATCTCCACAATGGCCTCAGCAGCGCTTGGATGCCTGGCTTCACCTTGGGGGTGCCCAGGAGTGGACATTTCACATGGAAAAGCCAGGAAGGGTTCCACAGCGGTATGAGTGCAGCGCCGGGACGCCCCGTCGCATGGGCAGCTGTGCGCTTTACAAATACAACACATTTACATTTACATGTTCAAGATACCATGGATTGTTTGATTAAGCTACAGAATATAAAACACAAATTCAATAAAGACGCTTTGTTATGCACCATCGATGTGGTGTCCTTATACACTTCAATTCCTCACGGAGAGGGTATAGAAGCAGTGGAATGGAGAATACTCAAAAGCCTGCTTGAACAAGCTCAAGGGGTTTTCCTGTTGGAACTATTGGCATTTTTCTTATATCCATTATTTTTCCTGGGATGATAAATTTTATCAACAATGCACCACAACTTCTATGGGCTTTCCTGGGGCCCCCTCATATGCAAACATCTACATGGCAGCCTTTGAAGACAAATCCATCTTAAACAATGAGCATTGGAATAAACATCTAGTCATGTATATGAGATACAATGATGATATTTTGATCATTTGGCATGGGAATCAAACACAACTTGAAAACAATATCCTTCAACTCAACCAATGCAATCTGCGCATAAAATTCACCCTCAACATTCAAGCGCACAAAATCCAATTTTTGGACCTAGAAATCAGGAATACTGAGATGGGTTTAGAAACCTTGGTATATTGTAAACCCACAGACAAGAACAATGCTTTACAATTTTCCAGCTTCCATCCCTCCTCATTAAAGAGACCCCTTCCGGTTTCACAGTTTATCAGGGTTAAAAGAATTTCTTTGAATGCTGAGGAATCTGATGCATTGATCTAGGACCAAGCAGAGAGAGATCGTCAGCGTGGATATCCGTCTGAAGTTTTGGAAAATGCCAAATTGATAGCGCACACACAACATCGTGAAGATCTCTTAAACAACCAACTGAGGATCAAAAATAAACTTGAAGTATTTGTATTAAAACATTCAGTGGAAGCCATCCAAATCAAGAATAGCATCAGAAAGAGATGGGAAATTGTGGAACAGGAACCTGATTTTCAAAATGTATTTACAGACAAACCACTTTTTGCGCATACACGCTCCAAAAACTTCAGAGAGCTCTTGAAACCCAAACCTATTCAGTTGACTCAAACATTTAAAGGCATGAGAAAATGTTTTAATTGCGGGCAATGTGGAAATGTCATCCCTGGGAAAATCTTCACCATCCACATACCGGGAAACCAATAAAACTCAAACACACTTCGGATTGCAATACGTAGAGTGCCATATACGCATTAAGCTGCCCATGCAGACTTATTTACTTGGGGAGGGCTTGCCGCATTATTGAGCACAAAAGTATGATACGCAACCAAAATCGACACTCCTGCCTAGCTGCACACTGGATTGACATGAGACGCAGCATACCACAACTGAGATTCACCATTTTAGAACACATCACACGTACTGGCAGAGCAGATACAACCACTAGGTTGGCTCAGAGAGAGACCTTTTGGATTAAGCATTTGAACACCACCATTCCCAAAGGTTTAAATGATCATTATGAGATGCTTTGCTTCTTGTAATTTGAGAATCCACAGATGGACAACATTAGGATTGTGATATTCCATCATGTTTGTTGTGGCTATCCCCCCTTTTGGTTCATTTTGAATATTGTATTCTGTACATTTTATTCTGCATTTATTTTGCACATTTTATGCTGTTTCTTTCTGTAATTTTGTATGTTTGTAAGTTTGACTTGCGCACCCCATCTTCATTCACTTCACTTCACTTCCTTTGTTCTTCACATATTCAGGCTCTCTGGTTGTGCTCGGCATAGAGTTGTCATCTCAACTTCCACTTGTTCTCATCACATCGTGTTTCAGCATTTGCACCTTTCATTCGCGAAAGCGGTATTTTCAGCTTCCACCGTTCAACTCTTGACATAGAGATATTTCTTTCAGTTGCAGTATTTCCAGTGGGATTCGTTTAGACCTTATCACGTGGCCTTTCTCTTATTCAGAAGTCTGACTACCGTGATTGTACAGTCTTCTGGCGGTCGATAAAGCTTTTTCAAACAGGCCTAACATTATTCAGATGTGACGCACAGTGATGGAACACGCACGTTTACCTTTGGCGTTTCGGCGCTCACTAACTCTGCATCACAGAGGTTCAGCGATCTACACTGGTGAACTTTTGAGAATCTTTTATTTCTGGTAAGCGTGACAGTTATCGCCCGACATGGCGTGATTCTTCAAGTTATGAGTCCGCGTATTGTTTACGGAAAACTTTTTCCTATCTACAGACGAGAATTTAACTTTGTCAATGACATACCTGCACTCCAGGCATCCTGTAATTTTTTGCTAAGCTTTCATTATGCACTCAGCTGAATTAGGAGCATTTGGCTTCGCTCTGGCTTTTCTCTGATGGTTTACCATTGGTTCACAGATTGCTGCTGGTTCAACGTCTCGCTCTTCTCAAAAAGGTATCTCATGAAGCAGGTATTTGTTAGTCATTTTGAATTTTCCGTCGGGTTCATTTTTCTAATACCTGTGTATGCAGGTTGTGATTAGTATAGTTACTGCTTACAGATCTCTGGCCACAAGTTATAGACTCTTGGGCTCAACTTGCACGCTTGATTACCAGACAAGGTATGAGTCCGTCCTGAAACTTGTTACATAACCTCACCAGTTTCAATTTTAATAGCGTTCAGCACGCGTCTGTTTTAATTAGACGGTGGGATATTGTGAGCACACTCTATACTATATTTTCACAAGCTCACACTTTGGGGCTTCATGATCTTTTTAGAGCAGCAAACCTTTTCTGTCTCTTGAAATCTTCTGTCGAAATCTTGATCTGTACTTTACGTTTGCTTTGGGTGTCAGGTTCTCTCTCACTCATTTTCACTCTTTGTCACACAATTCACTTCACTCTTCGTCTATAGCAGTGGCAAGCACAAATATCATAGTGTTTGTATTCTCCATTGTTATGTTGCTTGTTTGTTTATATCCCCATGTGGTTATTCCTTAATATTGAATTATTGCATTTTCGCTGTTCCAGCTGGAGGTCACTAAGAACGCGTAAAAGAAACGGGAAATGTAGGCCCCTGAGGAAGGGTCACACCCCGAAATGCATTGGGCTTTTATTCATTTATGTTATGTTCTTTTGACAATTTAGAAACCTACACAATTTTGAACTGCAAATGATTTGAACATATATTGCATTTAGTCGAATTGAAATGTAGTAATACATAAAGAACATTGATGAGATTATTCATCTAATGCGCTGATCTAATAAATGTTTATGATTGTGATCAAAAGGAAAAGTATTCTGGTTTACAAGTTTATCTTGATATATTATTGGTTGAAACCTTAGGGACTTCACAGCAATGCGTTGAGTGACAGGCGCAGACTTCTTCCGCTCCTACTCTTTTTCAATTAGTAATGCAGGTCTTTAGGCTGGACCGCAAGCACTCAATAGTACCCATTGAATCATTTTTTTACCCCAAAACATTTTTGGGGATTAAACAAAGTCCGAATAAGAGTGCAGGTTGGCACCCCCAATCTTGTCGTTAATTTCACAGCTACCATTTTGTTGTGTGAAGTGGTTAATTCAATATTCTTAACCTGAGATGAGGCTTTTCCAACTGGTAAAATCGAACAGAACAGCAAGCCAACTAACCTAATGAACATATTCAATAAAATTATGCTCAAAATTGTGCAGCACCTTTGCCATACTTGTCCTGTAAAACAAAGCAAACATCTAATTACTTTATTTTAAGGTTGAAAATCAAACTTCAGCTTTTTTCAGTTTATAGGCTGTTCATTTATTCAATGTAAATCCTAGAAAGGAAATCTAATCTCATTGGCTAGATACCTATGGTGCAAAACAGACTCTATATATGAAGTACTGTGCTCCTCAACCCCAATTACAAAAACGGAATATATAAATATACACAATAGTTCATGATGGGTCTTCTCCGGAAATAAATTGACAGTCTGATACTGGTTCCATCCAGTAAGACCATTTATTAGCAACATACTTTTTGTTTGGTGATCTTATTCTAGTTTATCTGTTGGCTGTTCACTTTCACTCTCTGGGCCGGACTGCTAACCAAAACCAGCCCTGGCAAACTGCTCGGTTAGCCCTTGGGGGGTGGGGCGGAGAAACAGGAGGTGGGGGTTGTCGAGCTGTTTGCCAGGGCCCGTTTCGGCCGCTTTTGTTACAGGGGCTGATTATGAAGCTATGCAAAACCGGCTCTAGTAAAAAAAAAAGGGACCGTTAGGGGCCCAAAACCGCCCCCCACTCTGGCAGCCCACTGGGGAAGTGCCCGCTATGGCCAGTCTGGCCCTGTTCACTGTCTTTTATCGTTTTTTTCTGATTTTGTTTCTTGTTTTTTAACTTTATTGTACACTTTTTTTCTCTCTCTGACAGACACAAGCCACCTATCATCTTGATGTGATGTACTGTTTCATCTTCAGATCAACTTATGACTACTGCTACATCTTCATCCTCACTTGCCACCTCTTTCTTGTTTTTGCCTGAATCAGCTTGAATCTCTTTTATCTGCAAACTGACTTCCTCTGGGGGGTTGGGAGTGGGTGTTTGAAACTCAAATGTTCAGCTTCATTCCTTGTTTTTGATCTGGAGTCTCTTGTTCTTATTGATCATCATCCCTGCTGGATCCACACAGAAATCTCAAGCTAGATGATATGGTTCAGTGGTTGTTGGTCACCACTACTTCATTTGCAGCCTTCCCTGTCTTCGTGTGAGATGTATGGCTCCAATGTTGCAAGCCTCCATATTTCACAGCATTGTTCATCACAAGGGTCATTTGGTATGGACCTTTGCACTTTCGCTCTGGACAGGATTTACAAACCTGCTTCCTTACTGCCACCCAGTCTCTAGGCTGGAGAGTGTGGCATAATTATTCTTTGGTTGATGGTGCTGCCAAATTTACCTCATGAAACTTAAGCCAGACTCTTGCAGTAATCTGACACAATATCATCAGTTACCTGTTTTGCTGCATCACTGGAGCTACAGGCCTATTCACATTGAACTGCCTGTGATTTTTTTAATTCTGCTCAGGAGTCCATTGGGATGGGACTGTAGACTGGGTTATCCCATTTTGTGCTAATAGATTTACATTCTGCTGCATTTGGGAAACACAATCATTTTGAATTTGATCTCTGCCAACAAATCCCAATCTGCTAGATATGAGAACTAAGTTCCGGATGAAAACCCAAAACAAAAACTGACATGAAACCTCTAATGCCTTCTTTTGTCCAATCTTCGACCCTGATATATTTCCTATAAATCTTCATAAACTTCTCATTCCTCAGTTTTTTTTTTTTTAGTACCTCTTCTAATTTTTTTTACCAATTCATCTTTCTATGAAACCTTTCGCTTAAATAGTTCAAACTTCCTTGTACAAAGCAGCAAGCGCTGTACCATTATGAGGAGGAACTCTTTGATGTACCACTGCTGGCCATGAACCAGCTGCCTTGTATTCAGCTCACAAATCCTTCAAGGCAATGATTTCAAACTGCATATTTAAATGTACCCAAAGCACCTTCAAAATAATCTCTCGTCTCTACACCATTTATCTGCTTCCTCCTTAAGCTTTGGAAAGTTTGCCACTATGCAAAAAGATAAGATCTATTCCAAGTTACATGCAAATATTCCCCTCCATGGACCTCTTGTAAATTAAATTCAGTCGTACCAATTCCATTTCAGGTTCACTCTTAGTCTGAATCACTTCTTTTTCTGCTTCACACTTTCTTTTTCCATTTATTCCTGTCTTTCTTTACATTTGCCCAATCCTTTGTACAGTTAATTCTGATACATGCACATGGGATTAATAAACCCATTACATCCAGTTCACCTTCACTTCAATCCATTTTGTCATTTCTGCGCAAACTTTTTATTTATGTTATTTATTATATTAATGTCACATTCTTCCACTAATTCTTCAAGCCTACTATAGGCGCACATCTAGCTGCTTATACACACATGTATTTTAGTTCTTCATTGTATATAGTCAGTCTTTCTATATCAATCTTACTCTGTAGCATTACTCCAAATCCAGTTTGAAAATTGATAAATATCGATTTCCGTTCTTACTGGTTGTCGGGACTGCTCTGTAGTAACAGTAGGAATGATGGGATAATCAGTCGATAAAATGACATTATTAGGGATAATACCACTAGGACCTGCTTAACTCTATGCTGCAGTTTCCTCTCCACACATGCGTACTCATGCTCTGCACTCATATCCTGAGTAGATGATCTGTGTGCCTGTAAATCATTGTATTTAGGAGTGTCTTGAAACTAATAAATCAATTAGCAAGTTGGCTTCCTCATCTTAATTGCTCTCTCTTATTATGTTTTTTATTATTATTTTTATTTTAATTCTTATCAATTTTCTTTTTAGCAGTATTATTAATTGGAGGGAACACACCCACTCTCAGCATCGTATCCTCTCTCCACACACCTGTGTATTCTTCATTTTGAATTTAACCAATGGCTCCCTGTATTTCTAATCTGATTCTTCTTCTTTTCTGTTCATTCTCAATTGCAATACAATCGCACCCATTCAATGCTTCGAGCGGGACAGTTCTAGGTTGCGTATTTTCTCTTTCCATTATAGTAATCTTAAACCTTTGCAAAATAGCTCCTATTTTTCATCAGTCTGATTTTTCCTGATCACGTAATAGAAAAAAACAGTAACCAATTACAGTTTAGCTATAGTTAGGACTAACCAATCACAGCGTGACTTTGTGACAACTGGCCAATAACAGCGAGGCTCACCATCAAAATGAACCAATCACAGCGCTTTTCACTATGACGTAATGGTTTCAGAACCATAACCCAAATGTACAAACCTAAACAATTAATATCTTGTCTACATAACCTAACTAAGAAAGAGAGGCAAATTTCTTTTGGCAAAAAATTAAACCTTGAGGCACAATCACATTCAAGTTTTTGACCAGCAGCAACCAACCTTTTGTTACTCTTGTGCTTCAAAGAATAAAAAATCCTCAATTTAGATTAGAACGCATTATACTGAACCTTTAGTAATACAGGAAACTCCTATCCTGGTGTGAATTGGATGACTTTATACACACCCTGAATTTGCAGACTAGTTAAACATAAATATCTGTCTTGGATTTTGACAAATCTGTTAACCAAATCTGAAAAGTCAATAAAAGAATTCACAATAATTTAATAGTGTGTGACATATCCAGTTACTAGTATTTCAACACATATGATGACAGGACTGAAACACAATAATGAGCTAAAAAATGACAATCATCAAAGTAATAGCCTGCAAATCAATAATGCGTAACCAAAAGTTCACACTTTTTGTAATTCCTGTCACCACATTAATCCCCACCAAACAAAGAATTAGTTAGTCAAAATCATATTTCTTGCAATACATTTGCCCTATTGATACTCACCCTTTTGCTCAGTAGCAGCTTGGGAACACTGCTGTAATCCAATTAGTGTATACCATAGCCATCAAAATGCAGACAGCTTGCAGAGAAGGGGAAATCATTTTATCTTTAGATCTTTTTTTAATCTTATCATTTGCGCGCGTTCTCCTCCAAAACTGTTGACACTCTCTTTTCAATGCACATCAGACACCCCTATGGTAGGTCCATGGTACTCCCTGGGCAGGGTGCAGTGCATGTGAAATGTAGTAGAAAAATCAAAGGGGGGAGTGAAGAGGTGGTGCTGGGTGGCACCAAGGTGGGCACGTCCTCCTCTTCCAAAAGTACTATTAATCAACAAGGTCCACCTCACGTAGGGTCAGTGTGTATCCTGTTGTTGATGGAATACACAAAGTGTGTTCAAATACCCCTCCCACACCAAAAGGGCCCTTGGTGTCATGCTTCATCACTGGGGTCTTCCCGCCCCGCTGCGGGACGGGGCAGTGCTACGACAAGCGACTAAAAATGTGATTCGGAAAGATAAAGCGGATTAATTCCCTAGCTAATACTTCCTCCTTCGTCCGTGGCTTCCGTGTTTGTCGAACACGGAAGCCACGGACGAAGGAGGAAGCACAACCGTGCTGGGGGTTGACTGGACCCTCAAATACCCGTTGTCTAGTGTTTGCTCATGGGGCACTGACTCCTACCTCCCTAAGCATACTACATCAGTATTTCTGTATTAGCTAGGGAATTGTATATATCTATACACATTGATAACAACAGTATCATCACTCTATTTTGCACATACACCTTAATACATCTTTTTATTGTGGAAAGACATTAGTGAGTGACAGGGGGATCTGACCCCGGTCCTGACAAAGGGGCATGGCGCCCCGAAACATGTTGACCCGCACAGGAAAGTAAGCCCATTAATCCGCTTTATCTTTCCGACACATTTTTTAACAATACCAGCCAGAGTTTAAATAGTTTTTTCTGTCACCAGGCCAGGTATTTTTTAACACCACTTATTTATATCACCCCTGACCCTACTGACACTCGCACCAATTCACTCACATAGCACTCACATTAAAAAGGTGCTCCAGCGTAGTCGCTTGTCGTAGCACTGCCCCGTCCCGCAGCGAGGCGGGAAGACCCCAATGATGAAGCATGACACCAAGGGCCCTTTTGGTGTGTGAGGGGTATTTTAACACACTTTGTGTATTCCATCAACAACAGGATACACACTGACCCTACGTGAGGTGGACCTTGTTGATTAATTGTACATGTGAAATGTAGGACATGTACGAAGGCGTGTACCATGTCCTGACAGTGAAATAATCTCCATTTCGTTTTTCACTGTTGAAAGGCCATCTTGCCCATAGGATAGAATGGGAAGGCTGTGTAATATATTTTCCAGCCTATCTTCCCAAAGACTTAAGATGGAGAGGTGAAGTTTAGTTTGCCTGAACTCACAATGTAGTAACACATCTTTCTATAAAGGTGGTCTTTGCATTGTGTGTTTATAAGCCACTCTTTTAGAAGTGGCTGGGTTTTTGTGCTCTAAACATGTCTGTGTGTCTCATCCTGGTTGTGGATTGACTCTCTGGATTTGAAAGCGATAGGATCTGGGGAATGTCTTGACCCAGGGTAGGAGGTGAGACAGCAACCAACAGGCTGACCTGCATCTGGAGTGTAGGGGAGGAGTAGTCCCTAGGGGCAAAGAGGCCTGAGTTGCTGCTATAAAACAATTGGCCCATCTCCTGCTGAGTGACTGAGAATCCAGACCCTCACTAATCCAAGGAAGGTGGTTCCCCTGGCAGGGAGGCATCCAGAACTGGTTTGAACAGCTGTCAGTGCCACCTGAAACACAGACTTCAAAGCCATTGAGGGGTATAACTGTGAGAGCTGAAGCCCCTGAACGTCGGAGAATGGCTTGATCAAGATTGAACAAGGCTGGAGATACTCCGTGGTCAAGAGGAACCTTTGCCAAGGAAGAAACAACTGAAGGAAAGGACTGACCCTTGCTGTGTGTTCTGGGGTTGGCCTGCAGTTTGCTGTTTTAACCACGGGAAGGCTAAAGGGACTTTGCTGTGTGCGGTGTCTCCCTGCTTGAAAGGACTTTGCTTTGCCCTGAAGTATCTTATCCCAAGGGCCAAAGGTGAGCAGGCTCCCTGTTGCGGAAACACAGGAACACAAAAGTTTCCAGGAGAGTTTCAGCGGCGCTCTGTGCACATGCTTCTTGCAGCCTGAGACCCTCGTAAGGTGTGCCTTGTGATCGTGGGCACCTGGGGTCCAAGTCAGGATCAGCGACGCGGTGTGGTGTGCTTTTTGCCACCTGAACCCCATTCGTGAGGATTGTCCAATTATCGTGTGCACCGGAATCCAAGTGAGTCTCATTGACGCTGTGTGCGTGTGCTTGGTGCACCGTGAGACCTTCGTGAGGATTTGCCTTATCGTGTGCACCGGAATCCAAGTGAGTCTCATCGACGCTGTGTGCGTGTGCTTGGTGCACCGTGACGATTTGCCTTATCGTGTGCACCAGAGTGAAATGAGTCTCAGCGGAGCTGTGCGCGTGATCTTCGTGCAGCCTGGGACCTTCGTGTGGAGTGCCTGGTGATCGTTCATCCTGCAGCTTAAGGACGTCTCAGTGGCGCTGTGTGCGTGAGCCCTGTGGCAGCCTGAGATCTTCATAACTGTAGCAGCCCGGACTGGCAGCCCCAGAGGAGCTGAGCCGCCGTCCTGAGCCCGCAGTTGCCAATTCACAAGGATTGCATTGGAGGCCCAGCCGCTGGACGAGGAGAAGAAAGTGAGTTTGCGCCCCCTCGGGTAACGTGTGTCGACTTCTGGGGCGGGCTCGGAGGGAGACGCTCTTGGCCTCTCTCTCATTCTGGCAGCGCGAGCCTTTGCTTCTGCTCCTATCGCGGCCTGTTTTGCCAAGGGAGTTGCAGTACAGGGGCCGGAGTGCGGAGCTGCACTTTGATTACACCACACCCGTGTTGGGGGCAACTGTTGAGAGGCTACTTGCAAATCAGAAGGAGTGGCAGAGAGGCTGCCTAAGGCACAGTGATTGGTGCCTGAGTGTATTACGTATTATTCTATTTCTGCATAACAGAGTACCTGACTGTCGTATTACGCATTGCAATATTCCTCCATAACGAACTACCCGATTAGTGTATGACGCATGGCATTATTTCTGCATAACGAATTTCCTGATTGGTGTATTACTCATTGCCTTATTTCTGCATAACGACGTACCTGGTGGTTCTATTACGCATTGCATTATTTAATTTACAAAGTGCTGCATTGTTGCGTTACGCATTGCATTATTTTTACATTGCAGAGTGTTGGATTGCTGCGTGACGCCTTACATTATTTTTACATTGCAAAAAAGCCTAATTCTAGTATTATGAACTGTATAAATATGATATTTGGATAACAGGAGAATGCTTAGAAGTGCTTGTTAATACCGCCAGAACTTACAAGGGCTGGCTGGCCTAACAAACGGCCAGGAGACTTAGTTCACAAACTCATATGTTGGATTTATATTGTGTGGTCTTATCGTATATCTTTTTATATAAAATACATACTCTTTTTTTATAAAACTTGTGTGGAGTCTTATTTGTGGTGTCATCATTGGGTTGCTGTGAGCGTGGTTGCAAATACTTTTCACATTTGCCCTGAAGATAAGCCTGGCTGCTCGTGCCAAGCTACCAAGGGGGGTGAGCGGGGACTATCTGAGAAGGTGACCTTCCTTTCCCGGATGTGGAACCGCGGGTCCATATTTGGCCTTAGGTACCTACCTCAGCCAACCAGGGATTACTGTTCTAACAAGCACCTTGTCCCAGATCTGGGGCAGTGTTATCCTCCACAATAGATGATGCTAACAGAATCAAAATTCTTAATAAAACAGATGGTGTCATCTGTTAATAAGCCTTCTTGAGACTGTTCACTTGTTAGAAACCATGAAGGTTTATTAAAAGTTTTAAAGTTTGTTACAGAAGGCAAAATATGGTTAAATCAATCAGTATAGGGAAGTGGCGAGTTTAGCCAAATGCAGTTTTCAGTCTGGCAAAATATTCTAAGTCCTAGGCATCAGAAAGATAGCCATTGGTCTGATCTTTAAGATTAAAGTGATTGACTCTGGCTCACTTCCGGAATGAGCCCTTTTTTCATAAAAAGATACACAGTGGAAATCAAAGGTCAACATGAAGTGAGTAAAATGTTGCATAGGCTCAGCAAATCACAGAACAGAAAATAACTCTTTATTACTGGACACCATTCCAAAAACCATCACCTAGTGAATAGCCATAAGTCTCCTTTTGACCTAATTTTATCTGATATGACTACAAATCTAGTTGCACACAAAACAATGATAGACTCATATAGTGAATAAACCCACTGAAAACTTGCATCAGAGGCCTTGAACAGTTGCATTTTGATGGAAGGCTTCCTCAAGAGTTCACCAAAGACAACAGAGCATTTTATTTTCATACTTTTTTCTTCATGCAGAACAGAGTGAGATGAAAACATGGGCGCGTAAAAATACAAGATAGAGTTGGGCAAGTTCAGACATTGTTTGGCCAATGCGAAGTAAAATTGATCCATAAAGTACAGTGTTTTCAATTAGTGCAAACATTCATATCACCAAGCAGTTACTATTTTTTTTATAATCATAACATCTTTTCCAGTCATGGGCAAAGACCTAACCACCAGCAAAGGCTCTCCTCTCCCCACTGTGAATATTATTGAAAAAATCCATAATATGAAGAGGTTTCTCTGTCAAAAGTGATAGTGGAGAGTGATTAGAAGAATATCTGAGTCAAAGGATTAGGGCAAGCTCTCAAGAGATTTGTCACTCTATACATAAAGTAGCACTACATATTAATTTGCAAATAATTTGACATAAGCATAAAAATATGTTACCTCATCTGGAAATGTTACCAAAATGGTAGAGAAGTCTCATCTGTGACAGCAGTAAGTTAAACATAGTATCTTCCTTTACTTCAGTTTCTGGTTATTTCCTGTAATTTAAACTGTAGGAAAGTACGATCTGCTTTTATGGTTACCCCCACTTTTTGCCTGGTGCTAAGCTGTTACTGATTAGTCTGACTGGGATCCTGCTAATCAGGACCCCAGTCTTTCTGCTTTCTCCCTTAAATTGGTATGTTCAGTACTTGGGTACATCCCAGATTGGATACTGGGGTACCCTTATCCGTGCCTATTATATGGTACTAAGGTACCCAGGGCATAGGTACCCCAGAAGTCCCTCATGGGCTGAAGCACGCATTATGCCACCTATGGGAGACCATTCAAAATGGAACTACAAGCCTGCCATTGCAGCTGTGTAGGCTGGTGCCAGCACCACTTACTACAGATAAGTTTCTTATATCTCGGGTCACTGCACTGTAAACCTTTGTCACCTCTATAGCAGGCCTTCTCAAGCCTGAAGGCAGGGTGTTTGGTTCTAAGTGTGAGGGTGCTCCTGTATGAGCAGGGCACCCCTACAGAGTCCATTCTCCCGGGTTGTAGGTGAAGCAGCCATATACTATATAGAGGGGCATCTCGTAATTACACAATGACCATCTTGAAACTGTCTGCAACAAATCCTTTCATGCTTGGTATCAAACATGTTGGAATCAGACCCCTACACCATAAACCGTGTGGGAGGTAGGATTCCAAGCACTTGAAGAGCCCTTTGTTAGGCTCCCTGTGCTCCCTGTACCACCCTTCTTGACCCGGACAGCACAAAATGGTTGCTGCCGACCAGAGATACGATACTGCCCTCCTGCTCCTGGGCCAAGCTCGAGCAGGGGAAGGCAGAACAATAGGCATCCTGTCACAGGGAGGTGTGACCAGCTCCCAGACAGGATTTTGTGTATTGGGGCAAGGTAGGTGTGCTTGTCAGTGCCACTTAGTCTGCATGAGGGGCACATTTGGTGTCCCGATTCATAGTCCAATTTAAACCAGCTCTGGGAGCCGTTGGCTCCTGCTCTGGCACGAAACTGGACAAAGGACATGGGAGTTACCTCCCCCTGTCCAGACCCTCCCCTGGGAGGGTCCCCTGAATTGCCCGAAACCTTTCCTTGGGGTACTTGAGGGCGTGTGGGTGGGTCCCTAGATTCTTCATAGGACAAGATTCAGATCAGACACCACTTCTTATACCGTCTGGGCACACTGGACTTCGTTTGGGCTCGACTCCGTCTCCCTTCAAGTCTGCTGCATTGTCTGTGCACCATGCAGGAATCTTCCACAGGCTGTGGGCATCAAAGACACCTGAAGGAATCTCCCTTGGAGTGAAGGAGTCACTCCCCTGCATTCACAGGCACCGCAACTAAGTCGACCGGTCTGCTGATACGTACCTCCTCCGGACTCCGTAATGTTCTGCAAGAGGTGGTGGTGTTCCACAGCTCCTGAGGTCTGCCCTGTCCTCTCACCAAGTTTGAGGCCAGTATCCCTCATGGGGGATGCAATGACCGAACCCCTGTGCACCATGTCAATTTGTAGTTGCAAAGGCTTGTTGGGTTCCTTTCAAGAAGATCTTTGGGCTCCAAGTAGCCCCAATCTTGAGCACCTCCAGTGACCAGAATCTTTAGCCACACCACACCGTGTTCCTCGTGGCCCGCCTCTTTTGGTGAGCTGCTTGAGGTCCTCTCGCGACTCCAGTGCTTCTGGCCTGTGGGTCCAATTGAGGGTCACCTTTGTTTCTTTTGGGCTCACCTGATTGCTTCGGGGCCTTCCCTGACTCCCCTGCTTGTGGTCAGTCCCCTGGTTCTTGCTTGTCCCAACATTGCAACTTCTTCAACTTCTGCATTGGTTGCATTTGCCAAGGCTTGTCGTTGCTCCCGCTGGACACTGACCCCTCAGCACTCAACATCCCCTGTGGGACAGCTCGTGCATTTCTCTTGTTCTTCCTCCGCATCGCCTGGTCCTCACAGCTGCAGAGTCAAAGTCCTTGTCACCCATCCTGCAAGAACCTCCATCTGATGGCATTCATCTTCCAAGTCTCCTGGTCACTCCTGAGTGACATAGACTCTCTCCCCTCTGCTTGCGGGTACCTCTCATCTCGAATGCACATTCGGATTCCACTGGACACTTTCTCCTTATACAGCAGCAGCACTTTCCTGAAGTCCTTCATTGGGTTCGACAGCAGTTTCCGATACCACTTCACACCTATACGCCATTCTTCCCTGGTGTAGGTAACGTGGGTACTAGGGTATCCACGGGTGGGATGGCTCTCCAACCTTCTGCCTTCAACGGTGTTTCTTCAGGATCCACTGGGAAGGGTCCTTAATCTTTAAAAATCCAACTGCAACTTATCCGTCGAGTTGTACGGAGCACGCCGTCGTGTTCCCACACTTATTATTTATTTATTTATTTTAAGAACTTGCAAAGCGCGGCGGTCACCATTGTAGGCATCCTGGCGCTAACAGAACCCCATAGAAGCAGAAGCAGCAAAAATACCAGGGAAGAAAGGCTAGCCAGGGAAAAGCCAGGTTTTCACCTTTTTCCTAAACTGCAGAAGTACATTAGTGGCCCTAATCTCGATGGGGAGAGTGTTCCAGAGTCTGGCGGCAGTCACCTGGAAGGATCTACCACCAGCTCTGACCTTCCTAAATCTGGGAACGACTACCAGTTTAGCATCCGATGAGCGAAGGTGTCTGGAAGGAGTATACCAAACAAACTTGGACCTTAAAGGAGCTGGACCGTACCCGTGGAGAACCCTAAAAACTATACAAAGGGCCTTAAATTGGATCCTCTGTCTAAGAGGGAGCCAGTGTAGTTTTGCAGGGGCAGAAGGTCCATGAGATCTCCTAGGCAGCCCCAAAGCCAATTTAGCCGCCGCCAATTGGACCCTTTGGAGTCTGACCAGTAGATACTCAGGGGACCCGAACAGGAGGGCATTACAATAGTCCAACCTGCTCAGGATGGTACATCTAACCACTTGGGCACGGGCATGGGGGGGTAAAAGGGGCAGAACCTTCCTGAGTGAGCGAAGAATGGCAAAACAACCGGCCAATATTTTCTGTACATGGGTGTCCATACTGAGCCCATGGTTCAGCATGACCCCTAGGTTGCGGACAGAGTCCGCAGGCCGTACGGTGGAACCGGATTCCGGGGGCCAGAAATTGTTAGGAAATGGTCGAGGGATCCTTGTTCCAGCGTTGAAAAGCAATTCAGTTTTCCCGGCATTAAATTGAAGCGAGTTTGCCTTTAACCAGCTTGCCGTGTTCCTTAGGCAGTTATGTAGGACCTCCACAGAGATGGACTCCTCTCCTTCCAAGGAGAGAATCATCTGCGTGTCATCGGCATAAATAACAATTTGAATGCCGAATCCTTTAATAAGCGAGATTAGTGGCCTAAGGTATAGATTAAAAAGAATAGGGCTGATGGCAGAGCCCTGAGGCACTCCATGCAAGACCGGGGAAAAGGATGATTGAAAAGGAGGCACTGAAACCGCCTGCTGCCTGTCCTGCAGAAACGAATGGAACCAACGCAATGCCGAGTCTCTCACCCCTGCCTTAAACAACCGCCTCAGCAAGATCTTATGATTTACTGTGTCAAAGGCGGCAGACATATCAAGCAGGATCAAAAAAGATGCCTGATTTCTGTCTGCACGCCTTTGAAGTTCATCCATGGCGGTGATGAGGGCTGATTCGGTTCCGTGGGCAGGTCGAAAGCCGAATTGATCCTCGTCCAGTAGGAGAAGTTTTTCCAGGTTGGTGGAGAGAGTGTTGCTAACCACCCGCTCAACTATCTTGGCGGGGAATGGCAGCAGTGAGATGGGCCGGTAGTTTTTTGAGCACTCAGGATCCAAGGAGGGTTTTTTTTAGCAGGGGGGAGACTAACGCCCGTTTCCAGTGAGCAGGGACGGTACCAGTCACCAAGGATTGATTGCAGATGAGATGGAGTGGGGGAAAAAACTCATTTGCAAATTCCTTCCAAATTTTAGGGGGGACCGGGTCCAAAGGAGAGCCGGAAACAGTCCCTCTCGCTATATTGGAGAAATTTTCAAAAGTAAGCGGCAGGAACCTGAGCAATGACCTATCCAGAGCTAGAGCCGAGTCAGGTACTGGGTTAACCAGTGGGACAGGTTCAGATTCAGGGGAAGAGTCACTATCAAGGGGGGTGTCCAGATCTTTAAGAATCAGGTCGATTTTTTTCTTTAAAGAATATGGCAAGATTGTCACAGAGATCTTGGGACGGGACAATCACATTCTTGCACGAGTCCGGGTTCGTAACGCTATTTAAGATGTTAAAGATATTCCTAGCGTTATTGGCGGTATTACAGATCAAAGAGGAGTAGTAATCCGCTTTAGATCATTTAATGAGATTTTTATAGGCAAGAAACTTAGTTTTCCATATTTCTTTAGAGAATTCATTGTAATCGCGTCTCCATTTCCTCTCTGCTTGTTTACAACCCAGTTTTAGAGTTTTGAGATCGTCGTTGAACCATGGAGCAGAGTCTCTACCTCTAAAGATCCGAGTTTTTAGAGGAGCTCGCGAGTCGACGACCAATGAAATACTGGTGTAAAAGGAATTATAGTTTTCATCTGTACCTTTGTTCACATCAAAAAGCGACTCCAGATGGAACAGTTCGCCGGAAGAGTGTAATCGTGAGAGCGCTTTCCAATCTCTACATTTAATTTCTCTAGTTGGGGCCGGTGCCTTGTGTAAATCCAGTTTCTTGTATAGAAAGAATTTAACTAAGGAGTGGTCTGTCCAGTCCATTGACAAGGTGTCTCCCATGACCACCAAATCTGGTCCCGCAAAGACCAGGTCCAAAAGGTGGCCAGCTTTGTGGGTGGCTGTGAGAACCAATTGGGAGAGACCGCAACTGTCACAGGCTTGAAGAAGGTTTCCAAGAGCTGAGTCAAGTGTACCATTACGCCAGAGATTAAAGTCACCGATGATAAGTAGCTTTTGATGGGATACAGCGATATTGGTCAAGGTGGTGATTAACGCTTGTTGCTGTAACAGGTTGACTGATCCTGGCGGGCGATAGCAGACTAGGCCAGTGACAATTGTCCCAGGGCGAGTCAAAATAGAGAGCCCCAACATCTCAGTGCCCAGAGTTGGGACAGACGCTCTCAGTGAGGTCCATATCTACTTGCCTTGGGTGGGATATTGGGCCCCCCCTCCCCTGGGGTCCTCTGTGTAGTCTGTGCTATTTACTGTTTTTCTTTGCAAAGTATTTTGTGCATTGTGATTATCTCCGTGTAGGAGATATCTAAATGTGTTAGAGAGTATATTGTAATAAATACATATTTTTATAAATACCATGTGTGGTTCTTTTTCTTTTAATCTTTACTATAAGATTGCAGTCTGATAGGACAAGCTGCTTACACTCCTTCTGGACTAAGCCTGAAGACTACTCTCCACAACTATCATTTAGAGAGCTTTCTAAGATTGTCTAAGAACTCCTAAATCACCATAAGGGTTGTCTGGACTGGTGCAAGGTGCCCAAATACATTAGTGGTCATCATATACCAGGCCAGCTTCTCACAGAAACAAGTTCATACCAAGTGAGTAATTTCAGAACCATACTTTCCAATGTATATGTGGCAGATCAACATTGACAATGCAGTCCATGTATAAACAATGTTTCTGAGAATATTCTGTTGCCTTTTTTTTTTTTTTAAATGTCTTGATCACATATTCCCAGATCAGATTCCTTACATTATCCAATCGATATACCTCACAAGAGAATATTCCAAAGCAGTAATATATGGAGACAAAAAGGTATACTCCCTATCTGTGGTTGGGCGACCATTGGGATAGCGCTCCAAATTTCCTGGGGAGTGCAAATAATCTCCTCAGTGTCCTTAATAGAGTTGAAACTTGCCTTCATGAAGGCTAGAAACTTTTTTTTATTCTTTGTACGGACTGAAGGCTTAGATTTTGCTGGTTCGAATCTTATTTTCCTACCTCAGTAGCCACATTGGCAACTGGTTGAAGTAAAATTGTTTGAATGTGGACTCCCTGAACTAGTCAGCTTCCCTCCCTCTTCTAGGCTATCCCCCACTACAAAAGCGTTCTCAGTCATAGCACCGCGAGCTGAGTGTTCTCTGTACAGCGATGCATCTACACCTACTTCTTGCATAATCCACCATGTCCTGGTTGGAGAGGATGCTGCCTTGAATGGTTACTTTATTGCAATCAGCAGCTGACTCATCGCCGGCTAATCTGAATTCTTCAGTCATAGCTTTGTCAACTTTTGAGCAGTGTACAACACACCGCTTATGGAAATCCTTGAACTCCGAGTATGATACAGATTTGGTATTACCATTGGTAAGTTTTGAAAATAGAAGAGAGAAAGTAAATTTGTGAGGAGTGAACATCCTACTGGTTAGTTCCAGACATCTGAGACCGGCTAGCAAGAAACCAGACCTAGTACCATTGCTAGCTATTCCCCACCCCCAACCCCCAAATTTCTTATTGGCATTTTTACAATATACAAACACTACATAAACTCGGTCACAGTATCTTACCTTACCTGCAGCACAATATCTCCCCAAGGCGTCCCAAAATGTGTGCTCCATCCTTAGTCTGGTTTGGGGTGGGGTGCGAGGGTGTGTGTGCGTGTGTGTGTACTGATTAAGAAGGCACACCATTGAACACGTTTTAGGGAGGGTAATGCCAGCAGATGCCCTCCATTCAAACTATCACACCTTTCGCGGCACCTGCCGCAAATTCTTAGCAACACTCAGTGGGGGTTGGGGCCTCCAACAACCATTCTAGACTGCACCTGGGCCACTTTCTACTGCCCGGGGGCAGCACTATTTCAGCCACAGGTAAAATCGGAGCCGAGCAATTTTCCTTTTACCCTCTGTCCTCTCCCAGGCAGTCCACCATCACTCCCGGCATCTCCAAATCCTTCTTCGCATTTTCAGCCACTGCCCATTCTAGCCTGTCAGCTCTCTACTTACCATGCTTTGGTGGTGCTGGACTTGCCCAATGAACCCAATTCTTCGCCTGGCTTGGTCTAGTCCTAGTTGGGCATATTTATGTCCCATATTCCTCCTTTCCCTATGACGCAGCAAGAGACCCAGGAGGCAGTGGCTTATCATCCGCTTTACCTTGACCCTTGTTAGCGATTTCACCTCCCGCAGCACTACTGTCCAGAGGGAATGCACCACAACGCGTGCCCACGTAAGATGTATAAATTCAGCCTGGGTCTCGTCGCTAGTTGCACAGCTTACTGACCGCACCTGGAAAATCCATTGTCTATCTTCAGAAGGACGCAACAGCTTACATCTTTTTCGAGTAATTGTTAGTAAAGGATCCCTGCGACAAGTTTTAGCAGCTGATCTGCATGGGCAGCTTATCCTATGACTATTTCTCTCCTATGGAATACTTCCCATGTATGGATCCACATCCATATCTGCTGGCGTTCGACTCTGTTATGAAGTCCAGGGTTAGAGCAGAAGGTTGTTCTGCCATTCTATGCCTCAATATTTTGGAGCCACTAGTGGATCTCCTGTTTTGTAAGTGCAGCTTGTTGAGAGTAGGTGAGATCCTTCCAGATGAGGGTTATCTTTAGTGTCTGCAGTGCCCAGTAGTGTTGTGGTCCTAGGATGACTGCATAGATCGTGGCCGATAGCTCTACAATACAAGCTAGCTTATGCAGTGAAGTTCTGGGTTGCTCGTCTTGAGGTTGCTCTATCACAACACCCAGGAACGATGTTTGCCAAGAAGGTTACAGATGGGATGATTCACAGTAAATTAAGAATCTCAAGTCTTGTAGGGGAGCAGGCGTCCTAATTTCCTTCTCTCAGTGCCACTCTCTCAAGCAGTCCACAATCAGAAAGTCGTATAGGTATATGACATGTCGTACCTCTCCTTTGGAGTTGCTCCATTACTGGTTGCAGAATCTTTGTAAAGTACCATGGTGCTGATGACTGCCTGTAGAGTAGTGCAGCAAATTCGTACACTTTTGACTTCAGAAGAACAGGAGGAACCTGCAGGGTGGGGCAAACATTGGTGTCGCCAGATATGCACTCTTGATATCCAGTCTTGTTATACAATCATGAGGGCAGAGCATGACTTTGAGGGGATGAATCTTCTCCATTTTGAAGTGTCAGAAAATCAACCACTCGTATAATTCCCTGAGGTTGATCTGTGGTCTAAATCTTTTTTTGCCACCAGGAACAAGTAGCTAGTTTACCCCCATTCCGCGCAGCGTCTAGGGTGTCTGAGTACCAATCTTTCTGGACCAGTGGGTTCCATCCTCTTTTTCCCCTCCTGGGTGAGCTTTGACCATGCAAGAAAGGCTTACTTAAGTCTAGCAAAAGTGTCAAACCTCCAAGTGCTCCTCCCTCTTTCTTTTTGCCTGTGCAGCACTCTGTCCCTCTTGATCCTAGGGTTCACCAGTTCCAGAGTAGGAGGGTAGACCTTCCCTCTGAGGAAGGGGTTCAGGATGGCCGATGGCTAGAAGCATTAATTGCTTCTCGAAGAGCTCTAGGGTGCTGGGAGGGGGGAGGAGGAGGGGGAGGGGGGCCGTTCTCACTTCCTCGCTGGTCGGCTCCCTCTTCAGAAGCGGCGAATGCAAAGAACCGATGCAAACCGATACAAATACAGCGATGACTGACTAATGCTTTCTCAAGGGCTGCCCAATATCCCTATCTGTAGGCTTGACAGCTGAGTGCAAGATTACAGGAACGCCGCTCTATTAAAGCCCTTTTCTGCCATATTTCTGGACGAAGACAAAACCCGGACCTACACAATGGGCAGCTTCTGCAGGCAGGCCGTGCTGCGGGATTTACCGGGGCAGGCTCTCCACCCAGCTCTCAATTTGGGAGTGCGGGAAGTAGGCTATCGTAGGAGGGGAGGTTCCTCTGGTCTACATGCGGGCTGGAGAAGGAGGAGGGCGGCCTTACCTCGGAGGTTGTTGTCGTCGATGTACGGCGGGGCGGTGGGAGTCACGTTGCCCGAGCTGGCTGCGGACAGCAGCGGCAGCTGAACCTGCTCTGTCGAAGGGGGAGGGGCGAGGCAGGAAAATGAGAAGCATCAGTGCTGCCCAACTAAGGTATAGAAGCCATGTTGGTATAGCAACCCAGCTAAAAAGTGCCCACCTTGTCCTACTGAAATGAGCAGCAGCTCTTTTAAGTGCCAGTACTATGAATTAAAGGGTATAGCAGCCATGTGTACACCTTATCGAACTGTCCTGTTCAAGGTGTAGCAGTACACCCGAAATGCCAGCCCTCTCCTCTTGAAAGTGCAGGAGCCCTTCTATGCAGTGTCCACAGCATGCCATTGGAAGGATAGCGACCCAAAAGAGAAGTGCCACCCTTGTCCTGCTGACGTATGCCAGCCCAGCTGAGAAGTGCAGGCACTCTGCCATTATAGGTATGTGCCGCCTTGGCAGCATCCCTTCAAAGCATAGCTGTAGTATTGATGAGAATAGATAGTGAAGTCCCACTAAAGATGCCGATGTATCCTTGCAGAGCGTAGCAGCACTACCCAGGGATATTCGTACTGTCACATTAAAAACACAGCAGCGTGGCTGGGCCTGGGCAGATACTCTATCTCAAGCACGGACAGTTAATCAATTAAATTGCACCGGCACCGCAAGCGGGGCAGGGCGACGCAGGTTAGGGAGTAGGGGGTCGAAGGAGGAGGTAAATGGACTCAAGTGGCAGTAAGAGGCAGGCGCAGTCCACGTGGGTTAATTACGAGGGGTGGGGGAAGGGGGTCTCCTCACTCTTTGCCCTGCAGGAAGTTCTTCCTGGTGAAGGAGCCCCACAGGTCCCGGGGGCTCTGCGGCACGCACAGGTTCCCCATGCCCGGGTTCAGGTGCCTATGGACGAGCGGAGCAGCGCCTTCCCTCGACGGCCGACTCTAGCTTAAATATACTGGGAGAGGGAGGCTCCTGCCTCCGATTGACCGGAGTGGAGGCTCCTGCCTCAAATTTGCCAGGAGACTCCTGCCTCAGAGTGGAGGCTCCTGCCTTAGAGTAGCTGGAATGGAGGCTCCTGCCTCTGACTCGTACCTCCTGCGAGACTCTCCCCTCAGTGGTGATACTGCTGTTGGGACACCTGTCACGGACTGCTATGACCAGGAGACTCCTGCCTCAGCCTGGTGATGCCAGGGGAGGCTCCTGCCTCACGCAGGTGGCACCGGGAGGCTCCTGTCTCCGGCAGGGCTTATTAGGGAGACTCCTGACGGGCTGGTGCACTCCAAGACTTCTTTGGCGGACTCTTCACCTCCTCGCCTGCAGCCGGGAGCCTCGAGCCGTCCGTGCGCCGCTCCTTGCGCTCCTCTCTGACTGGCTGCTGCCCGCGCGCCTCCGCGCCTGCCCCAGCCCCCGGTGTGTCCTGCACACAGACCCTGCCCTCACCGCCGCGGCGGGCCTGGCTCCCGCTAGGTGTGTCGATGAGAAAACACCCTCAGGGCCTGGCCTTATCTCCGCCTGTCTCTCACCAGCCCTGGGTGTCTGAGGGGGAGCGCAAACTCTGCCTTTCTGAGAAGAAAAGGGAAACAAGGGGGAAAGGACCACCATGTTTCTCCGAGGCCAAGCAGAAATGCCTCGGAGAAACCACTGTCATTTTTGGGATTGAGGGGCGTGTTTTTCGTTCTCTCCTCTTCCCATTGGCTGGAATGTAAAATTCCAGCCAATGGGAAGAGGAGAGAAAGAACCTAAAAATCACGCCCCTGAATACCAATAACACGGGGCTTAAACAGACAGACGCCCCTCTTCTCCAATGGCTGGCCACCATTTAGGAATCCAGGCAATGGAGAAGAGGGGCGGGTTCAAGCCCCCTACTCTAAGACATAAGATCTCGCCGGCGAGACTGCGCAAGCGCAGCCTACGCAGGCCGAGACCTAAAAACATCCTGGACATGGATATTAGATGAGTACTTATCAGCCCCCCAAAGTTATCAACATTCCACCTCTGCAAAGTCACCTTGGGAAGCAGGCTTCCACTCTAGTGGGCCTGAAAGTTTCCTATATGGTTTATTGAATCATAATTTTTTTGTGTAGACATATCCTGTTGACATCTAATACAAAATGTATTATTTTTGTTTAGATTTAATCAGTCTCACTTTTTCAAACCTTTCTTTGAATTTGGCCGAAGGCCATAGGCAGCAGGGTGTTGTTGCTTATTGGGCGTAGGCCTCTCACACTAAACTAAATGCTCATGATCTCCTGATATTCATGCAACTACCTAGTAACTCCTAAAAACACAACTTAATTAAAAAGCACTTTAGTCAGCTGTCTTTTATAGTATGGGCTAATGTGAATTGTAACTAATCTGTAAAGTTATTTACAACATTTGTAATTGCATCTGACACATAAAGAGTAGGTCATGAGCACTGCATTTGGTGAGATATGGTTTACATAGCTGCTATAGAAGTTATGGATTGTGGAGCGAACCACAGCTTGCAATTATCAGTACCTTTTTTTTTTTTTTGTTTGTCATAACTATGTTACAACTTTGTTTTTTTTGTGGAACTGCCTGAGGCTTTTTTTGGACATGTTAAGGTGATCTATTCAAAGCTAACCTTCACTTTAACCTTTTTTTTTCCCCCCTGTTTTTCCAGTGAAACTATATTATACAGTGGCAGTCGCCACTGTGTAGTTATAAGTAGGTCACAATTTCCACAAGATGAGCAATAGTTTTTGTTTGATTTGGTAACAACTTTGGCTTCACTAGATGAATCTTAACAAAACAGTCCAAAAAAGGTAATCTAACTCGGCTCCTTACTGGAACGTTTTGGGGTAATCAGTGAAGCAGGTGCCAAGAAAAAGGGCGGGGATTCCAAAATGTAATTTCCCATGGTAATATACATTGGATATGTTGGGAAGGGATACAGGAAAAACTGCTGAAAGGAATTACACAAACATTTTAAAAAGTTGGAACATTACTCCAAAAGCGTGCTTTTTGTTATTTGATCTATATGTCTTCAGCTGTTTTTGAGAAGTTCAGATTTAAAAAGGGGCTCTAGCGGTCATGAAATGCTTAACATGTGATATTGCAGTACCGTAAATGTGAAAAATAGTGGCTTGTATTTGGCCTTGACTGGTTTTTCTCTTGTCTACTCTTCTGGTCCTGTGGAACCGAATAATTTGATGCTGGCAGAAACTTGCAGAAAAGTTTTGTGCCTGCCACTAGAGGTCTCTGGTATTCTGTCCCTGTATCGCCACTGTGTAGTTAGTTAGGTCCGAGCTTCGACAGGATGAGGGTTTTTTGTTTTGCTAATAACTTTGTAGCTGTTTGATGAATTTTCTCACAAGTATCCAAAATTCCCAAAAAAGTTGATCCACCAACTCTACTTTCGATGAGTTTTGGGGTGATCCGTCAAACTGGGGCCATGAAAAAGGTGTTGGAGGCCCAAAACGCATTCTTCCATGCAATTGCCCATATGGATTTTTAGGAGCAGTACTGAAACGGCATAACCAAATAATATCATATGTCAGAATGCTAGATCGGAGCACGCTTTTTTATGATTTGGTGTAAACCTACTCAGCCATTTTTGAAAAAATATTGTCAAAATATAGTGAGCTCTGAACGGCTGGCCGCGCAGGAGTACCACAGAGCGATCTGATTGCCAAGAGGGTACTTCTAATAGCCTATTGTCAATTATCCTATTGCAGAATGCTGTGGTTATTTTGATAGACTCTAACTTAATGTTTCTGTGGACAATTAACTACTCCTGACTAATCCAGTTTCCTCTTGGCACCGATGATAGGTTACTCATTCCTATAAAGATGTTTAGGTAGAGGACCTAAAACCAGAGTTTTCAACAGCAAATGTGCTTAGTACAATAAGGACTCTGAATTTAACAAGAGCAGCAGGCCCAGACAACCTACCAGCCCTGATAATAAATTCAAAGTCACCCTGGTGGGCAGAATTCTTCTCTCAAATGCTTTTAGTAATCTTAGAATCGGGGATGATCCCCACAAATTGGAAGGGTGCCATAATTAGGCCGATTCATAAGAAAGGGGATGTGTTTGCCCCAAAGAACTACAGACTAATTAACTTGTTAGATATAGGAGAAAAGATCTTTGCGAAAATAATATTAGGTAAGTTAAAAGATTGGGCAGAACAAGGATCTATTGAGGATTCATGTCGGTATTAATCCTTGGAAGATGGAAGAAAAAATAAAGGCAGCATTGCTCCAACCAGATGGCGTCTGTAAATGCGGCCTAGGAATAAGAAATAATATCATGCATATATTGCTTGATTGCACACTGATTTTAGCAATAGGGAAAATATTTTTATGTTCAATATTTTTAAAATACAAGGTGGGTTCATGTGCTCAAGCAGTTTGTCTTCTTACGGACATGTCATCTCTAGTTATTACAATTGCTTTGGGGAAATTTTTGAAAGCAACAAAAGACTTTGTAAGGGAGAAATTAAAGGAGGGTCATTGATTTTAAATGTTTGTAGCGTTCCGCCAATAACAAGAATGTTATGTATTTACATTTTTGTAAACTGTGCTAAATAAATTATGGTTGTTGTAGGGGGTTATATCCCCCGTTATTTTCTCTGTAGGTGAAATTGTTTATTTTTTATAGAATTAATAATGTTATCACTATGATCCTAATCATGTTTTATGTATGGTTTAAAGACTATGGTCTAAATAAACATTGTTTATCTCTCTCTCTCCCTCTCTCTCTTATTGTCAGTTATCCTATTGCAGAATGCTGTGGTTATTTTGATAGATTTAGATTGATCAAGAAGAAGAATGGACACTTGTAGCTTCATAACCATTGGTTATAATTGAAGCACCCTCATAAACGCTATGGTATTAAATGCGGTGTATATCTGTTATCCGCCCATTATCAGCGTTATGGCGTAGTCATCGGGTGTCCAATATAGTGCTATATGCCAGCCTCACCAAGAGGCAACCTCTGGTCTGGGTAGCAGTGTCTAGAAATTGGAGGACACTTCCAGAGGGAAGGTGCAGAGAAAAAAGAAAAAAACGTTATTAAAAAACAATGCCTCTCCAAACAAGACTTTTAATATAAAAAGGAAAGGTAATATTATTAAAATGCGTTTCGATATAGTGGTCAATCAGGTTACTGGATCACCTCATATCTATTAGGGAACGGTCAACCTGTTTCTGCTCTTTCTGGCCCAGCCGGGTCTATAGAGCATTCGTCAGGACATACAAAAAACACATAAGTACTTACACCTTTTGTGTAGTTTTCAAAAGTGTCTACATTTTCAACACTTGACTGAATTTATAATTTGAGTTCCTGAAATTAAGAAACAAACAGACGAACATCCACATTATGCATGTAAAAAATTGTACAATATAGCACTGTCAATATATTCTGATTTCAGAGGGATGAAAAAATAAATGTCAATTACATTTCTTTGTGCGATGGACACACACAAACGGAGAAAATTATGGAGGTACATATGGTCCTGAGTTGCGAACAAATTAAGTATAGTTTGAAAAACGTGTCAGAGTGACGTCAGATTAGGTAGCATTCACAGCGGCATAAATGGCAAGTGTTTTGAAGGGTGACACATAACATAGGTATGGTTATTATAAAGTCCGTCTATTTTGTAGCGTATATTAAACACCAGTAAATATCTCTCTCACAAAGGCAGGGAGTGAACTTGTCTTAATGCTCGACTAAAATACACTATCTCACTCTAATAAGAGCGGTGTCGTAGGTTGTGATATGTAGATGTTACGTGAGGGTAAAGAAAATTATCACTCTTTACCTCAGTTTTAAGAAATTTGCTCGACATCGGGGTGCCTGGGTTAAACTTATGCCCGAGCTATATGAGAAAGAAAATTAGTTTGGAAATTAACAAATAAACAGCGGGTTTAGGCAGCGAGTTCAAGACCCATTATTCCAAAGTTTTTTTTATTCACTCGATTACGCCGCCATTCTTACCCTCATGTTAGAAAGTCTTTTCGTCCAGTGCTGACTCTGCCCCCGGAAGTACCAAGGACACTCCCCCTTCCTATTTTTGTAAACATTGTAATAGAAGTAGGACTCAAGATGTTCGTGATCACAAAAACAGTTCGAGACTGCTATCCTACAGTTACACTCGTAAGAGAGGGGAAAGAAATGTTAATAAACCCTCATCATATTCGCATAGGGATTAAATATTCTTTCGTTCACCCTTATATATTATTATATTTATGTCGAGGCGTTGCTCTGAATAGCTGATTGTGCAATAGGTAGCTTTGAAAGAAGATTTAAATTGCATATTATAGCGATGGGACGCCCAAACAGTCTTAACTCTAATTTGTCACAGTATTCAGTATGAAAAACAGACATAGGGGTAAATATATAAAAGGTGTACATATATGAACGCTCACACCTACCTAAATTGGTACATTAGAGAAATATGATGTGTTCAATTTTCTCCATCATGTGAATGTATCGATTTTTAAACCAGTTGGGTATATAGCAAAAAATGGGGGGGTTTCACCTACCATAATAAGGTACAGTAGAGAGGCATGATGTCTTCAATTTTCTATATCATGTTAATCTATCTATTTATGATCCAATTAGATAAAGATGTGGCAGACAAAAGCAATTAATTGTTCATTATGTGAATTGATGCCAGGGTATATTGTCATTCAGGCCTGTAAGGTGTGTCTGGAGGCGGTTTACCCATGCTGAAAATTTTTTGTTTGAGAAGGAACAACGATGGGTGAACCGCCTCCAGACGGGTTAAGGTCCTCCCTTTCAGGGTCCTAGTTTCAATGCACCAGTGGTCAGTATCTTGCAGGGCTCTGCGTTCCTGGCGTGTAAAGTAGTGTACAGAACTGACGTCCGCTCACGTGGGCGCATCTAAGTAGCTCCAGTGACGTCATATCGGCGAATACGATGAGCCGTACAACGACACCTATCGATGCGCTGGGGTACTGCTGACGAAAGCTTTCCGGATCCAGTCTGACGCCTGGGGATATTCTAAGATAAGGAATCGATCACTAACTAATGTCTCTTACAGATATATCATTCCACAAGTAGTAACTTGTGCGTTCTGCGTAAATTCCCATTGTTTTTCCCTCCTTAGTACCACTAACTCGGTCTGTTCCTACCTTTGTGTAATTTAAAACATACTAAGTATTATCGTTCTCATTCCATGACTAACTTTGTCAAACATCCTTACGTTAGACCTGCGTTCAATCTTTACTTCTGTTCACTGTAATGTTTGGGAAGCAGGGGCGTCAGGCGAGCATGAGCCAGAGGGGTAGAGCCCTCGCCCCAAAAATGGCGAAGAGGAGGCAAACTCTGACCGCTCTGGCTGCTCTAAATCAACCAGGCTTCTTTTGGGGGGTTAGGTAGAGGGGTAAAGCTGTGCATATGCGGGCGAGGTGTTCACTCGCCCTTGAGCCACACAGAAGCAGGGTTGTGTCAGAGTGCTGTGGGTGGCCAGATTTAGGGAAACTGTTGCAGTCTGCCCTGGGGCGTTGATTTCTGTGGCCAAGGGCAGAGTCGTCAGAGCGCCATTGCTTACAATAGAAGGGGGCAGGGCATGGTCATGGATTCATGGTTGGTGGTTTTAGGCTGGTTATGCTCCACTCTAATTTTCTTCACAGGTAAAGATTGCGGGGGCTGTGAAGAAGTCTAGGAGGATGCAGATGAAGAAAACTTTTACTTATCTAGTTAATGGAGGGTAACACAGGTGTCGTTTTTATTTCCTTCGTGCAGTGAGTTCTCCAATGTATCCTGCCTCTTCTTGCTTCTTTTTTCTTGTAGCTTGGGGGAGGGTCATGTACAGGCAATGGAAGACATTCTGCCAGTGCAGCACCAGGCTGTCCTTGACACTTGGCTTGGAGTAAGCATTGGCCCTAGTTTCTTGCAGTTCTCATTTAGTCTTGTCTCCCACATCAGCTGTTCTAATTACCCACATATATATCCTTGCTATTTCGATGGCTGCAGCGTACAGCGGAATACTTTTGACCATTCTCCTGCGACATGCGAATGAACGTATCGAGGAGGAGTAACTTTAAATTGCTTAAAAAATCCCTTGTGGTGAGGCAGTGTGGGTATTTTGGACACACTTATTATTCTTATTATTCCCTTGCTTTTCTGTGTGCTGGGTGTGCACACGAGCCGTAGTGACTCCCATCCAGAGGCTGTTTGTTTTTATATATGGACAAGCAATGAAAATCAAAGTGAGAGCTGAGCCAAAGGTCTGGTAACACCTTAGAAAACATGATAAATACGCTATCCGATTAAAAACTGATTATTTCTTGAGTACCTGTATTAAACCATAAAATAGTTGTTTATGTAATACACATTTTGAACCTTTAAATTTCTTCAAGGTAGGTTCGGATGCATTCTAATTAAAAATGAGGCACAGTAAAGTCATTTGTATCCGATCACACAATCCAGTACAGTGGTTAAGCTGGGATTTGAGCCCAGTTTTTCTGGTGATCCATATTGAGCAACAGGCTGTCTATCTGTCTCTTAGAAGCAAAGGACAATGCGTAATGCCACAAAGCAAATGGTATTTTTTAATTTGTGAAAAGCTGTCTTGGTAGACCTGCTTTCTTTGTGCTATTTTAGAAGTGTCCTTTATTGGGATGAATTGGTGAGCAGTTAAGTCATCCCAGGCTTGGAATGGTTGAAGACCTGTCCATGGTGTATTGGGCTCTCAGCACTGCATAAGGATGTGTGAATTTGCAATACTGTGTAATCTGTAATGGCCCAGCTGTGTGGAGGCCCCAAGCCTTTGATGGGTAGAGGTACACTGGCCGAGTGGTGTGGCGTTCCCATCCCTGCAAGGTTTCATGTGTAGTAATAGACTAGCATTTAGGTTTCAGCTTTAAGTGTCTTGAAGTACATTAAGATAACAATGTAGGATTCCCTACTCCCAACCCTAAATGTGTTACTTTGTATTCACAAAGCCGTGTGGTGTCAGACGGAGCAGAAATAATTTGTCAAAGCAGTAGGGTGGCGTCAGGACCTGTTTCAGAGGGCCAAGGGCATGCAGAGGCTACTGGGCCCAACTAGGTGGTTCGAGGCCTTTTACCCTTGATGTCCCAGGACTCGCCCTACTATTGATCCTGAGAAACAGGCCAAGTACCCCTTCTGCACATGACTTTTAATAGTAGCTGTGGACGAGCAGTCAAAGGCTCGCTTTGGGGGCAAGTGTAGATACAGGTAAGTGAACCCGACTCATAACGCAAACCGTACTAACAATAAATCAATGTCCAGTCAAACTAACTTTTTTATAAACGTGCGTTTGTAAAAACAAAACAAAAATATTCCTAACTCTACACATGCAAAGGAATAATCCTATGCAAAAGCAGAAACTGCACCTATGAGGTTGGAGCTCTAGTATTTTAGCAAAACCTTGTCCCACCCTCTTTCTTGTAACATTGTCGAGGTTACCCCAGGGGCGCCTCCTCCACTAAGAAAAAATGAAATAACTTTGTTATTATCAATTTATTTTTTGGTAGCTATGGGCTGGATTAGGGCTGGTGAAGCTGGGTCACAGGGGGAGGAGTGATGGGCACTCTGTGTGCAAGAATGTTTGGCCGGCCGTCTTGGGCCGACCAAACATTCATGCGCACCTTGAATGTTCTCCACCCCAGCTACATTGCAGCCTGGGTGGAGGACATGCCCTGTCCTCCATTCCCCGGCCTCCCTTCCCCGTCTGAGCCACAGCGCTCAGACCAATCATAACGCTTCATTGCAGCATTGTGGTTGGCTTGGGGGAGCCTGTATATCCTTCTGCTCCCGGTCTGGAAAGTCTTCAGGGAAGCGTAGGAGAGATTCCGCTGACAGAAAAGGTAAGTGTTTTTTTTTTTTTTCACCCTGCCCCGCCACCTCCATTTTCTGCCAGCTGCCATTGGGGTTATTCTCCGTTCACTGGTGGCCGCATCCAAGGAATGCTCACTAGTAGGATGGACTCCAGAGTTTCTGTTGTGACTAATTTCGGAAAAGTCAGTGTCTAGGGTGCTGTAGCACCTTCAGCAGCCAATTCCTCTTATCCACTCCTGCAGCACAGGAATGTTCAGCGTTGTAGAGTGTCTCCCCCTTTGTGATCCTGCTCAGAGAAGTTGGGCTGCTCACGATGCAGCATCTAGTGGTGCAGGCCCGTCCACGTGAGTGGCAATGCTTGCTTCTCCAGTTATCGAAGAAGCTTCCATCTCACAAAGATGCAGTAGGTCGGCCTTCCCTGGGAGTGGGGTGCAATTCTTTAGCTGCCAACTGGAGCCCAGCAAGAGTGTGGCCTCCTTGTGGGTCAATCTGGGGCAGTTCTCTAGCTGTATGGACTTGAGCCGCCAAACGCAGGCACAGCTTTTTGGTCGGGTGATGGCCTAAACTCTTTGACAATGTAGGTACCGGCAGCTCCACCTGGCAAACGGGGTTACCAAGGTACTTAGTAAATGTAACGCAGTATCCTCCAGTGTAAACCCATTCTGGGTCACCGCAGATTGTCAATAAGCACCGTGTGGGTCTTGCTAAGTCCGTAACACACAGCTCAGTCCACGGTGGCCCTCCCTTGGAATCTTCTCTTCCTCACAGGACATACCTGTCTTGGCAAACGAGAAGGCACTGGTGCTCCAGGGCAGGTGGTCTTGTTCTCCTGGGTAATGTCCCCAGCAGGGAGATTAGCTGACCTTTGCCCCCAGTCCTGGTCACAGGCAGAAGTCTTGTAGAGCTTTCCCTCTCACACAGCCGGTCTGGCAGCTTGACAGATTAAGAAT